>NC_090397.1:18726535-19043042 GCF_036365525.1 Heterodontus francisci | reverse complement strand
CCACCTATTTTTGTATCATCAGCAAATTTGGATACACTACACTCTGTCCCTTCCTCCAAGTCATTGATATAGACAGTAAATAGTTGAGGCCCTAGGACCAATCCTTGTGGCACCCCACTGGTTATGGTTTTCCAACCTGAAAAAGACCCATTGATCCCAACTCTCTGCCTTCTGTGCGTTCGCCAATCTTCAATCCATGCCAACACATTACCCCCAATACCTTATGGGCGGCACAGTGGCGCAGTGGTTAGCACCGCAGCCTCACAGCTCCAGCGACCCGGGTTCAATTCTGGGTACTGCCTGTGTGGAGTTTGCAAGTTCTCCCTGTGTCTGCGTGGGTTTCCTCCGGGTGCTCCGGTTTCCTCCCACATGCCAAAGACTTGCTGGTTGATAGGTTAATTGGCCATTATAAATTGCCCCTAGTATAGGTAGGTGGTAGGGAAATATAGGGACAGGTGGGAATATGGAATTAGTGTAGGATTAGTATAAATGGGTGGTTGATGGTCGGCACAGACTCGGTGGGCTGAAGGGCCTCTTTCAGTGCTGTATCTCTAAACTAAACCTTGAGCTCGTATTTTGTGCAATAACCTTTTATGCGGCACCTTATCAAACGCCTTCTGAAAATCCAAATACACTACATCTACCGCTTCCCCTTTATCCACTCTGCTTGTTATATCCTCAAAGAACTCTAAAAAATTTGTCAAACATGATTTCCCTTTCATAAAACAATGTTGACTCTGTTTGATTGCATTATGTTTTTCGAAATGTCCTACTATTTTTTCCTTAATAATGGACTCTAGCATTTTCCCAATGACAGATGTTAAACTAACTGGTCTATAGTTTCCTGCTTTCTGTCTCCTTCCTTTTTTGAATAGGGGCGTCACATTAGCGGTTTTCCAATCCGCTGGAGCCCTACCGGAATCTAATGAGTTTTGGTATATTTTGACCAATGCATCTACTATCTCTGCAGCCACTTCTTTTAAAACCCTTGGAATGGAAGATGGCTCAAGAATGCAGAGGGAAAACATTATGCCAGTGATAAGAAACTCTTGACATGAAAGTGAGTCGGTGCATGGTGCAGACAGTCACATCTGGGAAGCCATGATTGAGGTGTGCAGTCGGGGCCACAAAGACCTCAGGGACAATTAACCATCCACATTGCACTACCAATAGCCATGAACAGCACCACTTATATGGATAAATACCCTTTTAACAACCCACAAGAATCCAATGCTTTCTCACCTACTCCTCCATTAGGAGGTATCTTAACCCTCTTATACCCTGCACTCACAGGGAACCAGCAACAGCAACAACAGGCAGCTATCTATTACCAATGTATACAACACCATTCGTGGTATGTCGTCGCTCAGTGGTCTATTGATAATTTGATGGCTATCAATATGCAAATAGTGCCCTCATCAGTCACTGTAGCCCAGGAGACAGGTGTCTAAAGGGCTTATATGCAATTGGCCACTATTAATTTCTATTGGATATATTAATAATCACAGAACTGTTAGTTCTTTTACTTGTTTCGCTTTTACTGAGGACATCATCGTTTCAGTTGGCTTTATTTGGGACAACTTATACTTTCTGTTCTGCACAATATAATAATTGCAGACCTCAAGATATTAATAAAATAATATTATTCACTGTTTTAAGTGCACGTGTTGAGCACATTTGATGTTGTCCTCTTGTATTCACTCATTCTGACTTGTAAAATTCAAGGTGCACCCTGTGTATGTGCCCTAGTTCTCGGTGCATCTCCTAGCTGAGGGAGTAGCTGTTGTGGGTGACACCTCAGCCAACTGGCAGCCCACGTGGAATATGAAAAATCTACTTCCTTTGTGTACAACTAATCCTGATATACCTGCATCAGTGGCAAGTGTCTCTTCTGCTGGAATCACTATGGGCTCATTGCTTTCAGAGATTGCTGACACGAGTAACAACCAGCTCCTTCTCCACACATACCACTGCTAGAAGACACCTCTTCATGACCCGCATTAGCCTGTGCTCTCACAGAAGACCTTTGAACACCACCCCTATGGCTATCTGTAACCCATTCTACATATGAGTTGAAGTCTGCTTGAATTGCTTCTTGTGGATCGCAAAACATGCATAGCAAAAAAGGAAGTGTTTGTGAGATGCCATGGCCTGCATTACTGAGATCACACCTACAGTTACAATGACAGGAGATAGTGTTGGATGACTCTTTGTCCATCCTAACCATACCACCTTGGCATATACATCAGGGCAAGTGAGCTGCTCAACACAGCTCTTTCATATTGTATTTCCTTGTTTTGAAATCCCTCAGGATTCACCTGCTGACCCTTCACCACCATTCATCTTTTGCTACCCCTTCACCCCCATTACCCTGGGGTTTCTCATCCATATCATTATACTTGTCACAATGTATCTTCATTGGGTGCTTATTGTTGTGTGATTGCCTTTGAGAGTGATGTCTCTTTCAGATCTTAGTATGCTAATGAGCTAGGTACCAGGATGCAGTCATATGACTACATGCCAGTCGCACTCTGTAACTGTAACACCAAGAGGCAAGTCCTGTAAATAGATAACTCTGCACTGTATAATAGTTTAGCTGTTTAATAAACCTGTTTGAGATCTTCAGTCAACTGAATTCCTTGCATCTCATTTATGTTGCATCAGACAACATTAAAAGCTTCTCGTTACACTTATTGCAAGTGCCATTGATGCACCAGCAACTGTTCCTTTCTGGCCGACTGTGGAAGGCTGTTTAATTCTTGTTCTGTTAGGAGAGTAGTTGGGACATATGAGTCAGTAAGCACACATATCTATTGGGTATTATATTTTCATTATATGAACCATCAAGTACTTGTTCACAATCAATGTGCACATTGACACAACATATGGTACAAATGAGTAAATACATGATGAAGGTCTGTAATCCCTTGAATATAGAAAACTGAGGGGTGATCTGATCAAGGAGTTTAACATGGGAAAAGGGTTTGATAGGGTAGATACAGAAAAACTACTTCCTCTCGAGAGGGAATCAAAAATGAGGGAACATAATCTTAAAATTAGAGCTAGGACATTCAGAAGGGAAATCAGGAAGTGCTTCTTTACACATGGGATAGTAGAGATCTGGACTTCTCTCCCTCAAAAGGCTGTGGATGCTAGGTCAATTTGAGCTTTCAAGGCTGAGATCAATAGATTTTTGTTTAGTAAGGGACTGGAGCTCAGGCAGACAAATTATGTTGAGGCACAGATCAGCCATGATCTAATTGAATTGAGGAGCAGGCTCAAGGGGTGAATGGCCTCCTCCTGTTCCTAATATTCCTAATTCTCCCTAGGCTATTGGCAGCTTTCCTTCCCATTAAATTCACACATTTACGAAGAGTGTGAATGAGGCCGATGTCACACCCTGTGGAAATTCCTACCAGCAGTATCTTTCCAGGTGTTGTTATTTGCAGTCGCCTGTTATTTTTGCTTGCACTTCCTTTTCGGCATTCCTTTGTGCAAATGCAACATTTTTTTACATATATATATCTTTAACAACCATTACTGACTGTCATCTCCATATCTGTTCTGTGCTGCTATTTTACAGTGATATTCTTGCTTAATCTTGGTATTCTTTCTCAAATAGTGAAACTTCCTTACGATACATCTGAAGCACGTGTTCTATGTTAAATTGCCATGTTTCTAACTTCTCATTATCTAAATCAGTTAAACTAGTTTAAGGGTCACCCTCTCTGGGCAAAACAGATCATCCAATTTCTCCATAAAGCCTGGATAATGGAATAGGTTTTACGAATTTGCTACTAAGCAATAGGTTTTGTAAATGTCACAGCAAGGTTAATGATATTTTTTTCATCATTGCCTTAGTGGTGCATTAGTTACTTCAGACATGTTAAAGGATCATAGTTGCATGTGTATTATGATTGTCTGGGTCTCGATTATTCCAACTAATTGAATTGTGTTGCTCTAAATGACCATAGCAAAATCCTCCATACTCGCCACCTTGGTAGTAAACCATATTAACATTGATAAAAACAGGCAATTAACCCCCTTTTTCAAAAAGAGGAAAATCTGGCTGTAAAGAGGCTTCCAAACCAGGCACCTGATTTGGATGGATCAACTTTGGTTTGAGAATAAACACATTAGTTTTTTTTTCAAAATTGAGTTAATGGTAAAATTAGGGTTAGCTTTAACATAATATCGTTGAGCTGTGATTTGTGTGCTAAACAGTTGAAGTAGGTTCACTCACTGCTTCACTTTGTATCTTTTGTTTTCCATTTGATAAGTTTTTCCGATGAAGAGCTTCGTCAGGCTGCAGTCCAACTGATTGGAACCATACTGGATGATGAGTTGTTAGATTATCTGCCACAGTTAGTTCAGGTAAATAGGCTTTGATAAAGTATTGCATTATACAACAGAATTACAGCCAAGCCTAACACTTATATCCTTAATGGACTTAAAGTGAAGCTCGTCTTAAAAAAAATGTTTTTAGCTTGTCTGCCAAGTTAATAGAGCTACTGTCATAGTGGGAGATTTCTAACAGTGTAAAAATTTGGCTATGCTGTGGTGGCCTTGAGGTACAAAATGCATAACAAAAATGGCAAACATAAGTAAGACTATAGCTGTGAATTCTCCTCATGGCTTGATTACTCAGACCCCACAGGGTGGTACTGGTTACATACTACATTGGAAGGCCCCAGATTCGATCCCTGACCTGTGCTGAGTTAGCTGACCCCCAGTGGGATGGCAGTCTCGCCAATGCAATTGACCTCCATGTCCCAGGGTAAGAATGGGGAAAAATGAGCCAAGGTTCCTGCTGTTGGTCTGTATTCAGTGCGCTCTGTTAGAAAGTGTATGTGTGTCTGGAACTGGGCTGGAGACAGGATTGAGGTTTGTTGCAATGCTTTCCGCTGGCTTAATTTCACACATTTGAGCATGATATCAAAGAGCAGTCAATAACTATGGCTCAGCAGGAATCAGCAGCCATGGGGAACGGGGGTGAGTGGTAGATGAAGAACATTTTACCAGGTTATTTTACCACATTATGCTGCTACTGTGGTGCATGCTGCAGATCATCATCCTATTTTGCATGGTAGTGTCGTGCCGGGTCATGTTGTATAACCATGTTCTCATGCTCACGGTGGGGAATCGCGTTGTTATTTGAGGATAGAGCCAGCCAACTAAAGGGTAAGGAAGTGTCTAGTTACGATGCTACAACCATCATTTGTAATCGGGATGCAAGAGCAGAGGGACGTGGGCCGTATATTCACAAACCATTGAAAGTGCCAGGGCAAGTTGATCAGGTGGTTAAGAAAGCGTATGGGCTACTTTCTTTGTAAATAGGGGTATTGAACACAAAAACAAGACAAGTCATGTGAAACCTGTACAAATCTCTGGTTAGACCTCAGCTGGAGTATTGTGTATAATTCTGGGCACCAACTTTAGGCAGTGTTATGAACACTGGACTTTGTAGCATGATTATGTTTCAAAAACTGTGATTTTTAATGTAGTGTAAGATGGAGTCAGAGAAGTCATGTGACCTTCCAAACCCATGACCTCTATCACTTAGAAGGACAAGGACAGTAGATGCTTAGGAACACCACCACTTGCAAGCTTCCCTCCAAGCCACACACCATCCTGACTTGGAACTATATCGTCGTTCCTTCACTGTTGCCGGGTCAAAATCCTGTAATTCCCTTCATAACAGCACTGTGGGTGTAACTGCACCACAAGGACTGTAGCAGTTCAAGAAGGCAGCTTACCACCACCTTCTCAAGGACAATTAGGGATGGGCATTAAATGCTGGACTTGCCAGCAACACCCACATCCCATGAATGAATCAGATTCCATTGGAACTTACAAAAGGCAATTTGACATGTACTTGAAGAGGACTATTTTGCAGGATTGTGGGAAAAGTGTGAGGTTAAATTGGGCAACTCTTTCACCACTTTGGGCCGAATGGCTTCCTTCTGTGCTTTAAGACTCTATAGCCGGGATTTTATCTAGGCGACAGGGCCTCGACCACAGGCTAAAGCGCCGGCCAGAGCCCCTCATCACCTCCTCTGGGGAAGGCCCACCAAATTAAGTGTCAATTAGGTGCTTAATTGCACAGCAATGGGCCTTCCCGGGATTAAGGACCCCAGCGGCAGAATTCCCACCCTCTGAGAGATGCTGGCCAATCAGAGGCTGGCAGCTCTTTAACTGAGCAGCGCCACCACAAAGGCAGTGGCTGTTGCTGGTACTGGACTCACCAGAGGCACTGGAACTAGGCCACAGGTAAGTGACGGTGGGAAAGGTTTCGTAGGGTGGGGGTCATGGGGGAAGGGGGTGTAGGCGAGTCAGCAACAGGCGCAAGGGGGTAGCTCTCAGGGGGCACCCCTTCCCGATGCCAGGTCCCTCGTTCAGACACTAAGTGCTTTTTTAACAAGGGACCCCACCAGAGCCAGCAAGCAAACCACGTGGGTTTGCTTGGTGTGCTCCCCGTGCAGCGACAAGCCAGCCTGCCACTGAGTTAAAATCAGCAGCAGCAGGATGACACCCTTAATTGAGCATTAATTGCCCACTTAAGGGCCTCAAATGGTGGTGGGGCAGAAAGGCCTTCCTGCTCTTGACTTAATTTGGGTGGAGGCAGAAAGGTGGTGGGGTCCCCCCGCCTCCCACCACCATCCCGCCCATTTGTACGCACTCCCTGCCTCCAAAATCACCACGGGAGAGAGTATAAAATTCCCCCATGATTCTATTATAAGTGTAGGGCAGGCGTGATGGGACAGCTGATCTTTTCCAGCCCCTCATTTTCATATGCTCGTATATTAAAATGGTCAACCTCCATGGGAAACTATGATTTACATCAATAAACAACAAGTAATCATAATAAAAGCAAATAGCACCCAAAATTAATGGGACTGAAAGTTAATAAATCCCCTGGTCCTGATGATCTACATCCCAGAGTGTTGAAAGAGGTGGCTGTAGAGATAGTCGATGGTGGTCATCTTCCAAAATTCTGTAGATTCTGGAACAGTTCCTGTAGATCTGAAGGTATTTAAGAAAGGAGGGAAAGAGAAAACAGGGAACCACAGGCCTGTTAGCCTGACATCAGTAGTAGGGAAAATGCTAGAATCTATTATACTTAAAAAAATAATGGCAGAGTCAACATGGATTTATGAAAGAGAAATCATGTTGGACAAACCTGTTGGAGATTTTTGAGGATGTAACTGGCAGAATAGATAAGGGGGAACCAGTGGATGTGGTGTATTGGGATTTTCAGAAGGCTTTCGATAAGGTCCCAACAAGAGATTAGTAAGCAAAATTGGAACACATGGGATTGTGGGTAATACGCTGGCATGGATTGAGAATTGGTTAATGAACAGAAAACAAAGAGTAAGAATAAATGGGTCATTCTCAGGTTGGCAGGCTGTGACTAGTGGGGTACACAAGGATCAGTGACCACAGCTATTCACAATCTGTATCAATGATTTGGATGTGGGGACCAAATGTAATATTTCCAAGTTTACTGATGACACAAAACTAGGTAGGAATGTGAGCTGTGAGGAGGATGCAAAGAGGCTTCAAGGGGATCTAAAACAGTCTAAGTGAGTGGACAGTAACACGGCGGATGGAATATGATGTGGAAAATTGTCAAGTTATCTACTTTGACAGAAATGCAGAGTATTTCTTAAATGGTGAGAGATTGGGAAGTGTGGATGTCCAAAGGGACCTGGGTGTCCTTGTTCATAAGTCACTGAAAGCTAATATGCAGGTGCAGCAAGCAATTAGGAAGGCAAATGCTTTGTTGGCCTTTATTGCAAGAGGATTTGAGTACAGGAGTAAAAAGGTCTTGCTCTAATAGTATAGAGCCTTGACGAGCTGCACCTGGTATATTGTGTACAGGTTTGGTCTCCTTACCTAAGGAAGGATATACTTGCCATAGAAGGCTGCAGTGAAGGTTGACCAGACTGATCCCTGTGATGGTGGGATTGTCCTATGAGGAGACATTGAGGAGACTGGACCTATATTCTCTAGAGTTTAGAAGAATGAGAGATGATCTCATTGAAGCATACAAAATTCTTACAGGGAGTTACAGAGTGGAGGAGGAAGGATGTTTTCCCTGGCTGGGGGGGTGGGGGGGGGGGGGAGGTGGGTGGTGGTGGTTTAGAACCAGGGGACACAGCCTCAGAATAAGGAGTAGGCCATTTAGGACTGAGATGAGGAGGAACTTCTTCACTCAGAGGGTGGTGAATCTTTGGAATTCTGTACCCCAGAGGGGTGTGGAGGCTCAGTCATTGAGTACATTCAAGACAGAAATTGATTGTTTTCTAGATATTAAAGATATCAAGGGATATGGGGATAGTGCTGGAAAATGGAATTGAGGTAGAAGATCAGCCATGATCTAGTTGAATGGCGGAGCAGGCCCGAGAGGCCAAATGGCCTACCCCTGCTCCTATTTCCTATTGTCACGGACCTGAAATTATTTTTCTCCTCGGATTAAAAACAGTGTGTGTGCCTTTAAAACTCTTGTTAAAAACAGTGCACCTTTAAGGGAGAGACAGTTCTGGAATTCCTGAGACACAGTGTGCAGCAGCTGCATTTTGTTACCCTGGGCAACAGCAGGAGAGAGAGAGAGGTCACATGATAATGTTTCCACTTGGCTGTGTGTAAAACTGGCAGAAACCAGCTGAAACCAGTTAGTTCTGAGAGACTTTCCAGCAAGGCAAACTGAAAAAGGAGTTGTTTATTCTCTCTCAGCAGAAAATTCTATTAGGAGCTACAAGCCAAGTTAATTCCCTGAGTAAAGGAGAAAAAGCCTTCCTTTTCAAGAAACCATTTGTATTGCTGTGCTCATCGTTCAAAGAACTGTTTAATGCTTGTTGCAGCTGAAGAGTTGAATGCTTATTTACTGAAGGACTATTTTCATCAAATGTATGACCTTTAATTATTTTTCACATTAGAAGACCTCATCCATCAGGAACGTAACCTACAAAAACTTGCTTATTTTATTTATTCTTAAGAGCTGCTAACTTTTTTAAAACTCCACTTTTAAAACCGGTTAACTGTTAGTTTTTCTGAGTGTATGTGTGTGAATGCGGGAGTTAGGTTAAAATTAGAAGTTATAAGGTCTTTAGACATAGGTTTATCTTAATAGTGTTTAAGGAATTCGTTTTTTTAATAAATAGTTAATTTGTTGTTGGCTAAAGATACCTGGTTTGGTCTGTTTCATTCTGGAGTTACTAGAGTGTTTAATTTGGCTGTATTTCGATTGGGTGTGATAGTTAATAATATGCTGAGACCTGTGGAGTGATGAGACTGAATTAGCAGTGCGTTGCTCTCGCAGCGGTCGTATCACTATGTTCCTATGTTTCTATGTAAAATAAAACATGTGAGTGAGAAAGCTAGTTAGGAGAAAGTAGCCATTGTAAGGACCATGATTTATTTTCATGAAATGATTTCCAAAGTGGTTGAATATATTTCATGCAGATTCCAGGTTATAGAAATGTGTTCATTCCTTCTATAGTTTTGAAGTTATCCTTGTAGCTCTGACTAGCTTTCTACTTGTGACAATGAATGTCTTTCATTTCCTGGCCACTGTACCTTGCAGTCCATCACACAGAACAGAAGGAAACAACACAAATGTGGAATGTGAGGGGCCAATTCCAGGACCTGAGCCTCCAGTGGGAGTAGCACTTGGACGGGGTGCATTTCTGAAAGTGGCAGGCACACAGCCCGTGATTTTCCATCGTCCCCTCCTTCCAGAGAGCATTGAACCGCGGAATCATCCTTTGTTTCCTGTAGACTTGACTATTCCAATGCTCGCCTGGCTGGCCTCCTACCTTGTCCCCTGCATAAACTTCAGCTCATCCAAAACTTTGCTGCCCTTATCCTAACTCACACCAGCCCTATTTACCCAACCTCCCACTGTGCTCATTGACCTATATTGGCTCCAGTCTGGCAACACCTCGATTTTAAAATTCTCACCTTGTTCTCAAATCCCTCCATGTAATCTCCTCTAGCCCTACAATGTTTTGACATCTGTACACTGATTCAATTCTGGCCTCTTGCGCATCCCTGATTTCCATAGCTCCAATATTGGCAGCTGTGCCTTCAGTTGCCCAGGCCCTAAGCTCTGGAATTCCTTTCCCAAATCTCTCGACCTCTTTACTTCTCTCCTTTAAGAGCCTCCTTAAAACTGACCTCTTTGACCAAGCCTTTGACCACGTCTCCTAACATCTTCTTATGTGGGTTGGTATCAAATTTTGGTTAATACCACGACTGCAAAGTGCCTTGGGACATGTTATTATGTCAAAGGAGCTATAAAAATGCAAGCAGTTGCCATATTTAACTGGGGAGATAATTCACTCAAAGGCTTTGCTGATATTAAAACTGTCTTTTATGGCTGCAGAAACTCAGCTGAAAAATAAACTGAGCAAATGCAAAATAAAATTTCCATATTATTGTATTTTATACCACGCTCATGTCGATTACTTGGTATAAAGTGTGGTATAAGGATGTAAAGGGTTAACACCGAAGACGGTGAGAGAGACCCCTCCCACTGTATGAGCGATGGTGTAACAGTCACATGAGATAGGCTTGAGAAGAAGAAGGTATAGCAGCATGAAGGATGCTAGCATAGGTGGCTTGTGGAGAGTGTACATAGTAATAATAAAGAGTTGTTAGTTAACCTTTACTGGAATCTAAGAATTTCTCTATGCTACTAATACAAACCCAACAACCCAACATAAAGCTCCTTAATATGGGTAAGATATGACTTGGATTTGCAGTCTTGAAAGTCATTTAGCCTCTCACAGTTCTGTATTCAGCAGCTCACCAACAAGTCAATGGTTATTGAAGCAGAGTCAAAAACAAGCTAGCATTCATAACCAAAACATACCTTCAAAGAACTGCAGTGTGATAGTAGATCATCTAGTAACACTGGAATGTTAAATAATACTACTACCCTTCAATATTGTAATACAACATGTCTTCAGTGTTGCATTTTTAAGTTTGGCATCTTTAATCTGTTTACTGCCTCTATTTATAACCTTCCATGAGCTGCTTATTAAAAACGTACTGACCTCTGGATGCAAGTTGACAATGGTCACTTGTAAACTTAACCTTGTGCTAACATTGGTTCCTGCTTACACAAAGGTACAGATTAATAAATGCCTACACTGGACATTAGAATTCAAGGTCACTTACAATCTTCACTTGGGGAGGGTGCGGGGAGGGACATGACAATGCAAGAGGAATGATTCTTGGATATATTTTGGAAGCCTTTCTGTCACTTTATACTGACAGGCATGTGAATGGACACTGTCAGATTGTGCTCCCGAGGTGTATCTCCATTTTATCGCATCAGAATTTCACCCCAGATATATTTTAATAACAGCTGAAGGTCTGATTTTTGAGCACCTCTGTTTAACATTTTAAAGAGGATATAGGGTGCCTTTGACAAACTCTGAGTTTCTGTGTGTGAGTGACTGACAGAGCAAATATGTCAAACACACATACATCCTTTCCCTTTGGCACTGTGCCGTGATGAATCTCAGTCATAGGTTCACATATTGATTGCTAATCATGATCTAAGAGGTATGTGAAGTGAATCATAGCATTTATTAATTATGGGTAATGTTAGTGACTGAAATTGGAAATGTAGACTGGTAAATTGCATAGGATGCAATAATCTACTTTTAAAAGTCTATTCTACTTTCAACAGGCAGTAAAGTTCGAATGGCATCTTAACAGCCCTCTTGTGGAATTCTTACTTGATCGTTCAATCAGGAATATTCGAGTAGCACATCAATTGTGCTGGTAAGTGTATAGATATCAACTTCTCCTTTCTAATTCAGGGTCAGCCGTGATTGAAGACTCCAACAAAGAAATTCCAGCCTGTCCTGATTTTCACTGTCTCCACCTGTTGGAAACAGGACAATAAAGTGACCCCCCAGATTCGCAGCAATGTATTTCCCCACTCTGCTCCTGACCCCACCATTTTGGATGGGGCCTCTGCTTGGGTGGCCCAGGTGTACTCTCTGCAGTGGTTGCCATGTATTGAGTGGCCTACCCAGCACCCCTTAAGGGAAATGTTGCAGGCCACTCAAGAGAAGGCTAGTCTTTTGAGTGTTTTTAAAAACATTTTCATGGGGCCACAATTCCTGGCCCCATAAAAATCTTCCAGTCCTCTGTATGCCCAATCCCCCCACTACCCACCCCCACCAGAATATAACTTGCATCTCGGCTCCACATCAGTGTTGCTGGAATGACTGCCCCCCATCACCACCACCACCACCCCCCCCCCAAAACCACCCAACCAGTTAAGTGGCCTGTGCAGGCCAACACAACTCTTGCAGCTGACCTGCAATACTGAAATGAGGCCTGGATCTCAAATTGGCTCCAGCCTCTCAGCAGGGTCTTCAGGTGGGCAATGCCAGCAGACCTCAAGCTGTCTGCTAACTGTCACAGAACCGTATTTATTTTCTCCTCAGATTAAAATAGTGTGCCTTTAAGACTCTGTTAAAAACAGAGTACCTTTAAGACGGAGAAAAGCTTTTGGATTTCTGGGGCACAGTGTGCCAGCTGCATTTTGTTACCTAGGCAACAGCAGGAGAGAGCGGTTACATGGTATAATGTTTCCACTTAACTGTGTAAAAAACCGTCTGAAACCGGTTTTGAAAGACTCTCCAGCGAAGCGTGTTACTGAAGAGAAGAGCTGTCTATTTTTCTCAACAAAAATTCTGCAAGGAACTACAGGCCTAGTTAATTGCCTAAGGAGGAAATAACCCTTTGAAAAGACCATTTGTATTAATGAAGTAAAGTTTCGACTGAGAGACTGTCAGTTATAAAATTCAAGTTGACATATTGGTGTGCTCATCGTTGAAAGAACTGATTGATGACTGCTGCAGACAAAGTGTTTTGAATGCCTATCGAGAATAGACTATTTCATCAAATCCGCGTGGAGACTTCGACTGGCATTTGATTATTTTTGCACTAGAATACCTCATCCATCAGGAACATAACCCACAAAGATGTATTTATTTATTCTTAAGTAACAGTTAATTTTTTAAAACTCCACTTATAAAGCCAGTTAACTGTTAGTTTTGAATGTATGTGTGTGAATGGGGGAGTTAGGTTAAAATAAGAAGTTATAAGGTCTTTAGACATAGGTTTATCTTAATAGTGTTTAAGATTTAGTTTTAATAGATAGTTAATTTGTTGTTGTCTAAAGATATATGGTTTGGTCTGTTTTATTCTTGGGGTTACTAGACTGTTTAATTTGGCTATTTTCTCGTTGCGTGAGAAACCTTTTATAATATGCTGCAACGTGTGGAGTCATGGGACTGAATTGACTGTGCATTGCTTCCACCTTGGTCGTAACATAACTGTTAAGATTTACTGCCATCTGCCTCAGATGCTTTTGAAAAAACTAGTTAAAAAGATCTGAAGAAGGATCTCTGACCTGAAATGTTAACTCTGCTTCTCTCTCCACAGATGCTGCCAGACTTGCTGAGTTTTCTAGCATTTCCTGTTTTTATTTTACATTAAAAAGATCTAAACTCCTTCAGTGCTGTTTCTTGAGAGAAGTCAACTTCTGTATAAAACACTAGTTAGGCCTCAACTGGAGTATTGTGTCCAATTCTGGGTACCACATATTAGAAAGGATATGAATGCCTTAACAAGAGGGAGAAGGGGAAATTTATTAGAATGGCACCAGGGATGATGAACTTCAGTTATGTGGAGAGACTGGTGAAGCTGAAATTGCTCCCTTCAGAGCAGTAAGATTAAGGAGAGATTTAATAGAGATTGTTCAAAACTATGAAGGCTTTTGAAAAGGGAGAAATTGTTTCCACAGGCAGGAGGGTTGGTAACCAGAGGACACAGATTTAAGATAATTGGAAAGAAAAGAACACGAGGAGACTTGTGACACTGTGAGTTGTGACGATCTGAAATGTGCTGCCTGAATGGGTGATGGAAGCAAATTCAGTAGTAGCTTTCTAAAGGAGAAACTTACAGGGCTATGGGGAAAGAGCAGGGAAATGGGACTACTTGGATAACTTTTTCAAAGAGCTGGCATAGTCATGATGGGCCGAATGGCTACCTTCTGTGTGGTATCATTCTATGATTCCTGATAGTACAAAGTTGTTATTTGTGCTAAAAAAAAAATCAAATAATTTGAATAAAATGGCTTTGAACTCCATCCAGTAAGTTCACCAGAAACAAGAGTTTGGTCACAGTACTCTAATGGAATGTATTGAATGCTTTATCAGTGAGATTCATTTTCCATCAAGGCAGTTTGGGTTGTCACACACTATTGGAATGCAATAGTCCATTCACCTGTCTACATAGTAGCTGAAACAGTAAGGCTTTGTTTTCTTTCTCTTGTTAACAATTGTTTCTTGCTTAACACACATCATTTACACATTGTCTTCTAAATATTCTGCCTATTGACTGTGAATGTGTAGAAATTCCAGCCTGTGCATTCACAATGTAAATGGTACAGTTTGAAGAGTGTGTTTTCTAAAGCAAGGATTTCATCATGCTTCTGTATTAGGTCTACCCCTGTTCACCGGTGCAAGCAGAAACCTAAGGTTCTGAAGGGAGAGGCTGCATCAGGAAGGGCTCAGCCTTGGATATCTTCTGGCTATGACCATGAAGGCAATGGAAGAATCAAAAAGACCACCAAGTGCTCTTGTCATCCAGAGCCAGCATGCTGCCTCCTAGGCTTTACCTATTGTGCTGCTGAAACCCAATCAAGAGTCGGCTCCGGCAAGGACTGCAGGCACATGATGGTATATCTCACTGAAGTGGCATCAAGTTGACCACTCTCTCCCCAAGCACCCTCAATGTGAACTGTTGCTTAATCTAAGACAGTCATATGTTCACTGACACTGAATCTGAGGATGTTCTTTTTAAAGACCTGCTAACAGCGCCGAGGTAGCATGTGGGTAACATACCCAACTTATCAGTGGCACCACATGGCAGGGGTGCATTTCACTCCAGTTATTTGAGGCAACTCATAAAGCTTTGTGGCTTTAAGTGTTCGTAGGGATTTTTTCCTCTGTGAACTGGACTACCCATTGGTGGTGGTGTTAACTTGTGGTGATAGTATAAAATGGCCAAGATTAGATTGGATCAGATTGGTGCCCATTATCTGTCTCTACTGGTTTTCATTTCCATTGAAGTCAATGATAGGGAAAATCGTCCATGTGGTGTACATTGGACAGCTTACTCGGTAAGTCCCATTTAATACTACAGCTAAAACTTAAGTTGATCCTCAGTAGCATTACCTCCAATGGAGACTGTGCTGGAGATACCCCAGCTGACTCAGTATGCATTTACATGAAACCTAGTAGAATTTCAACAGCAGTGTGACACAGAAGGGCCACTTTTCTTCTGCCTGCTCCAATCTCTCGTTGCTTTGCTACTGTTTAATGCTCGATAGCACATGAACTGCCATCCAGATAAGGTTGCAACCAGCAGAATGTGAGGGGTAGGCTTGGGATATAGTTAAAAACTAGCATAGGTTAGAAAATCCATCTTTTTCAAACCAAGTCTAGATAGTTGAGAATAAGCTTCAAAGCTGAGCAGTCATGCAGCTAGCGATGAGGTAAAGCTTCATTCTGCAGTATAAATGTGGTGCCTACTGTAGGCTAGAATTGGCAGATTGATGCTTTATATTTGGAACACTCAGTACTATGTGCTCCACTGGCTTTGCAACAGTCCGTAACAGATCCGCAGACAGTGGAACTATCTTTTATTTGGTGTTAATATGCTGGATAGGGTCCCAGATGCTGTTTAATCAGCTTGTTTATATTCTGCAGCAGCTGGAGCAACATAAAAACAACTACACATGTGCAAGCTTGCAAATGCCCCATTGATAAGTTGCAGATTGCAGCTACACATTGGTTGTTATAACTTCTCTTGTTGGCTGTGTCTAAAACTGTCTTCCTTCCCCCTCCCTTGCCTCTATGCTTCTTTCAGATATGAGCACAGTTATTTCTTGCTCTTACAAAGAAGGGAGATTTAGTGCAATGTTATTGGAAGATGTGATATCGCAATCAGTGTCAGTATAAGATTTATCTAGTTAGCTGGTATTCCCAAGCTTGGGAAGGAAAAGGAACGAGTAGGAGGAATACTGGAAGATGGGTGGATTCAAAGAAAGACACATGGAGAATATTAGGAGAGGGGATAAAATGAAAGGTCACAAGACGTGAAACATTAACTCTTTTTCTCGCCACAGATGCTGTCTGACCTGCTGAGTATTTCCAGCATTTTCTGTTTTGTTTCAGATTTCCAGCATCTGCAGTATTGTGCTTTTGTATTAGTGTTTAATTCACTGCCACTTCTCTTCTAAGAATGCACACCTTGAAGAAGTTCTGCTCTTCTCTCTGACGGGATTTCTGATTGTCTCTTCTACCTTGTTCACCTTCATTGATTTCTATTTCCCTTCTTATGTTTGATCAGGTAATGATCAAAACTTGCTTACACAGCCACATCTCCTTCCTCAGCAGCTGTTTCCATGCTCCAACTTATGAAAAGTCACACAGACCTGAAACGTTAACTCTGTGTTGCCTGACCTGCTGAGTATTTCCAGCATTTTCGCTGTTTGTTGTGAGAAAATGACTTTCAGGTTGCTCCAGATAAAATTACAACATCATTATCTGACACTGATAGTTCTTTTCAGCTCATGTGCCAGCTTCTTAAATACTGGAAAAGGAACACCAGTTTTTTGCACTGAGATTGGAGGTTGTCAGAAACAAACGGATCAGGCAAAGGGTGGAACATCGCCTGTCACAATTAAGTTGGATATTCCTTTTTCCCACTGTTGGTTCCACATGGTCTTGAGGCAGAATAGCTTAAGATGAGTGGATACTTTCGGAGTCACAATTGCACATTTGATTACTTAGTGTTCATTCCCAAGAAGTTCACACAGATAACCACTAAAGTACTAAAATACAGTTCTTTTAAACTTTGTTTTCCTTAAAGGGTTAGTCTGTCATCTTATTTACTTATTAATACCAAGTTTCTTCAAGACTATTTGCAGCTGTTTTTGGATGCAAGGGTGTGATTAATTGCCTTTATTTGAGCATTTCTGTCACAGTAATTACAGAATTGCCTGGGTTTGGAAATTAAATAGGGAGTGGGGTTGGAATGGTGTTTAAGTTTTACTTAATTTAAAAAATTACATTGATCTGGTTGTTTTAAGGGTTTAAACGACAGGATTACTGTGATGTGTGATGCCTGTTTGTAGGTGAGTTGTAACGGCAATTATATTGCGGCTTTAAAGTAGTAAAACATTACAGGAGTGTAATCAAACAAAAATTGACGCTGAACCAAAGAACAAGATATTAGGACAGTTGACCAAAAGAGATTGGTTTTAAGGGGTGTCCTGCAGGGGGAGAGACAGGTAGAGAGGTTGAGGATGAAATGCCAGAGCTTCAGGCTGAGGAAGTTTAAGGCGTAGCCAACGATGGCAGGGAAAAGGAAGTGGTGATGCACAAGAGGCCAGAATTAGAGGAATGCAAAGATCTCTGAGGGAGCTGGAGGAAGTTACAGAGGTAGAGATGGGCGAGGCCACAGAGGGAAGGATTAAAATGGAGGTGTTGGTGGACTGGGAGCTAATGTAGGTCAGCGAGCACAGGGATGTCGGTTCGCTGAACTTGTCACTCAGCTATATTCTGTAACTGAGAGCTGATTTAATTCCGTTTATGCATTCCTGGTGGGTATCTCTGTATTACCATGCAGGAAGAAAGCCTGCACCATCTATGTTAGCGCAGACAATATCCAGAGAGTCTGGTGAGGAGTTACATTAAGACAGAATGCACTAGGGTCATGTGTACCTGGGAGTATAAAACATCTTCTTCCAGCATCTGTTCCTACAAATCCTGCTTTCATACACTTTTAGTGCAATGATTGCTGTTTGCAGCATGAGGCAATGGACCTTTTGATAAGTGAAGCATAGCCTGGAAAATTCATTCAAAAGATAATAGCAAATGAAAGCTAACCATGGTATTGCTCTCACCGCCATATTAAAGGAGATTTTGGCCCACATATTTTAAATAGGTTTGTGGCTCAATTAAACTAGGGGACAAAGGAATGTCGCGTAAATTGCTTCAATCACCCTGGCACCAATCAGCACAATCATTTCTAGCCTTATGTATTTTTAGGGTTAATCAGCATCGAAAAGATATAATGATGTTATGCCCCATCATCAAAGTTATCAATAATACTGACTCAGCATAAACTCAATCCAAGAATTCCCTGCTCACCTTCCTCTGGATTGCCATGGGGTCCAGGAAAGGGACAGATGGCAGTGATTGTCTTGTGAAATTATTTTTGGCATGAGAGACTCTGAAAAGCTGTAAAATGAAACTAAATAAAGTACAATCAATTCCTCCAAAACCTCCTCGAAAATAAAGCCAAGGTTTCCACTGCGATTACTAGTCCATGGTTTGCACGTCCATTCAAGTTTATGGAGGGAAAATTGCCTCTCGGCAAGCTCAGGAGCAGAAACACAGCCTTGAACTTCTGTTAAAGCTAGTAGGCAAGTATAAAAGATAATCAAAAAGGCCACTGGAATGTTACACTTTATTTCAAGGGGTGAAACAGCACATCTGGAATACTGTGTTCAGTTTTAGACACTGCAACTCAGGAAGGATATATTGACTTTGGAGGGCATACAGCACAAATTTACCAGAATGACATCAGGTGCTGGATTTTCAATTCGGGATTGGGTAACTGACGGCCGGATCATTTCAGTGACGTCGTGCATATTTTAAAGGGAAAGGCCCTAATTGGCCCATAGGCAAGTTCGGCACGGATGTAGTCTGGAGGCAGGAACTCGTGATGGAGAGTGATTTTAAAATGTAAATGGCACCCATGACTGAGCTTGCCATTGCCTTTGAAAATGTAGCAGCAGGGTTAGCAGAGGGCCAGTGGGTAGGGGACTGCCACAGGTAATGGGAGGCCTCAGGGTATTGTGAACAACAACACAAATAGCAGAAATCAACTCCCCCAATAGGTGCAGTCTCTTATGGCACTGACGCTTTGTCACTTGCAGGCAGCTGACTCTTGGGCAGTACACCAGATGTTGTGGGTAGCGTCTTCTTCCCCTTGCAGCCCCTTGCTCTGCTCCTCTGGCCTCCTCCTAACCAGGATGATGCATCTGCTGATGCTCCTCCTCACTACTCTCTCCAGTGTCAGAGTAGCCCTGTCCCATCTCAACAGCTTCACCTGTCGCACATTGGTTTACCAAGGACTCCTCAAGCCACCTCTGAGGCCCAAGTGATGCCAGCAGCCTCACATCCTTCTCAAGAGTCCAAACACTCACTCATCACTAAGGCAAGCCTCTCAGCACCAGAGATGGTAACTCCGTACCACTGCAGGAGCAACTGAGTTTAAATCTCCTGTTTTATACAACTTTTGCATATTGCAGTCATGAGCACTCATGGCTCCTCACTGTGTTCCTGACAGCTATGCCCCAACATGTCCTAGAGCCTCCTTTTGCCCCATACTTCTCTATTGAAAATTCCAAACTGTTGCTCTGCAGATTCCTGATGAGCTCTAGAACAAGCTCAACAAGCAGTTAATTGACGGCATGAAGGTTGCCGGCTCCCCCTTCCCGCCCTCCCTTTGAAAATTACATTGCGTTCCTGAGGTGTCGTGAACCAGTGACACCTTCCAAGTGCTCGAATTTCCAAGCCTGCCTGCACCCAAACTTGCCCTCACGAGCAATTGAAAATTCAGTGCCAGGTCTTCGAGGGTTTAATTATGGGGACAGTGCACATGTCTTGTGTTTTCTTTGATTAAAATTGAGGCATGATCTAATTGAGGTGTTTAAAATATTGAAAGGAATGAATAAGATAGATATGGAGAAACTCTTTCCTCTGCTGGAACAATCAAGAACAAGGGGACATAAAATTAAAATTAAAGCTAGACCATTTATGAGGAAATTCAGGAAGTACGTCTGCACACAAAGGGTAGTTAAAAATCTGGAATTCTCTTCCCCCAAAAATGCAGTGAATGTTGGTCATTGGGCTCTTTCAAGACTACGATAGATTTTTGTTAGGTAAGGTATCAAGGTGCTAACTGAGAGGTGAGTAAATGGAATGAAGGTGCAAATCAGCCATGGATTGAATTGAATTGAATGGCAAAGTAGGTTTGGGGGAGGGGGGGTGCGTGGGGAGCTGAATGTGCTACTTCACTTTCCAAGTTCCTTTAGCAGTTTCTAAATCCACCACTACTGCCAACTGCTCTTTTATGTATTTCAGATTTTCCCCCAGAGTAAAAATGATTCAATATCGTATTCTGCAGCATATGTTTAATTCCTTACCCTCACATCAGCTTTTTTGAAGCTGTTGGACAGCTTTTTTCTATATTTTCTAGGTTGACCTGTATGGATAAGTGATTCAGAAAGTGTTATTAATAAATATTCAGCATAGCTATGTGGAGGTGGTGCGGGGGATGGGTGGGGGGGGGGCGGTGGGCAAGCGTTTCTGATGGGCAATCATTGATGTCAACATTATCTTAATGCCTATCTTCAAATAGTCCTGGTCTAATTTTAGCACCAGAAGTTTGCTCCTTTGGGGAAAATTTCCCCCATTACATTGCAGAATATTATCCAGAAACTTGTGCCTTAAAAGGAACCATTTGACTGTTCCAGTGACCCTGATTTTTGAAGTGATTCTGTTAATGAAGTGAGATGAGTGCAGGTGCAGGTGCAAGTTGAGACTGTTCTTTGTGTTCTTTCACAGGTTACTGAAGGATGGCTTGGCAGACTCTCAATTTAAGGGAAGGTACAGCCAGCTGTTAGCAGCTGTGCTCTGCTCTTCAGGGCAAGCCATGCGAGAAGAATTCGATAAAGAGACCAAGCTCATCGACAGGTTGGCTGAGGTAGCTGAGAAAATCTGGGCAGCTGACCAATCCAAGCGCTCGGTGAGTAGAAGCAAGATCTGTCCAATGGCATCTTTGGTAAATGCTCACCCTACATAAAGGCCATTTACTTAGCCACTGCCTCGGGCTGATGTCATGATGCAAGGGAAAGAATTTTCAATACAAATGGAGTCATTTTCTTGTATATTTAATAGAAAAACCATAAGGTTCTTCCATTTTTTTTTATTTTAACTGTTTCACAACTTTATAATCATAATTTTCCCTTCAGCCCAATTGTTACCTCCCCTCTCCAGAAGCAGTGACCCTTGCTTGGATATGGAACCAGCTGTTCTCCAGTAACTTGCCCAACTGGCCATTTGCAAACCTTCCTCCCTTCTTGCTACCTTTTCTAGAATGACCTGTCTGGATAAATGCTTCAGAAGGTGTTGACATTATTAATAAATGTTCAGCATAAATGATGGGAGGTTGGGGGGGATGAGGGGTGGGGGGGAGGGGTTGCTGGGTGGCTCTCCTCCCTTCACTAGGAGCTGATTCTTCCACGATATGGTTTCCTTGGTAATGGCCATTTGTCAAGAGTGAGCACAGATTATGAGAGTCGGCAGTCTATTCATCTGCATGGAATATCACAGGTGAGCCTCAGACTGGCCTTGCCTGACATCCACACACAGTTTCCAGCAGTGAACGCCAGTTGGGAGCAGGAATCTTGACAGACTTTTCCATCTTCCTTCTTCCTAGCCTAGAGTACCAAAGTCTAACAATGTAAAGGCCTTCGCACAACCCCAGCAGAGATGAGCTAACTAAGTAGTGACTAGGGGTCAAAGCTGGCAGTTTATCAGTGCGTCGGGCTCAGTATCTACATAGTACTTTCACCCACAGAGCTATCAGGTAAATTATTCTTCATTAGCTGAACTGATTTTCTCTGCAAAACTGACAGACTGCACAGACAATCCTGAAACCTCATGCCTTTTGAGGCTGGGCATAATTTGCTTCTGATCATTATTTCTACACCTAGTGAGAGTGAATGCGAGATTGAACAGCTCCAGAGAAAGGACATGGGTTTGCGATGCAGGATTACTCCCCGCCCTTGCCTCTGATGCAGGCAGCACGCAGACTTCCTGCTGCCTGCTAATTTAAATGATTGCAGCTTGCAGCCAGCACTAAGTGTGCTGTTGAGTGGCTGCACACTTGAGCAGGGGTCGCAAAATTATGAGAGGCCAGCACGAGCTAAAGCTAGCCTGCACTACTTAAAGGGGAGGTGGATTGTGGCTGGAGCAGGTGCTGGAAAGTCATTCTAAAAGTGATTTGGACAAGGGGAATACTCAACAATGGCACAACATGGCAGAGAGCAGGGATCAAGATTCTCCGATTTTGGACTGGAGGCCTTGGTGTGGGAGGTGGAGAGAAGGAGATGTGACCTATCCACAACTGGTGCCAGGAGTTTAGCCCCGAGGACACGAATGCAGTGCCGCAAAAACTTCAATGGTCTCACATGAATGGTCAGCATCACTGAATGTATCTTCAAATGCCATATTCTACCAACTGCACCATTATCCTCGCACACTGTTCAATACACCATCCCTCCATCATTCACCTACTAACAATCTCTATCAATAATGACTGATACCTAACGTTCGTAACTTCACCTCACACCCACATTTCACAGCTTGCATACGCCGCCAGCTATTCAACCACATCACCCAAACACATTGCACCACGCTCACTAACACACTTCCCTCTCTCTTGTAGGACAAGGTGGCAAGTAACAGGAGGCAGCAGGAACTAACTGGCAGGGGACAGCATGGCTGCACGTCCTTACCCTGATGGAGAAGACAGTTTTCGTCATCATTGGCATGCCATTGCTCAGGTCGTGCCCAGCACCGGGGCTGAACCCATCAAAGATGATGGTATCCTGACACCTAATCCTGCTTCTCACAATCCACTTCCCCTCATCCCACACTCTCATCTGATTTACAAGCTGCAGATGGTGTAAGCATGTACCACTTGCTTTCCCTCTCGTCCCTCATCACAACCCTACTCTTGTGCCTTTCTCCTTTCAGATATCCAAGAAGTGCAATCTGGCCAGGCAGTGGAGGAAGAGCAAGAGGTGGCAGAGCAGAAAGATAGTAATGAAGAAGAAAAACCATCACTCGTTCACACACTCACAACCACCAGCTCAGATACTGACACTGCGCATACTTTAGAGGATAGGTTAGAGACTGGATTCGCACGTATTGAGACATGAGTGACCTGTAGCCAAGGCAGGGGACAAGGTTAGCAAAGGTGCCAGCTCACTGGAGGGTGAGGTCACACAGGATTCTGCTGCAGAGGACTTAAATGAGGATTTTAATAAGACGGCCTACAACAGAAGGCTGATGGACTATGCACACTGAAATGCTTGGTGCATTGGCAGGCCTGCCAGAAAGCCTACAGTCCATGTCAAGGAACATCGAGGAGTCCAGCACCAACTAGGCACAAGACTTTGTGCAGAGCTTGGAGCCCATACTTTCCAGTGTGGAAGTGGTGGCCAACTCCATTAGCACGCTTGCATACTCAACCATGATGCAGCATCCAATGGCCAATGTCTCTACTTCCATTGCAACACAAACAACCCAACAACTTGATGCTGCAGTGGAAGCTCAGACTGAAGTCATGCAAACTGAGCTTGCTGCCATGCAAATTCAGACTGCCTACATGGCTACAAGACACTTACGTTCAAAAGGGCTTGCAGTGTCTCAGAGCAGTCCAGCAATCTGTCCTGCAGCAGATTACTAGAATTACTGAGCCATCACCAGGGGGAGTGACAGTGGCTTTGTGGTGTGCCAACCTGCTGTCCTCTCTCAGGATGACAGCATTCCTGCTCCCAGCACTGCCACTCCACCAGTGCCCTTGCTGTTACCTGTCAGCGAGCCAGCCCAGACCGCTGCCACCCGTGCCAAGATGGTGCAGTCTGAAGTTGGGCCTTCTAGGGCTAGAGCTATTCAAGGTTAACCTGCAAAGCCATCTGCTGTCTTCCCCACTGAAAGTCAGCTGCCTTCCACCAGCCATGCTGCAGCTACTGAGGTAGTGCTACATAGGAGTATTGGCCAGGCAAAGGCACGTGGGAGACAGGCAGTAAGGAAATGCACAAGGATAAGTAGTTGATGTTTGTATGCAATATGGCATGGTTTAATTTATAAATTTGCTTTGGAAGATAATTTTGTGTGGCTTTAATTTTAGCATTATGACCAAGCAAATGCTGTGAGTGCAACAGGGGGAAGGTAAGGTTTGTGACTGTTAATGAATGGAGAATTAGGGTTGCATTTATTGAGCCATTCATGGACAGCCCGGCCAGAAAGGGGCTATCTAGGTTTCTGCCTTCCTCCCCCTCTTCCTCCTCCTCCTCAGCTGGTCACCATATATCTGGTTGCAAGGGCTGTGCCCTCATGATGGTGAGGTTGTGCAGGATGCAGCAGACCACCAGAAGTCTTTACACCTGCCCTGCTGAGTGCTGCAGGGTTCCTCCAGAGTGGTAGAGTGGTCCAGGCAGCGTAAGCATTGTTTAAGCACCCCAATGGTCTGCTGTATCACATTTCGTATGGCAGCATGTCTTTTCTTGGATGCATGCTTCCCATGTGTATGTGGGTTGTGCCCCAGTGTCATGAGCCATGTCATCAAAGGATAGCCCATGTCGCCCAGTATCGACCCTCTGGTTTGTCGTGATGGCTTAAATGCAGATAGCGCAGTAGACAGCTGCAGAATGAAGGCATCATGAATGATGCCAGGACACTAGACATTGACCTGCATGGTACTCTGCATATGATTAGCTCGACGTTCCAGTACATCTCAGGGTTAACATGTGGCAGCCACAAAGTGACGTTCATGCAGTCGATGTCAACCTGCAACATGGAGAAGCCTGCACCTCCACGAAGCCACATGCACACTCTGCCCACTTCCCTCTGGCAAGAGAGAATAAAATGTATTCAGCAGTCTTTGACTATGGACCCTCAGTGGCTTCCCTTATGCAAAAGTGGATGGTAAACTGGGAGATATTGCAATTATTGCCTGCTCCAGCCTGTAAGGAGCCAGAGACATAAATGTTCATGACTGAAGTCACCTTCACAGCCTATAGCAGTGCCGTCCTCACCCTGCTCTGAGGTTGCAGTTGTGGCTGCAGCAGATGGCAGAATTCAGTGAGGGCGTCCTTAGTGAAGCAGACATCTAACACACTGTTCCATGCTGAGGTTCAAGTCGGAGAGTTGCTCCCTGAACTCCCTGAGTGGATATGGTTTCCTGCTGAAAGCCCTGTTCCCCCTCCTCCTTCCTCTTCCTGTAGCTTGTCCTGCTCTTTGTGCCCTCTGTTCATTCTCCCTGTCATGCGGCAGGCCAAGGGAGATGCTTGCTACTGCACCCATGTCTGGGAACAAGTTTTCTTCTTTTGGGCCTCCTTATCTCGAGAGACAATGGATATGCGCCTGGAGGTGGTCAGTGGTTTGTGAAGCAGCGCCTGGAGTGGCTATAAAGGCCAATTCTGGAGTGACAGGCTCTTCCACAGGTGCTGCAGAGAAATTTGTTTGTCGGGGCTGTTGCACAGTTGGCTCTCCCCTTGCGCCTCTATCTTTTTTCCTGCCAACTACTAAGTCTCTTCGACTCGCCACAATTTAGCCCTGTCTTTATGGCTGCCCGCCAGCTCTGGCGAATGCTGGCAACTGACTCCCACGACTTGTGATCAATGTCACACGATTTCATGTCGCGTTTGCAGACGTCTTTATAGCGGAGACATGGACGGCCGGTGGGTCTGATACCAGTGGCGAGCTCGCTGTACAATGTGTCTTTGGGGATCCTGCCATCTTCCATGCGGCTCACATGGCCAAGCCATCTCAAGTGCCGCTGACTCAGTAGTGTGTATAAGCTGGGAGTGTTGGCCGCTTCAAGGACTTCTGTGTTGGAGATATAGTCCTGCCACCTGATGCCAAGTATTCTCCGAAGGCAGCCTTCGGGAACAAGTGATTGGTGCAGAATTCTTGAGGTCAGGACAAAGTCCTTCAGCATGTGCCACACTGCTCTGTGTAGACCTTAACAACTTTAAACAAAGAAAGGAAGGGGAGTGGCAATTTTGATCAAAGGAACAATTACAACTGTGAGGAGGGATGATATGTTGGAAGGTTCATCAAATGAGGCCATATGGATCAAGCTAAGGAACAAAAAAGGGGCAATCACACTGCTGGGAGTGCACTATAGACCCCCAAATAGTCAGAGGGAGATAAAAGAGCAGATATGCAGGCAAATCTCTGAGAAATGCAAGAACAATCGGGCAGTAATAGTAGGGGATTTTAACTACTGCAATATTAACTGGAATAGTTTTAGTGTGAAAGGAATTGAGGGAGCAGAATTCATGAGGTGCATTCAGGAGAACTTTTTTGCCCAGTACATAGCAAGTCCAACAAGAGAGGGCGCAGTTTGAGACTTAGTGTTAGGAAATGAAGATGGACAGGTGGAAGGAGTGGCAGTGGGAGAGCATTTTGGTGGTAGTGATCATAATTCAGTCAGTTTTAACATAATTATGGAAAAGGACCGAGCTAGAACAGGAGTTAGAGTTCTTAATTGGGGAAAGGCCAATTTTTCTAAACTGAGGAGTGATTTAGCGAAAGTGGACTGGAAACAACTACTTGAAGGTAAGTCAGTGTCAGAGCAGCGGGAGATATTCAAAGGGGAGATTCCAAGGGGTTCAGAATAAACGTGTTCCCACAAAGAAAAAGGGTGGGACGGCCAAATCTAGAGCCCCATGGATGTCAATGAGCTTACAGGGTAAGATAAGGCAGAAAGGAAAGCTTATGTCTGACACCGAAAACTCAATACTACAGAAAACTGTGAGGAGTAACGCCTGGCTACCCGACCCGAACCTGACTACATCTGTCGGGTTCAAGTCGGGTCAGATTTGTATTCTGTGTCCAGCATTCGGGCCCAGGTTGGGTTCGGGTCGGCTATTGTCGGGTCAGGCCCAAGTCGGGTTTTAATTTTATACCCGAATCAGGCTTTGGTCAGGAGTATGGAAAGTGGAGGGGTGAGATCAAAAAGGAAATTAGGAAAGCTAAGAGAGAGAGCATGAAAGAGTATTGGCAAGCAAAATCAAGATGAACCCAAAGATGTTTTATCAATACATTAAGAGCAAGAGGATAACTAAGGAAAGAGTAGGGCCCATAAAAGACCAAAAAGGTAACCTATGTGTAGGGGCGGAAGAAGTTGGTATTGTTCTTAATGAATATTTTGTGTCTGTCTTTACAAAAGAGGGGAATGATGCAGATACTGTAATTAAGGAAGAGGAGTATGAAGTATTGGATGTGATAAACATAGGGAGAGAGGAAATATTAATGGGATTAGACTGCTAATGTTGTACCTCTGTTTAAAAAGGGAGTGAGGGATAGACCCAATAATTACAGGCCAGTCAGTATAACCTCAGTAGTGGGCAAAGTATTAGAATAAATTCTGAGAGACAGGAAGGTCACTTAGAAAGGTATGGAATAATCAAGGACAGTCAGCATGGATTTGTTAAGGGAAGATCTTGTCTAACCAACTTGATTGAATTTTTGAAGAAGTAACACAGAAGATAGATGAGGGTATTGCAGCTGATGTGGGCTACATGGATTTTAGCAAGGCTTTTGACAAGGTCCCACATGGCAGACTGGTTAAAAAAATAAAATCCCGTGGGATCCAAGGAAATGCAGAAAGGTGGATAGAAAATTGGCTCAGAGGCAGGAAACAAAGGGTAATTGTGAACGGATATTTTTGTGACTGGAGGCTGTTTCCAGTGGTGTTTTGAAGGACTCAGTACTGGGTCCCCTGCTTTTGTAGTGTATATTAACTGTTTGGATGTAAATGTAGGGGGCATGATCAAGAAGTTTGCAGACAACACAAAGATTGGACATGTAGTAGATAGCGAGGAGGATAGCTGTAGGCTGCAGGAAGATATTGATGGTCTGGTCAGATGGGCAGAAAAGTGGCAAATGGAATTCAACCTGGAGAAGTGTGAGGTGATGTATTTGGGGAGGTCAAACAAGGCAAAGGAATACACGATTAATGGGAAAATACTGAGAAGTGTAGAGGAAGTGAGGGACCTTGGAGTGACCTTGGGGCGGCACAGTGGCGCAGTGGTTAGCACCACAGCCTCACAGCTCCAGCGACCCAGGTTCAGTTCTGGGTACTGCCTGTGCAGAACTTGTAAGTTCTCCCTGTTTCCGCTGGGTACTCTGGTTTCCTCCCACAGCCAAAGACTTGCAAGTTGATAGGTAAATTGGCCATTGTAAATTGCCCCTAGTGTAGGTGGGTGGTAGGAGAATTGAGGGAAGGTGGGGATGTGGTAGGGAATATGGGATTAAATGTAGGATTAGTATAAATGGGTGGTTGTTGGTTGGCACAGACCCAGTGGGCCGAAGGGCCTGTTTCAGTGCTGTATCTCTAAAAAAAAAGAATGTCCACAGATCCCTGAAGGTAGCAAGACAGGTTGATAAGAAGGCATATGGAATCCTTTCCTATATTAGTCAAGGTATAGAATACAAGAGCAAGGAGGTTATGCTGGAACTGTGTAACTCATTGGTTAGGCCACAACTTGAGTACTGTATGCAGTTCTGGTCACCTCATTACAGAAAGGATGAAATGGTACAGAGGAAATTTACGAGGATGTTGCCAGGACTGGAAAAATGCAGCTATGCGGAAAGATTCGATAGGCTGGAGTTGTTCTCCTTGGAACAGAGACGGCTGAGGGGAGATCTGATTGAAATATACAAAATTTTGAGGGACCTGGATAGAGTGTATGTGAAGGGCCTATGTACCTTAGCAGAGAGGTCAGTGGCTAGGGGGCATAGATTTAAAGTGATTGGTAGAAAGATTAAAGGGAAGATTAGGAAACTTTTTTTCACCCAGAGGGTGGTGGGGTTCTGGAACTCACTGCATGAAAGGGTAGTAGAGGCAGAAACCCTCAACTCATTCAAAAGAAGTCTGGATATGCAGCTCAAGTGCTGTAAGCTTCAGGGCTATGGACCAAATGCTGGAAGGTGGGATTAGACTGGGTGGATTGTTTTTTGGCCAGCACAGACACGATGGGCCAAGTGGCCTCTTTCTGTGCTGTAAATTTTCTATGATTCTATGATTCTAACTCTGGAAACCACCAAATAATTCTACAATCGCGGTAACAAACAGTAAAAATCAATCAGTAATTCATCTGAAAGAATGTGATGATTCCTTTAAATAGCTATTAGGGTGTTCTTCTGGCTGATGACTGCATGTTTAGCTGTGCAAGGTTAGAGAGCGAGTTACCTGTGATTCGCATCACAATCTTACATACTTCTGGTGAACGTGTCCTGTACGCGCGCTTATGCCCTCAGCAAAATGGCGTCAGAGCAGCTAGCAACAGAAGTTTGGAGGCAAAACAGTGGTCATAGTGCCAAAAATTACAGGTGCTAAGGAGCTGAATTTTGTGGAGTGTTAGATGCATTTGATATTATTTGCTCTTTTCTCCAATACAGCTTTCCGGAGCATATGTATAACTTAAATATCTATTGTATAATATATACTTAAAAATCTGACATCTCCACGCATGTTTAGGATAGAAATGCAATACTGTACCAATGTGCCTCTTGGCTTGCCGTAATCATGTGACCTCTACCATGAGGTATTCTGACTGCAGGCAGCCATTAGAGACAATTTCATTGAAGACTTAGTACATACCAGACTGGTGTCCTGTGAGCTCGTAACATGGTTTCAGATTGGAGCTGAGATTGAGTGGTGAAGAAGTACAGCTAAGGAACAAAGGCCACAGGAATGGTCACAACTCCTAAAAGCTGCTAGAAACCACAGGAAGTCACAGAAAGGGAACAAAGAAACAGCTGAAAGCACAGGGTAGGACAATGGCTGCAAATTTTCCTCTGCCTGTGCTGGTCGAAATGGAAGGTGATATGAAACAGAACTGGCAGTTTTTCCACTTGCAATGGCAAAATTACGATATTGCAACAGATTTAATTAACAAACCAGTGCAGCTATGAGTAGCTACACTTTTATCACTGATGGGGAGAGACTGTTACAAAGTGTAGAGACTGTTACAAAGTGTATTCCACCTTAAATCTCTCTAAAGAACAAAAATAATGGACAGCAGAAATTTTGAAAGCCTTGAAGGTACACTTTGAAGCCGAAGTGAACATAGGGCCCAATGTGAAAAAGACTCCATTGATCAATATGTGACTGCGTTAACACAGCGCGCAGAATCCTGTGAATTTGCACAACTAAAAGATGATCTAATTAAAGACATGATTGTATTAGGCATAAGAGATCCCACAGTGAGTGCACCTCTACTGAGAGAGGAGAAATTGATTCTCAGGAAAGCGATCGACATGTGTAGAAGTGCTAAGGTTATAAATCAGCAGCTAGAGCATATTCATGGCAGAACAGACCAGGCCTTGTATTATGCTGATAGACATTCCAGGCCGAAAGGGCAGAAAGATCATGGACCAAAGGGCAGGGTGCAAATACTGCGGAGGACATCATGCACAGGAAAAGAAGGCATATCCAGCGTGGAGAGAGTAGTGTTCTCACTGCAAGAAGCTGAATCATTTTGCACACAAGTGTTCGGCTAGAAGGAAGCACAACAAGCAGGTACAGATGGCCACTGGAGAGATTTCAGCAGAAGATTCTGACGAATCACTAAACACCATACAGCGGGTTGGTTCAGTCAGGTCGATAGGTGATAAATGGTTTGTGACTGTTGGAATGATAACTGCAGAATAAGAACATCAAATCAACATAAAACGTCAAATAGACACTGGTGCGTCATGCAACATCATGACCTTCACAGAGCTATGCAAAGTGGCTCAACATGGCGATCCAAAAATGAAGCCCTCAAAAATAAAGTTGAGGTTATATGATGGCACCATACTAGTGTCAAGAGGACAAGTTACTTTGAGAGTCCATTGCAATGACAAGAACGAAAATCTGGAGTTCCACATCATAGACAGCAAGCAAAAGCCACTCATCTCAGCTGAAGCAAGTCTAAAGCTTGAACTGTTAACCCTCAACGTGCAAAAAGAGATTTGCAACGTGTCGCAGCGCACTAAACCATTGCCCGCAGAACAAATCCTCGAGGAGTACAATGATGTATTTACAGGTTTAGGATGTCTTCCTGGAGAATATCAGCTAGAAGTAGATGAAAGGGTAAGATCAATTCAGCATCTGCCAAGGAAAGTTCCAGCTGCCCTCAAGGCTCGCCTGAAAGACAAGATAGAAGTGCTGGAAAAGAAGGGAGTAATCAAGAAAGTGACAACTCCCACAGAATGGATTAGCAGCATGGTAGCAGTGAAACACCTGGAATGCTGAGATTATGCTTCGACCCAAAAGATCTAAATAAATCTTTGAAGAGATCACGTTACCCCATGCCAGCCATCGAAGGAATTTTGCCACAGCTTGCAAAGGCAAAAATCTTCACTACCCTAAATGTGAAGGATGGTTACTGGCAAATAAAGCTGGATGAGAGAAGCAGCTTGCTAACCACATTCTGGATGCCGTTCAGGAGATACAGATGGTTGTGCATGCCAATTTGCATTTCCAAGGCTCCAGAGGAGTATCGACTCAGACAGCATGAGATAGTTAGTGATCTTCCCAGAGTGGAAGCTATAGTGGATGATCTGGTATTTTATGGATGCAGAGACTCAATGGAAGAAGCTACTGCTAACCATGATCAAAATCTAGTGCGACTGCTTGAGAGAGCCAGATGAACCTGAAGCTGAACAAGAAAGAATTGCAATTAAAGATGCCCGAAGTCAAGTACATCGGTCATGCACTGACAGCAAAAAGTCTTTGCCCAGATCCTAAAAAGGTGAGAGCAGTAACAGCGATGCAGCAACCAACAGATGTAAAATCAGTGCAACAATGTTTTGGATTCGTCAACTATTTGAGGTGTGAGTGACTGCCCTTGACATCAAGGCAACATTTGACCGAGTATACCATCAAGGAACCTGAGCAAAATGGAGCCAATGGGAATCAGACGGAAAACTCTCCGCTGGTTGGAGTCATACCTAGCGCAAAGGAAGATGATTTTGGTTGTTGGAGGTCAATCATCTCAGCTCCAGGACATCACTGCTGGAGTTCCTCAGGGTAGTGTCCTAGGCCCAACCATCTTCAGCTGCATCATCAATGACCTTCCTTCAATCATAAGGTCAGAAGTGGGGATGTTCGCTGATGATTGTATAATGTTCAGCACCATTCGCGACTCCTCAGATACTGTCCATGTAGAAATGCAGCAAGACCTGGACAATATCCAGGCTTGGGCTGATAAATGGCAAGTAACATTCGCGCCACACAAGTGCCAAGTAATGACCATCTCCAGCAAGAGAGAATCCCACCATCTCCCCTTGACATTCAATGGCATTACAATCGCTGAATCCCCCACTATCAACCTCCTAGGGGTTACCATTGACCAGAAACTGAACTGGAGTAGCCATATAAATACCGTGGCTACAAGAGCAGGTCAGAGGCTAGGAATCCTGTGACGAGTAACTCACCTCCTCAATTCCCAAAGCCTGTCCACCATCTACAAGGTTCAAGTCAGGAGTGTGATGGAATACTCTCCACTTGCCTGGATGGGTGCAGCTCCAACAACACTCAAGAAGCTCAACACCATCCGGGACAAAGCACTCTTTCAAGCCCGCTTGATTTGCACCCCATCCACAAACATTCACTCCCTCCACCACCAATGCACAGTGGCAGCAGTGTGTACCATCTACAAGATGCACTGCAGCAATGCACCAAAGCTCCTTAGACAGCACATTCCAAACCCCTGACCACTACCACATAGAAGGACAAGGGCAGCAGATGCATGGGAACCCCACCACCTGCAAGTTCCCCTCCAAGCCACACACCATCCTGGCTTGGAACGATATCACCATTCCTTCACTGTCGCTGGGTCAAAATCCTGGAACTCCCTTCCTAACAGTACTGTGGGTGTACCTACCCACGTGGACTGCAGCAGTTCAAGAAGGCAGTTCACCACCACTTTCTCAAGGGCAATTAGGGATGGGCCATAAATGCTGGCCTAGCTAGCAAAGCCCACATCCCACAAACGAATAAAAAAAACTATTTAGCAAAATTCTTGCATAATGTGTCATCAAAGTGTGAACCATTGCACCAACTCACTGCCAACGACGGGGGCACAGAACAGGAAGCAGCATTCACTAAAATCAAGCAACTTGTGATGGCAACACCAGTGCTAAAATATTATGACGTAAAAGATGAAGTTACCCTGCAGTGTGACGCCAGCGAGACAGGACATGGAGCAACCCTTATGCAGCAAGAACAACCAGTTGCATTTGCATCCAGGGCATTAATGCAAATGGAACGATGTTACGTTTAGATCGAGAAAGAGTACCTGGCCATTGTCTTTGCTTGAGAACATTTTTAGCAATACCTACTTGGAAGAGACAAAGTTACAGTCGAGTCCGACCACAAGCCACTTCAAAGCATTTTCCTCAAGCCTCTACTATCTGCTGCGAAGCATCTGCAAAGGATGTTACTTCGGTTACAGAGATATCATCTGGATGTGACATACAAGCAAGGGAAACAGATGTACATCACTGACATGCTCTCAAGAGCAGCACTCCCTATGAAGAAAATAGAGGATGCTATGACAGAGTGTGAAATCTTCCAGATACAACATGAAGCTGTAGTTCGACATGCTCTGGAAGACATCAACCCAGCAGAGACGTTGAATCTGACAGTCACGCAAATCAAGTGAACTACCCAATAAGATCCAGCTCTCGGTTCTGAAGAAGGGTCACTGACCTGAAACGTTAACTATGCTTCTCTCTCCACAGATGCTGCCATACCTGCTGAGTGTTTCCAGCATTTCTTGTTTTTATTTCAGATTCCAGCATCCGCAGTATTTTGTTTTTAAGCTCCAACTCTACAAGTGTTGCAAGAAGTAGTGATGAAAGGATGGCCTGACAGCATCAAGGACATCCTGTGCTCACAAGAACATACTGGGCTTACAGAGATGAATTGACAGCCCAAGATAGCATCTTGTACAAAGGAAATACAGTTATTATCCCTAAAGTGTTGAGAGGAGAGATGCTAAAGCGCATCCATGCAAGCCACCAAGGAATTGAGTTGAGTCTGGGGAAGGCAAGAGAAGTGCTCTACTGGCCAAACATGAGCAATGAAATCAAGGACCACATCAGCCAGTGCAGTGAATGCAACAAGTACCAAGCTAAAGAGCCACTGCTGACACATGGCATCCCAGACAGACCTTGGATGAAGCTGGGAGTAGACCTCTTCACTCTCACAGGTACTGATTATCTTGTCACCATAGACAACTATTCTGATTACTGGGAGGTAGACCAGCTGACTTCAGTGACTACTGGTGAGATTATAGAATGCTTGAAAGCACACTTTGGTGGTTACTGCATTCCAGACATTGTGATGACCGACAATGGCCCGCAGTTCACAAGCAAAGAATTCAGCCGCTTCATAAAGGATTGGGAAATTCAACACTATACATCATCTCCACACTATCCCCAGTCAAATGGAAAGGCTGAGGTGGCAATGAAAATCGCCAAAGGAATCATAAGGAAATCGAGCAAATCTGGCACAGATGTATACAAAGAAATCCTCAAGTGGAGAAACACACCTACTGAAGCATGGAAAGTAGTCCAGTACAAAGATTAATGTCACATTGCACCCAAACTACTCTTCCAGTAGCAAAAAAGCTACTGAAGCCAGAAGTAGTAACAGGTGTAAGTGACAAAATCAAGGTGTAACAGCAGAAAGCCAAAGTTCACTTTGACAAAACTGTCAAACCATTACCAGAATTGAGCATTGGAGAGCTAGTCAGGGTACAAACCTTCAATGCTCTCAACAAGAGTCAGCCCAAGTGACAGCTTGGGACCTGCATAGAGCAGTTGTCACCTTGATCGTATGCAGTGGAAGTGAACGACCATATATACTGTCGCAACCACAGGCACATACGCACAACTGGAGAAGCTGTTCCATCACAGCAGGTGGTCGATCAGGAAGATAAGAACTCACTAACTTCACAGACCACAGATCAACCATCAACCTCAGAGGTCCACAGCACCCCAACAACGGAAATGGAACAACAACAGATACCGCGACAAGAAGTGACATGGGACCGACACTCTTAGGAGAAGGAAAATCAACCAGATGAACAACCAACGGCAACGCACACCTGCACCATTAAGAGACCGGCACGATTTAATGACTATGTTTGCAATGCATGTGCAGAGACCGACAAGAATGACGAACTACGAATGCATGAGAACAGTTGTGTGCATAGTGGGTAACTTGGGCAACTCACAGTATAAATGATAATGCATGCAAATTTTTGGGGGGGTTTTTTGTATGAAAAAGGGGATGTTTGGGATAGAAATGCAATACTGTACCAATGTGCCTCCTGGCTTGACGTAGTCATGTGACCTCTAACATGAGGTATTCTGGCTGCAGGCAGCCATTACAGTCAGTTTCATTAAAGAATCAGTACACACCAGACTGGTGTCCTGTGTGCTCATAACACATTTCCTGTCAGCTTTTGCCCCTTATAAATTCCCATGTCCATGTGTCATAATGTGTCACATGCTCTCCTCAGTGGAACATATGCATGTTCAGAAAATCAACTATATAACCTGGGAAAGTTACTCAATCTCTTCAGCACAGTTCATCTTTGGAAAGTACTGGATCACTGAATTTATACTTCAGTTTCTTATGGCTGTGGCTTTCTCTGTATGAAGAAGGGAACTGTCCACTTTTTTCTGATAGAGCAATTGTTTTGACAACTTTGCCAAAGTGCATATTTTACTGGGGAAATAAAGAATTATATTTTGTTTTTTCCATGTTGCAGACTTTATTAATGAAAGAGATTGAAGAAGTAGAGAAATTCTTCTACCAGGAGCATGTTTGTCGCCTGCCATTGAATCCTGCATTTGCAGTAAAAGGCATTGATGCCAGTGTAAGTTCACGTTGAAAGAAATTGTACCTGCTTCATGACTTATTTATAAAGATGACCCTGGTTGACTGAGGTTCTGAATTAATGCACGATCCTTAAAGTTTTCCTATTTTTTTTCTGTCGTCTTAAACATTGTATTTTTAAATGTCCAAATAAACATAGTCACTGCTGTTAAATGGGGCAATAATTCAGAATTGGGAAATTGCCCATTAGCTTGGCATTAGTTATAGACAAGTTACTGGATGGAATCAGTGGGGATACTCTGTACGACCACTAAGACAGAGAAGTGGTTATTAGAGACTCTCAACGTGGCTTTTGGAAAAGAGGCAATTACTTGGTTGGTGGATGTAGGTAGGCCTAATTGACATTACAGACCTTGATTTTGAAATTTAACAATACACAATAGGATACTGAACCAGATAGGATCCTGTGGTATCAGTTTTTTGCAGTTTAGTAGGAATTGGTTACATTCTTGTAGGCAGAAGGCTGTTTTGGATGGCAGCAATTCTACATGGGGATCGATTACTAGTGGGGTCCAGCAGGGAGCGATTTAAGGGCCATTGTTCTTCACTATCTTTATTAGTGATCTGGGTAAAGTCATTAGAGAAAATATCTGCAAGTTCATGGATGACGCAAAGATTGGTGCAAGTGTTGCAAGTTTAGGTGAGCTAAAAATTGAAGGGAAACAGATCTAGATATGATGAGGAATGGGTCCTTATTGGACAGATATCATTTAATGTGGATAATTATTGTGCTATCCATGTGAGTAGAGATAATGGCAGGGTTAGGAACTTAATGATGTTGAGTGGGAATAAGATCTAGGTGTTGTAGTAGGTGAGTCTCTAGGGTCATCACCAGTGCTACAAGGCTACTGCAACTGCAAATCGACTAATAGGATGTACTATCAGGATGAATAAATGCATAAGGTACTATACTAAACTTGTATAAGACCTAGTTTTAGGCCCTAATACACAGGCCTTGGAAATGATTCTGAAGAGGGACACTAGACTGATACAGTGAAAGTTCACTAAATTGGTCCCTGGGATGAAGGGGTTGTCCTATGATGAGAGGTTGAGTAAATTGGGCCTATACTCTCTGGATTTTAGAAGAATGAGAGGCAATCTCATTGAAACATACAAGATTATGAAGGGGCTGGATAGGGTAGACACTGAGAGATTGTTTCTGCTGGTCGGGGAATCTAAAACACAGGGGCACAGTTGCAGGATAAAGGGTAGATCATTTAGGATTGAGATGAGGAGAAATTACTTCACTCAAAGGGTTGTGAATCTTTGGAATTCTCTGCCCCGGAAAGTTGTGGATGCTCCATTGTTGAGTACACTGAAGGCTGGGATAGACAGATTTTTGGTCTCTCTGGGAATCAAGGGAAGAGCGAGCAGGCGGGAAAGTGGAGTTGAAGCTTAAGATCAGCCATGATCACATTGAATGGCAGAACAGGCTCGATGGACCATATGGTCTACTCCTGCACCTATTTCTTGTGTTCTGGTGTGTTCTTGATAGCTAGTTTAAAAGCCCTTATTTACAACGAAAGACTGAGAGACTGACATGACTACTTAGAGAAGGCAGGTGGGGTAGTGGGGGTCAAAAGCAAAATAATGCAGATGCCAGAAACTTGAAACAGAAAATGCTGAAAATACTCAGCAGGTCTGGCAACATCTGTGGAGAGAGAAGCAAAGTTAACGTTTCAGGTCAGTGACCTGTCATCAGAACTGGCAAATATTAGAAATATAATAGATTTTAAGCAAGTACAGAGGCAAGGAAAAGGGGGTTTGGGGAAGAACATAAGGGAAGGTCTCTGATAGGGTGAAAAGCAAGAGAGATTAAATGACAAAAGGGATGATGATGCAAGGCAAAGGGGGTGGTAATTGGACAAGGAAAGAAACAGGGTCTAGAGGAGATGTAAATGGTTGGGGGGTGGGGCAAGGTGTCCAGATGAAAGGTCACAGACCAGAAAACGTTAACTCGGTTTCTCTCTCCACAGAAGCTGCCTGACCTGCTGAATAATTCCAGCAATTTCAGTTTTTATTTCAGATTTCCAGCATCCGCTGTATTTTGCTTTTGTATGGGGGTAAACGGTACTGGGGAATGTGTCTTCCAGTCACTGTGGACTACTGGAACTTGCTTAATCACCTTTGGGAGCCAGAAAAGATTTTTTTCGCCCAAAATCGGCCTACGTTCTACCTCTCAATGGAGATTGGGGAACAGATAGATGATCCGCATAAGATGCACCATAATAGTATGGGACAGGCTTAATAGACAAGACGGTCTTTTCCTGTCCTTTGTTTTCATATGTCTGTGAGCAGTTAGATGAGGTATACTAAAAAAAGTTACATTTATGTAGCATCTTTCACATCCTCAGGATCCCTTGAAGCACTTCACAGCAAAATGAAGTGTAATCACTGTTATGTAGGCAGATAACCAATTTGTAAGCTCTGACAAACAGCAAGTGAGATAAATGACCAGATAATCTTTTATAATGATGTTGGTTCAAGGATAAATGTTGACCAGGCAACCTGCTCTTCTTCGAGTGATGCTATTTTGGTATTGGGATTTTTTAGGTCCACCTGAACAGACAGGGCTTCAGTTTACATTTCATCCAAAAGTCAGTGCCTGTAATAATGCAGCATTCCTTCAGTACTGCACTGAAGTGTCAGCCTAGATTAGCTGCTCGTCAGGGTTTGAACTCATTGCCACTGACTTAAAGGTGAGCAATTAGGTAAGCTGACACTGAACTTGAAAAACTAGGAAAACAAGATACTTATCCATACTCTTTTTCTTTCATTATTATGGGAGTGGCAAATAACTGAAAAGCTCCTTTAGTGTTCTGACTTAGTCAGCATTTCAGAAATCAAAAAGAATGAAAGGGAACCAGAACAATTCAGGCAGCTCCTTGAGCAAGTGCCTTTTGCTGTTCTGTGGCCAAAACTACAGATATTTGGTGTTAAGAAACATGATTAAATATTAGGAATCAGCAAATTCAGAGCAATGCTCAGATCACATTTCACTTTATAGGGTGATGGGTGAACAGCACTTGGTGCGAGTTAGGATGCATGCAGCAGTTTTAGATAACCTCAAGTTTATGGAGGGTGGAAAATGGGAGGCCAGCCAGGAGAACAATGGAATAGTCAACGCTAGAGGTAACAAAAGCATGAATTAGGGTTTCAGCAGCAGATGGGCGAAAACAGTGGCGGAGATGGGCAACATTACAGAGGTGGAAATAGGTGGTCTTGGTGAAGGAGGGGATGTAGGGTGGGAGGCTCCACTTAGAGTGAAATAGGAAAAAGAGTGGGGTATTCTCCTGGAATCCTGGCCAATATTTCTCCCTCAACCAATACCACCAAAAAAACCAATTAACTGCTAATTTAATGTGCACAAATTGGCTGTCATATTTACCTACAAAACATTGACTGTACTTCAAAAGTAATTCATTGGTTGTGAAGTGCATTGCAACATCCTGAAATGATTAAAGGCATTATATAAATGCAAGTTCCTTCTTTTGATTGTTGCAAAAAGCATTATAATTATAAATGAACTGCAAATTATTTCCACTGAGATTCTTTGTGTAACAGACTAAGCAGTTATTTCCCACTCACCTGTCACCTAAAAAGTGGTACCTCTGACAATGCTGCACTCCTTCAGTAGTGCATTGAAGTGTCACCCTAGATTTTGGATTCAAGACCCACTCCAGGATTTCAACCTGTAATCTTCTGACCATACTGTTATGTTACATTTCATGCAAGTGTGTTACTGAGTCAAGTCAAGCAGAAAATGAAATAGATTTATCTTTCTTATTGACCTAGTCAAAAATATACCAGTCAAAACTTCCCAGTGTTCGAAACTGCAGTCAGTACACTAGCACTTCTCATTTCTTCTCAAGCTCAACACATCAAATTTTATTGCAACATAAACTTTGTTTACTGAAAGGGTTAAATATTCACATTCACTCTATAGAATGGAAAGCTGATTTGTAAATTTGAAAACAGATAGAAACCATTGCAGTGAGGTGAATTTAATGATCCATATTCTCAGATGTCTGGAAGATGTCACACGGGAAATAAATTACAATAGTATAATAGCCTTAAGGCCTGTGCTTAGAGCAAAATTGCTTCAGTTCCACAGCCTTAGCTCTCAATCTAGGATAGCAAGCAGTTGAACAAAATAATTTGTTAGTTGTTTAAATAGGCGCTTTGCTGAGATTAGCTTCACATTGAGATTCAAAACACAGGGATCCAGGATCCAATACATTTGGCATGCACTTAGGAATTGTTTCTATAGAAACATCATGTGAGCCAGTGCAAAATGGTTATTACTTGAGTGCAATTAACTTTCTCCTAATGCAGGAGGGTGTGTACTGCATTTGCATGGTGTATTATGTTGACACAAGACCTTTTCTTAATCTCTCCGTGAAATAATTTACAGATTCATTTTTCTAAGGTTTGGGCCTAGAAGTTCTGATTGGCATTGTTCGAATTGGAAATTCTAGGTTTTATTCCTTTTTCTTTATTAACCAACCCTCATTGCTGTGAAGTAGATCAAGAAAGAATTTGCTTTTTATGTAGCATCTTTCAGGTCCTCAGGAGTTACCCAAACCATTTCACAATTGATGGAATTTATTATTGAAACATAGGGCTGAATTTTTCCATTAGAGAAGAAGTCCCACTGCTGGTACATTTTACCAGCAGCGGCCTCTTAATTGGCCGCCGCCCAGACAGCCATCCAATTGAGTATGACGCCAACCTCATCAGAGGGCTGGCAGCTCAGCAGAACCACCGGTAGAGGTGGCCATTGCTGAGGCTGCAAGATGGAAAGGATGCCTCCGTGGCGAGGTGCCCTCGAATACCCGGTATGTTTATTTTAAGGAACTTGGGCCAGGTAGGCAGGGCCCGGTGATCAGTGGTGGGAGGGGCACCTTCATGGGGCAACCATTGTTGCAGGATTGGCTATTGCTTCCGGGGGTCCCTATGTGGGCCATGGAGCATCCATAAAGGAGGCCCCCCACCCCCCCGCCCCGCCACTGGGAATCCACAGGGAGGCTGCTAGGACTAACTTGGCAGTCTCCCCATGCGGCGGCAGCTCCTCCCAAAGCCAGTAAAATGCCAGCGGGGATGAGAGGTGGCCCTTAATTGGGCACCTAATTGCCTCAGTTGGCTGCCTGATGGGCAGTCATGCCACTGAGGTTCAGACTACTGGTAATATGCTGTGGCAGCAACAAGACATTGGGTTCCCCTCCCGATGCCATCCCCTGCCATATTACAAGCCCTCCCGCCTCCCATCTCCAAAAGGCTGGTAAAATCCAGCCCATAGTCACTGTTGTTTTATAGGCATAATTCCACAACTGGTTAATGGGATAAGTAAAGAGATAGTTTATTTCTGGAGGAGTTGAGGGATTCATGATAGCCAGGACAGCATGGAGAACTTCCTGCTTTTTTCCAAATATGTTATGGGATCTTTTACATGCACATCAATAGACATACAGGGATCAATTTATCATCTTACCAGAAAAACAGAACCTCCTAGAAAGCTACACTTTCTCAATCGTGAACCAAAGTGCCAGCCCCGAGATTATGTGTTCAGGCTAGGAGTGGAACTTGAACCCATGACATACTGAGTCAGAAGCGAGCGCCCCACCACTGACTCAAAGATGTAATTTGGCCCATCAGCCTTTGTTGGCTGTTTGTTAAAGGAATCCAGTGGCCTGTTCTCTATCTATATCTTGCTCTGCTTCAAATGTTTTTCCAATGCAAGTGTTACCAATTTATAATGTTCCTTATATTTCCATGTTTTTCTCTTTGTGAAAAGGCGTGTTCGTATTTTACTTCAAATGCTGTTCCTCTGAAAATTTCTTTCATCAATGCAGACCCTTTGGGCAAAAATATCAATGTGATATACAAGGTAGGACTTAAATGATTCATGAAAACTTAATTGTGGCATATCTGAAAAATCCCACTCCAACACTGACGGAGTGATGATGACCTCTCTGGTTGTCAGTTTATCACTGATATTTTGCGTGGTGTGTTTTCACAAACTAATTGGTATAATGTCAAAATAGAACATATTCTAAAATAGTTCTTGGTGTTTGAAGAGTGGATATTCCTGAGAAGACCAATCCTGAACCACTGGCACTAATTAATATGGACAATAGGCAGCTGAAACTGCACCAGTTGGTCCAATTGCTGCAAAAATGTCATGGCAAAAAATGGCAAATGCAATATTGTATCCAGGGAGATAATACATTATACTTTCAAGCTTAAAACACCCAAGGACCAATGCAGTTGACAAGAAGCATTGGTAGCATTGGAGCAGAATGAAGGAAATGGGCACCGGAAAAGGGTGAGAGAAGGGGAGAAAGTTGAAACAGTGAGGGAAAGGGTAGGGCATTGGAAAAATGTAAGGTGTTGGAAAATAGTGACGGATTGGAACAGTGAGATAGAAGAGGCATGGGGAAAGAGTGAGAGTAGAGTGAATAGTGAGTGATTGGAACAAAGCAAGGGGAAGGTTCGGAAAAGGGAAGGGAGGGAACATGGGAAGAGAGTGAGGGAGCGATGAAGGATTGGGAAAAAGAGATGAAGAAAAAGAGAGAGATTAGAGCAGAGGGAAGGGTGTGGGATTGGAACATTAAATGAAACAGAGGAAATAGAAGAGATGGTATTGAAATCAAATAAGTAGATAAGAAGTGAAGCACTGGAATAGAATTTGAAGAGGTATCTGAAGAGGCTATTTATAGAGATACAGCAGCTTTCATTTTATAACCTGCTACAGTCTTTTTCATGCACTGAATGTAAATGGCCACACTCATCTTTGATTGGAATAAATTAGGTAGCAGTACAGTCTATGCTCTTGCACAGATGTTTTGAAAGCCCATTCAATAACATGATACTGTAATAACTCTGTGCATCAGTGAATATAGCCTTAGAGTGCTTACTGCTAAAATTAGAAAAGACACCCAGTAAATACATTTACATTTATCTTTAAAATGCTAGCTGCTGAACCAATCTGTGTGTTTCAAACACACAAGATTGTGGCTAGTACTTGGTTAGCCCTTGATACATCACTGACAAGGTCAGATATAAATGACATGACTGTTAAGATTAGCTCCTATGATGCAAAACGCTTACAAACTATATTTGTTTTATTCCTTTTTGACCTTTTGAAGTTTGTAAACCTAGTTAAATATATAGTAGAATCAGGTATCACCAGGATGACAGAAGATTAGCTAGTTAAATCTTGGACTTTTCTCATGCAGAAATTCTTATGTTCCAATGTAGAGGACCAGGGGTTAATTCAGCTTGTGGCTGGCAACATGAAATGTTTCATCCTTGCACAGAAGAATATTCGTATGTTATTTTAGTAATTTTATTTTGTAGTTGCGTTAGAGTTTATCAATTTTAATAAATGGAAATTCAGTGGATTTTATGTTCCACTTGGAGACTGAAATTCTGGTACATGCATTGCTGAAGCCAAAGACTGATCCCAACAACCAGCGTATATATGCAAGATTCCCTGAACCAATGAGACCCAAAGATAGCTCCCCACAGCTATAAAAATCTAGGTTAACCTACTTCACATAAAATATCCATTTTAGTATTCTAGTAGCACACTGAAAGTAAATACAACTCCGAATATTTTTTTTATATAAAGAAAGTTAATCTCCCATGATGTTATACATGGCAGTCAAGACGAAGGGTAATCTTCTATTTAAACATGATTAGTGGCCAGGGGATATTTGGACCAGTTGCACAGGCGTAATGCAATTCACATTTTAAAGTCGGTCTTTTTTATATTATTTTCATTATAAATTCTGCTGTCCACATTTATAATGGAAATGGCCAGTGTAAACTTGCCACGTTGTAATTACACCCCGCCATCTGTGGTGGCATTGCAGCACCTCCACTGAAGGTAGGGTGTAATTACAGCCTGACACATTTCATAGGCTGTTACAGTTATAAATGTGGATGTTGGAATTTTGAAAGGGAAATATATTAAATATATTAATCTTGTGTTTTCACACACTTCCTGCCAGCTGTAATATATTAAAATGTGTTATAGCATGTACTTCCTGTGATGAATTCTGTAAGACTTTCCCAGTCTTACTGTTCTGGTAATACCTCTATTGCTGCAGAATAGTATCTCCTTCAACTCGCTGTAACATGTAACATTAAAAATCTTGTGTCTAGCAGGCACTTCCTGTAAATGTCACACCTACTTCCTATTGTTATTAAACTATGTGTGCTTCAACTCCCACAGGAGCAATGCCATTGGGGTATCTATTACAGGACTTCTGAACTAATTGGTTTTGAACTTTTCCTCTTTCCAGTCAGGAGATGACCTTCGACAGGACATGCTCATACTGCAGATGATTAAAATGATGGACAGGATCTGGTGCCAGGAGGGGCTCAATATGAGCATGATAATCTATAGGTGCACATCAACAGGAAGGGGGAGAGGTCTGTGCTTTCGCATGTTGTCTTCATTACTAAATCATATTAGAAAGAGTTTAACCCTTAAATTATGGTAATAAGCAGGTTATATTTCTGTCCCACCAATGTTTTATGAAGACCAGCACTCAATTGAATTGAGTTCCTCACCATATTATGGTGATCATTCAAGTGTTTATTACAGGGATTTCAGGCTGAATTGTCATACTGGGGCGTAAAACAGGAGTTTCTGGGTCCCGAACCACACCCCCAACCCCCCCCAAACACCCCCCAGCAGTCACTCTTTGTGATTTTGACCGGGATGCCCCCTTAATTGGCATGGAGACAGGTTCCCTATCCAATTAACAGGCAGCGGACAGGCTCTGTAAGCTGGAGGGCCAATCAAAGGCTTTCCAGCTTGAGAGGAGCAGAAGGCTGCAGTAAAGGATAAGTAACTGCGAGGGCGCTTCAACATGAAGGCGCTCGCTCACCAATATTTTTTTTTTAAATCAAATAAAAAATAGATTCAGCAGCCAGACCATCACTGAGGGGGGTTGGGGTGCTGGTATGGGGGAAATCCCTATAAAGGGCAGTCTTTGGACAGGGTGCCAGCACTCCAGGTAGGCAGGGAGGGCCTGTAGGCCTGCCTGGAGTGCTGGCACCCTGGCTGCTGCTGGGTACCCGCCTCCTGGCAGTTGAACTGCGACCTGACACGTTGGGAAACTGGGGGTTAACTGGAAAATTCCAGTCGGTCTCCTTAACCCCTGGTAAACAAGGTTCTTAATGAGCCTAATTGGCTGCCTGCCTTGTGGGAGTGGGCAGTGCTGCCGGGCCCCGAACATGACTCGGCAAAAATGACTGGCGCCAGGAACGGGGAACCTGGCACACTGGCCACTGCTGGCATTTTCAGGCCCATCCGCCTCTGTTCCTGACCTTGACAGGGCCCAGGTTGTCTGCCATTCATGTCAGCATTTCTAACATCACACTTGATGCAGCCAATACCTTTGCACCCTAAAACTTAACAAGCAAATACTCTGCAAGTATCAACAGCTTGAAGCAAATGAAAACAGTGTATATATTCAATGGCAATTATATAAAATTATATTCTCTTTCATAAGCAACTCACTGAAGATCATGTGAAGTAAGCCATGATGCAACTTCACCCCTTATATTGGCTACTGTTGTCCAGTTATAGCAGTAGTGGACTTAATGCAGGTAACAGCAATTCAACGTGCGCATGGTCTTTTTTTGCTGCTACACTCAAGCTATTGGACTTCTTGCAGGACTGGTGGAGATGGTACCTGGTGCCACGACACTCGCCAAGATCCACATGAAACATGGTATTATTGGGCCACTCAAGGAAAACACTCTTTCAAAATGGTTCCAGGAACACAATCCCACTGAGGAGTTGCACAAGAATGTGAGCTTTAATTAAGTTTATTTAATGAGAGATCCTCTTCTGCTCAGTATCTTCCTATTATATAACTAGAGATCTGGCTGCTAATCTCAGTCAGCTCAGGTTGTTTAAAGTTGCTTTCGCTGCCCGCTCTGATTCTTCTCACCCTTTACCATTTGTCGCATGCTGAACAGTGAACGGAACTTACAATAGATCAAAGCAGACCTTGTATTGAACCTGTCATTTCTACCTTCAAAAGAACACTGATGTGTTCCAGAGAGTTTGAAGAGTAACAATGATGGCTTCAAATTGTGAAGCGAATTTCCTGAAGTCCATCATATTTTTATTCCATAAAAGCAAATTGAGGGCAATTATGAGTTAGGCCTTTAAGATGCTGAGAATCTGATGATGTTGATGTAAACAAGTTATCTGACTTAGATTGAAGAGAAGAACTAAATGCAGCTTTAAAATTAACAGGCATCAAGTAAGATTTGAGATAGAACAAACTTTTTCCAGCCACAGTGTATCACTGGGTAAATTCACCATTCCGGCACTCCCCATAGGAACCTGCGCTTGAGGTTTAAGACCATAACAGTAAGTAGAGTCCCAATTTCCAATCTCTTCTCACATGGATTCCTGTATGTTTATTGTCGTATATGAGAAACAGACTCTCCGCAAGAATGAGTCACTTCAAAAAATAGCTGGATAAATATTTGGTTGAGCAACTGACTCTAAAATGAAACGTTAAACAGACATTTGCTTATTCAGATGGATGTAAAAGATCCGATGACATTATTCGAAGAAGAGCAGATAACTTGGTCAACATTTATCCCTCAACTTACAACACCAAAATCGATTAATTGATCAGAAGATGCTGGAAATACTCAGTAGGTCAGGCAGCATCTGTGGAGAGGGAAACATGGTTAAGCTTTCAGGTTGATGGCCTTTCAGCAGAACTCAGTTTTCCACCATCTGTACCATTTTATTCTCATATTAATTGATCAGTTACCTCACTGGTATTTGAGGGTACTTGCTGTGCATTAGTTTAGCTGCCCCATTTGCCTACCTAGAGTCATAGAGTCGTACAGCATAGAAACAGGCCCTTCGGCCCACCGCGTCCATGCCGACCGTAATGCCTATCTATACTAATCCCACCTGCCTGCATTAATTCCATATCCCTCTATGCCTTGCTCATTCAAGTACCTGTCCAGATGTCTTTTAAATGTCGCTACTGTTCCTGCCTCCACCACCTTCTCAGGCAGCTCATTTCAGATACCCACTATTTTTTTTTAATTTACCCCTTTGATCCCCTTTAAACCTCCTCCTTCTCACCTTAAATCTATGCCCTCTAGTTTTAGTCACCCCTACCATGGGAAACAGACTCTGGCTATCTACCCTATCTATGCCTCTCATAATTTTATATACCTCTATCATGTCCCCTCTCAGCCTCCTTCGTTCCAGGGAAAACAGACCCAGCCTATCCAATCTCTCTTTATAATTTAAGCCCTCCAAACCAGGCAACATCTTTGTGAATCTTTTCTGCACCCTCTCTAGCTTAATCACATCTTTCCTGTAGTGTGGCGACCAGAACTGCACACAGTACTACAAATGTTGCCTAACCAACGTCATGTGCAACTGTAACATGACGTTCTAACTCTTGTACTCAATGCCTCGGCCGATGAAGGCAAGCATGCCATATGCCTTCTTCACCACCCTATCCACCTGTGTTGCCACTTTCAGGGAACTATGTACTTGCACCCCAAGGTCTCTCTGCTCAACAACACTCCCCAGGGCCCTACCATTCACTGTATATGTCCTGCCCTGGTTTAACTTCCCAAAATGCATCATTTCACACTTGTCTGCGTTAAATTCCATTTGCCAATCCCTTGCCCACTTTCCCAGTTTATCTATATCCTGTTGTAACCTTAGACAACCTTCTTCACTGTCCACTATACCACCAATTTTGGTGTCATCTGCAAACTTACTTATCATGCCCCTTACATTCACATCCAAGTCAATAATATATATGACAAACAACAGAGGGCCCAGCAATGATCCCTGCGGCACACCACTGGTCACCGGCCTCCAATCTGAAAAACAACCCTCCACTACCACCTTCTGCCTCCTATCACCAAGCCAATTTTGTATCCAATTTGCTAGCTCACCCTGGATCCCATGTGTTCAAACCTTCTGGACCAACCTACCATGCGGGACCTTGTCAAAGGCCTTGCGAAAGTTCATGTAGACAGCGTCCATCGCCCTGCCCTCGTCAATCCTCGTGGTCACCTCCTCGAAAAACTCAATCAAATTCGTGAGACATAATTTTCCATGCACAAAGCCATGCTGACTATCCCTAATCAGACCATGCCTTTCCAGATGCATATAAATCCTGTCTCTCAGAATCCCTTCCAATAACTTTCCCACCACTGATGTAAGGCTCACTGGCCTGTCGTTCCCTGGTTTATCCCTGCTGCCCTTCTTAAATAAAGGCACAACATTAGCTATCCTCCAGTCTTCCGGTACCTCACCTGTGGCTAACGATGATACAAAAATCTCTGCCAGGGCCCCAGCAATCTCCTCCCTTGCTTCCCATAGCATCCTAGTTTACACCTGGTCAGGCCCAGGGGATTTATCCACCTTAATGCCCTTCAAAACCTCCAACACCTCCTCCTTTGTCATGTTGATATGCTCCAGGATATCGGTGTTCCCTCCCTTGAACTCATTAGCTTCCATGACCTTCTCCACGGTAAATACGGAGGAGAAATATTCATTTAAGACCTCACCCATTTCCTGTGGCTCCACACATAGATTGCCACACTGATCCTTAAGGGGACCTACTCTCTCCCTAGCTACCCTTTTACTCTTAATATACTTATAGAATCTTTTAGGATTCTCCTTTATCTTATCTGCCAGGGAAATCTCATGGCCCCTTTTTGCCCTCCTAATTTCCTTCTTAAGTCTTACATCCCCTATACTCCTCGAGGGGCTCGCTCGATCCCAGCTGCCTATACATGAGATATGCCTCCTTCTTTGTCCTGAACAGACCCTCAAGATCCCTCATCAACCAAGGTTCCCTAAACTTGCCAGCCTTGCCCTTCCATCGAACAGGAACATTCCAGCCCTGAAGTCTTCCTATCTCACTTTTAAAAGCCTCCCACTTGCCATATGTCCCTTTACCTGTAAACAGCCTCTCCCATTCAACTTTTGAGAGTTCCTGTCTGATGCCATCGAAATTAGCCTTCCCCCAATTTAGGACTTCAACCTGAGGACCAGTCCTATCCTTTTCCATAACTATCTTGAAGCTAATAGAGTTATGGTCACTGGTCCCAAAGTGCTCCTCCAGTGACACATCAACCACCTGCCCATCCTCATTTCCTAAGAGGAGGTCGAGTGTAGCCCCTTCTCTAGTAGGGCCATTCACATACTGCTTCAGAAAACTATCCTGGACACACTTAACAAATTCTTCCCCATCTGATCCCTTAGCACTAAGGCAGTCCCAGTCAATATTAGGGAAGTTAAAATCACCTGCTATTACAACCCTATAATTCCTACACCTATCTGTGATTTCCCTACATATATGCTCCTCCACTTCCCTCTGACTATTGGGGGGCCTATAGTATAATCCCATCAAAGTGATCACCCCTTTCTTATTTCTAAGTTCTACCCATATGGCCTCGCTGGATATTCCCCTGGGATATCCTCTTTCAGTACTGCCGTGATGTCCTCCCTATCAATAGTGCAATTCCCCCTCCTCTCTTACCTCCACCTCTGTCACGCCGGAAAGATCGGTACCCCAGAACATTGAGCTGCCAGTCCTGCCCATCCCTCAACCACCTTTCCGTAATAGCTATAATATCACAATCCCATGTACCGATCCGTGCTCTGAGTTCATCTGCCTTACCTGTAAGGCTTCTTGCATTAAGGTAAATGCAGTTTAGCCTACCAGACCTTCCACGCTCCCTGTCCTGCCCCTGCACGGCCTGCCTACTGGTCTTGCTTGCTTTAACCTCTACATTTGCCTCAACTATCTCATCTGAGAGACTACTACTTTGGGTCCCACCCCCCTGCAAGACTAGCTTAAACCCTCCCAAGTAGTGCTAGCAAACCTCCCCGCAAGATATTGGTCCCCCTCCAGTTTAGATGCAACCCGTCCTTCTTGTACAGGTCACCTCTGCACCAGAAGAGATCCCAATGATCCAAGTAGCTGAAGCCCTCCCGGCTACAGCAGCTCTTCAGCCACACATTCATTTGCCTAATCCTCCTATTCCTACCCTCACTAGCACGTGGCACAGGGAGTAATCCTGAGATACAACCCTAAAGGTCCTGCTTTTTAACCTTCTGCCTAACTCCCTATATTCACTTTGCAGGACCTCATCTCTTTTCCTGCCTATGTCATTAGTACCAATATGGACCACGACCTCTGGCTGCTCACCCTCCCCTTTCAGAATGTCCTGCAGCTGCTCCGATACATCCTTGACCCTAGCACCAGGGAGGCAACATACCATCCTGGAGTCTCGTTTGCGGCCACAGAAACACCTATCTGCACCCCTTATGATAGAATCCCCTATCATTATAGCTCTTCCAACCCTTTTCCTCCCCTGCTGTGCAGCAGAGCCCTCCGTGGTGCCACGAACTTGGCTGTTGCTGCTTTCCCCTGGGAGGTCATCCCCCCCCCCCAACAGTATCCAAAGTGGTATATCTGTTTGAAAGGGGGATGGCCACAGGGGACTCTTGCACTACCTGCCTGCGCCTACTACTCCGTCTGGTGGTCACCCATCTCTTTTCTGCCTGTGCAGCCATTACCTGCAGTGTGACCACCTCACTAAACGTGCTATCGCGGATACTCCACAGTGAATCCACCCGCAGCTCCAGCTCCGTAATGTGGGTAGTCAGTAGCTGCAAATGGATACACTTCCTGCACACATGGTCGTCAGGGACACTGGAAGTGTCCCTGATTTCCCACATAGCGCAGGAGAAGCATATCACGGGGCTGAGCTCTCCTAGTTACTTCCTGAATTAAAAAATACTAATTATACTAGGGGCCTTGTTCTACCCACTTCAATCTAAAATTCTTTTTAAAAAACACTTTCGTAGTACTCACCCCTTATCTCCAGAGGTTTTATTTTCAACAAAAAAAAACTTACCCCTTATTTTTTAAGATATTCCAACAGCTACTACTCACCAACCAATCACCTTGCAACTCTCCTGTGATGTCAATGTTGGCTTCTCCTTTCAAAACTCAGGCGCTTTGTTGCTGCACTTTTTTAAACACCGCTGGTCTCACTCAGTCTCCTAATAACAGTGACTACACTTCAGAATTCATTGGTCATGATATGCCTTGGGACTTTATCCCAATTTTCATCGCTCTACAATTGGCAGCCATGTCCTCAGCTGCCTAGTACCTAAGCTTTGAAATTCCCTCCCTGAACCTCTCTGCCCCTCTCCATCTATCTCATTCTTTAAGTTGCTCCTTAAAATCTACCTCTTTGACCAAGCTTTTGGTCACCTATCCTAATATCTCTGCATTCGGTTTAGTGAAAACTTCTGTCTAATAATGCTTCTGTGAAGCGTCTTGGGATGTTTTTACTACATTAAAGGTGTTATATAAATTCAAATTGTGTTGTTTTTGAGAGATTGTGTACAAGTCCTGAATATTGTCCCTGAAATGCAGCAGGCCACATTAAGCAATCAAGATGGAAGAATTTTCTGGAAATTTTGCCTGATTATCTTTGAGGATCATAGGGTGGTTACGCAAAAATTTCCTTCCAAACATCAAATAGATAGCAAAGGATTTCAGAAATAGTTTTATAATGAGGTTGATTGAAAATCCTAGCTAGCTAGTTACAGTGGTCAATACTGAATAAAATATCATGTGCAAATGAATGGTCCTACTCAGTTGTAATCTTTAATTCTGACATGGGTTAGTAGCTGACATTTAATAGATATTCCAGTAAAGGCCGTGATTAACTACCAAAACCTTTGAGTGTATTTTGGTGGTGTGAGTACAAAACTGGTACCACATTTGTATATGAGGGAGGGTCCCAGTTCTTTCAGTTGCATGCACTGATTTGAAGACCAGGTGACTGAGCACCACACACTCAAACAGAAGCACATGGTAAAATTTACTGGCTGCTGTAATGCTCTAATTGTGAAGATTTGACTTTTTTTACAAAATACACAAAAGGCAATTACTCTGTCAGCTGCAGGAATCAAGTGTCTGGCACAAAGGAAAGGTGATGCATGACCTTCCTCTTCCCTTCCCACACTCCACACACCCATACCCAGAGCATTAAAGGACAACTTTGGCAAGAAAAGTGTAGCACAGCAGTGGCCCAGTGTCAGCCTGCATTGGAACCTGAACCCACAATCTTCTTACTTGAGGGGTGAGAACGCTACCAATTGAGACAAGGTTGACCACAACTCAGTCAGGCGTAATTGGATATTTCCATAGACAGTCAGGTTAATTTTCTTTTTCAACTGATCATTTAAAAGGATTGCAGAGGGAATCTTCAAAGCCCTCGAGTTACTGCTTATTGTAGCAAGTGTTGCTATCAATGATTACATGGGTTGACATCCTTCCATCTACAAAAGATGATGGACACGCAGCAAACAATCCATTTAGGTGTGGTGTCTTCTCTTGATGCATCTTGCCTGATGGCTGTGAAGGTTATCCTTGAGAGGCAGGTTCTGCCACAAGTGCCACACATGAAGCTGCCACGTGATGCTGTGAGTTGTTGTTTGTGGCATTGGTGCCTGTTGCCAAGCTGCTGTATCCACTGGTCATTGTGGTCGTGCATGCCAGTCTCAGGATGTGTCGCCATTTCCCTCTTTTGTGAGTCAGGGTCTTCATGTCACACTTTCAAGCATCCTTGAAGTGGAGCTTTGGGCACCCCATTGGTCATCTAGCCCCGGCTACCTCACCATACAGAAGGTCCTTGGGTATGTGACCGTCTTCCATCCTGCAGATGTGTTCAATCCACCAAAGCCACCTCTGTTTGATTAGAGCCAACACACTTAGGAGGACTGCCGCATTTGTGATTTTGTCCTGCCAGGGTGTGCCCATAATGTGCTGCAGACAGCGAAGATAGAAATTATTGAGCTTCTTTTCCTGGTAGCTGTAAGTTGCCCATGTTTCACAGCCATACAGCAAGGTGTTGAGAACACAGGCCTTATAAAGCATCAGCTTGGTCCTAAGAGTCAGCTTAGTGTTATCCCATGTGCATTTCGTGAGTCGGCCAAAGGTGGTACCTGCTTTCCCTTTGCGTGTATCAAGGTCTGCATCAAGGAACAGATTGTCTGTAACCATGGACCGAAGGTAGCAGAATTTGCTAACATCTTTCAGTGGGGTGTTATTTAGTGTGATCAGGGGCATAGATGCAACACCTTGTCCCATGACCTTGATGATTATAGTCAAGAAGAACAAGTTACAGGCATGGGACAGGCAGTCCATGAGACTTTGTAGCTGAGTTTCCTTGTGAGCGACTAACGCAACATCATCAGTGTAGACAAGTTCTCTGGTCAGGATGTGATGTGTTTTTGTCTTTGTTTTCAGCCTTGATAGATTGTAGAGCTTGCTGTCTGACCTAGTGTGCAAGTAGACTCCTATATCTGCAGGAAAGGCAAAGGTCAGGAGAGTGGAGAAGAAGATACCAGAGTGGGGCTAGGACACAATGAGTACAGTAAATATGTTAGAATAAAAGCGCGTTGATGCCATGTGAGTCCCAATGCTGGCACCACAGGTTCCTGTCACGTGAGTCTCATACTTGCAATGGCTCAAAGCAGTGGCTGGAAAAACTAGTTGTTTTTTTTTAACCTGGTCTTCTTGGCATCAACTCATAGTCAGTCCCAGCCAGTTGACCTTTGGGTTGCAGCTGGCTGCATGAGCCCTATATGTACTGCCTAGATTGAGTCTTACACAGGAAAGTTCTTTCTGGTGGCGGGTTTGGACCGAGAAGTGTTCAGTTACATCTCCTGGAATAAATGTTGATGTTACTTCATATGTTTTTTTGCTGTTTTGCTGATTAGGCTGTGGAAAACTTTGTCAACTCCTGCGCAGGTTGGTGTGTTGCTACTTTTATTCTGGGTATCTGTGATCGCCACAATGACAACATTATGCTGAAAACCACAGGCCACATGTTCCACATAGACTTTGGAAAAATTTTGGGGCATGCTCAAATGATTGGAAGCATGAAAAGGTTAGTGCACTTAACTTGTTCTTCAGGGTATTATGAAATGTCATGTATCAACTGTGGCTCACTGGGAGCATTCTTGCCTATGACTCAGTAAGTAGTGGGTTCAAGTCTCCCTCCAGAGACCTAAGCCCACAATATTAATTGATAGTCCAGTGTAATACTGAGGGAGTGCTACAGTGTCTTTTGGGTGAGATGTTAAAGTGAAGTGCCATCTAGCTTCTCAGGTGGATGTTAAATGTTCTCAGGGCACTACTTGAAAATGAGCAGGAGAGTTCTCCCTGGTGTTCTAGCTGATATTTATCCCTCAACCAACATTACTAAAACAAATTATTTGGGGATTTATCGCAGTGCTGTTTGTGGGATCATGCTGTGTGTTTCATGTATTACAACACTGACTACACTTCAAAAGTACTTTCATTGCTGTAACGCATTTTGGGATGTCCTGAAGTCATGAAAAGTGCAGACTCATTTATCATATCAAAAAATATAATTTTTATTTGTTAATTAAAAACAGTACAGGCATTATCTTAATAAGGGTTTGTCCATCATTTCAACTAGGGATCGTGCTCCTTTTATATTTACTTCTGAAATGGAGCATTTCATCACAGAAGGTGGAAAAAATGGGGCTCGTTTCCAGAGGTTTGTGGACCTGAGCTGTCGGGCATACAACATCGTCCGACAACACACTCAGCTTTTCATGAACCTACTGGAGCTGGTAAGCGAGAAAAGGCAGTTTGAATTTGATGAATTTATTGGTCCAGGGAGAATAGAGAAGAAAATTTCTGCTTGTTTATAGAGAGCACAGGGGTTTGGGGCAGAATTCCTCCATTTTTAAAAACCCCTTTAAATACTGGTAGGTGGCCATAAGTAGTTCTTCAGCCTGTGGTCTGCAACCATCCACCACACCGCCCCCAAGCCACCCCCACCCCCACAACCTCCCCTGCCTTCTCCCTGCACATTTGGGGATTTTCTGGGCTGCCCTTGGCGATTCTGCCCATTCTCTCCTTATAAGACCTGGAACCAGGGTGCAGGTTCAGCCACCTGGTTGCTGCAACACAGCTCGGCTAACTGGGGAGAGAGCAGAAGTTGGGAAGGACAGAGATGGAGCCCCAAATCAGAGCACTGGGATCCCAACTAAACAATCAAAATAAACATGAGGAGATTTTCAACTCACTGCCACGCACTTGTTCTCTGAAAAACAAGGGGCCAGCAGCTAATATTTGGGGGTGGGAGTACCTCTATTGCCCATTGATACCCAAAGCTCACCTGATGCAATTTTCAGATGGGCCTATAAGGGGCAATTGGGCCTCAGGCTGCTTACCAATACAAATCCAGTGCTACTCTGTTACTTGGACCCCCGATTTCATGTCCAAATGGGTGGAGTGTGCTGTGCTAGGCAATGGACAGCCTAGCCAGTGGTCCTTTAAGGGGCCACTCAAAAAAGTGCCCAGGAAATGTTTCATTTTAATTTTTGTTCTGCTCCTTCTGGGCTATATAAAACTCCAATCTACTGCTGGCCCATTCAAGACCATCCTTCCCTCCTTCCCAATCCCAGGATCACCTCATTCCCTCAGCAATATCCGCCATGTCAGCTTGAGAGCCAGCTCACTTCCCACCCTCCCACAACTAACTAGCAGCAGTGGGCACCCAACTGCTGTTCGCAACTTAGAATGAAACTGAAAACCCTTATATCTTCTTACAAGCAACAGCTGAGAGCTGGTGTCTGCATAACTCAAAGACCAAAAATCAAGAATCAATCAATCTCAACTGGACACATTTTTCTTCAGCAGTACTTTGGCAATCAAACAGATGTTCAGGTGCTTTTCTGATTTCTCCATCCTATTTTCCATACTTGTTATCAAAGCAAAGCAAAAGCTCTACTTCAGCACAGCCATTATAGTTGCTTATATTTGAATGTTCACAACATTGGAAGACAGAAAGTCACTCTTGTACTAACTCTGCGACAGGCTAACATTCTGCTCCCATGGACTACAGAAAAGCAGACCAATAACACTGCAGATAGATGGCTGAGCTGCCATTCAGAAGACCCAAGCTAATATCCCAGCCTTGCTTGTTGAAGTGAGTTAGCTTTTGTAAACTAATTTTGCAGCTACTATGTAGAACAGCTCATACACTGAAGAGAGTCAACCAGCAACATCATGCTAAGCCAGCAACAGCATGCGACCTAATAAGAGTGTTCATAGCATGACCGTGGCATTATATTTTGGTCAGTCAGGTGTCTGACACAAATGAAATTGATTACCATCCTTAAACATCTCTAAAACAACCTATATAACTTATATCAGTATACTTTCCATTTGTCCAATATGGTGTGTGCACCCTGTTCCCATAGAGTCACAGACTGCCTACCTATACTTAGGTGCAGGAACCTAAGTCCTAAGGACTTCCAAGAGTGCACTTAGAGACTTCTTAAAGTTAATGGGCTAAAACCAGGCATCTTATCAGCACAGAGCTTTGGTAAGCTTCCCACTGGTTGTCTAGTTAGGATCATCCTTCCCATTACAACAGTGGCCTGCAGGATTATCTGAAGCTGGGTGGGAAGAATCTCAGGCCCTGAGGACAGGTCTACCCTTCCAGATACTAATGGTGAACCAGACTTAGACTATTTGAGTCTGACCTAGCACATACATGAGACTACCAAGTCTGTCACAGAGGATTGTACTAATCTCCCTTTAGTCAGCATACTAATCTTGAGGCCAACTCAACCCGAAACACAACCTGAATCCCCTCTCCTGATAAGTGATATCGATGACCTTTCCAGAATGAAGATAAGGCAGAGAAACATTCATTTTAAATGGTGTTATTGAGCCAGAACTTGGTGAAAAAAATGTGAGTGATGAACAGTGTTATTAATATGCAAATCGGCCAGCAAATTCATGAGATTAAGTGATACGCAGTGAATTGTGAATCTCCAGAACTTGCAGGTCGAATTACGTAGCTCCACCATTTGCGTCACACAAACAGCATCTCGCCCTTAGACTCTCCTTAGGAATTTGCTGGATTTGGACATTAATTATCTGTTAAACTCATCGCACGGTTAAGTTTAGTAATTAACAGCATAATACCTCTTTAACAGTGTGATAATAGTTAATGATTGCCAATAAAGCTCTTTGGCCCAGAAAGTGAATAATTTAAACAGTAGAGTCTTGTTCCTTCAGGTAGTGAGTTGTCATTGGAGATTTGAATGCTTTTTTCTTTCTTTTCCTTTCCATCTCTTTTTTCTGTCTCTTACATTCACATTGTTGGTCCCATCATTCACTAAGTTCCCAGATGCCCCATTGCCCAAGCCATATGGTTATCAGCTCATACTTCCAACAAGTTATCACACAAATTATATTCGAGCTGAAGGGCGCAAGAAAAAGTCTAATGTCATACGCCACAAGTTCTGAGTCCGTCTTCAGGCCCCACAATGCACTAAGAATAATAAAGATTCATGGATCCAAATCAGCCAAACAAATGAAGGCCCTGGACACCTCTCTGTGAAAGAAGAGCAAAATGCCACAATTCCAGGATTCGAGGGTCACTCAGTGCAAAGAAGTGACACTGTCTGTAATTAGTGTTTGTGACACTGACTCTATAATTTAATAATAACAGACCTTCCATTCTTGTCTGCTTCAGATGCTGTCAGCTGGACTTCCTGAGCTGGCTGAAGTCCAGGACCTGAAGTATGTTTACGATAACTTGCGACCAAAGGACTCTGATGCACAAGCCACCTCTCACTTCACAAGGTTGAAAGCTGGGCTTTTGATTTTCCCACTTACTTTCCTACTAATTCCAGCTTGTTCTATGTCTAAATTCAACTCTGATACTTTTAATAAAATGAGTTTGTACCGCAGGCTGCATAGACAATTACATTAATGCATGACCAGTCAGCTTTATAATTAACACAGTAAAATGGCAGAGAAATGGAACAAAAACAGTCAATGGCTGGGACCATGCATCAAGGTGTCTAGGATCACATGGCAGGAATGCCCCCCCCCCCCCCCCACCGCAGTCAATTATGCAAATGAAGCAGGAATGCTGAGAAATATGCAAAAGAATAAATGTTGCATAGACATGGATTATGCAAATTCATACTTTACAGTCAAATATTTTTAAAAGAAAACTGTCTCAGCTGAACAGAATCATTGAGACTCAAGTATGATAAATGGAACTTCGAGCAGTATGTTAATAAGTGGAGCACTCTGTTTTAATGGAAATGGTAATAGCTAAGATTTTACACTTCCATTGCTGAAAAAAATCATGATTAATACATTTAAATGCGATCTATATTGCAGGGCTGATCAACCATTTGCAACCATGAATGAAGAACCATTTGCAGCTCTTCTGTGGCTGAAATGCTCTCCCCACATATTCAGTCCTGTTTAGTGCAGATTAATAAAGGATCCATTCAACTACAACAGAACAGGCAGCCTTCTTTCCATTTACCATATATATTGAATTGATTCTAATATATTAACCATTTACCACTGCTGTCTAGTAAGTGATGTTATCTTGAGCTTTGTGGTAAGTCACCATTGAAAATTGAGATCCGGAACTTGATTGCAGGAAATACAGGATTTGTAATAATCTGAGCAAAACCATTAGCAACTCAAAATCTCTCCACTGTGCAGAAGTCAATGCAAAACATTAATATTTATTCGCCATTGACATCACTGAACAGAATACATAAAATTCAACTGAACTCACAATGCACAACTATTGGAAGTAAAATCCAGGCCAGTGTTGTGGGCAGTGTTGTTCCTGTGGAGCTTAAGGTGTTTATTGGATGTTGATCATGTTTAATTTTCTATGACACTGACCAGTGAAATTGATTTCTTGCACCTACAGCTTGATAAAAGAGAGCCTAAGAAGTCTACCTGTGAAAATTAATTTTGTCGCCCACATCTTGGCACAGATGAAATTGGCAGGCCCAGATGTCCATGCAAGCCTGTCCTTTGCACCAGAAAAGTACACATTACACACAGACGGTCTAATAAGTAGTGCGTTAGTGTGTGGTTATGAGAAGAAAATTGTCCCTCATAAGGATTACGTAAGTACTATGGAGATTCAGACATACGCTTAATAACTGGCTTGACACCAAGCTTTAAGATAGCAATTATGCATCTAGGAAAATTCTTTCTGAGAGCGCCTCACATTTTTAGATTTAAAAAGAAACTACTCACTATCCATATTCCCCATCTTTTAGAAAATCAAGGTAGATTTGCAGGGTGCAGTTTTCCTCCCTGTCACAGAGCCTCACTCGATGGGAGTGCAGGTTGTTGAACATAAGCCTGATTCAAGGCAGCTCTTAAATTTTCACCCATACCTTTATCAAGGGAGGTTTGTGCCAAGAATGGAGCTCCGTAAAATATACCCTTGTACTTTTAAGTGGTTTGCAATTCTTGTCTCACTCCTTGCAGCTATAAAGATCTCACTTCTGTTAATGCATGCAAATTCAGCAGCTACACTAGTCAAGTTAACTGCTTGTCAGCACTTAGCTGTAGCAATGAGTGTTTAATGTTCTTTGGTATCCAGGTTCACATGTGGCTTCAACGGTCTTGGTGAAGCCTAGAGTAAAACTGAGTCCGTTGTTAATTTAAACTGAGATAGGGGCTGCAATGTATACTATCCACAAGACACATTGCAGCAATTTGCCAAGGCTTCTTCAACAGCATCTCCCAAACCCAGAGTCTCCATCACCTAGGAGGACAAGGGCAGCAGGCACATTGGGAATACTATCATCTCCCAAGTTCCCCTCCAGGTTGCATCACAACTTGGACATATATCACCACTGCTTCACTGTCATTGGGTCAAAATCCTGGAACTCTTTCTCTTTCAGCATTGTGGGTATGCTTACACTGCATTGGACACAACAGTTCAAGAAGAGGGCCCATCATCACATTCTCAAGGCAATTAGGGATGAGCAATAATCAAAAGTTCATAAGAAATAGGAGCAGGAGGAGGCCTTTTGGCCCCTCGAGCCTGCTCCACCATTCAATAAGATCATGGCTGATCTGATTGTGGCCTAAACTCCACTTTCCTGCCTGCCCTCAATAACCCTTGACTCCCTTGCAGATCAAAAATCTGTCTAACTCAGCCTTGAATATATTCAGTCACCCAGCCTCCACTGCTCTCTGGGGAAGAGAATTCCAAAGTTTAATGACCATCTGAGAGAAGAATCCCTCTTCATCTCTGCCTTAAAAGGGAAACCCCCTCAGTTTGAAACATTTGCGCCTCACATGCCAGGCAATGACCATCTCAAACGAGAGAGAATCTAACCATCTCCCCTTGATGTTCAATGGCATTACCATTACTAAATCCACCACTATCAACATCCTGGGGGTTACCATTGACCATAAACTGAACTGGAGTAGCCACATAAATAACGTGGCTACAAGAGCAGGTCAGAGGCTGGGAATTCTGCGGCAAGTAACTCACCTCCTGACTCCCCGAAGCCTGTCCACCATCTACAAGGCACAAGTCAGGAGTGTGATGGAATACTCTCCACTTTCCTGAATGGCTACAGCTCCAACAACACTCAAGAAGCTCAACACCATCCAGGACAAAGCAGCCCACTGATTGGCACCCCATCCACAAACATTCACTCCCTCCACCACAGACGCACATGGCAGCAGTGTGTACCATCTACAACATGCACTGCACCAACTCATCAAGACTCCTTCAACAGCACCTTCCAAACCCAAGACCTCTACCAACTAGAAGGACAAGGGCAGCAGATGCATGGGAATACCACCACCTGCAAGTTCCCCTCCAAGCCACACACCATCCTGACTTAGAACTATATAGCTGTTCCTTCACTGTCGCTGGGTCAAAATCCTGGAACTCCCTTCTTAACAGCTCTGTGGGCGTACCTACACCCCAAGGACTGCAGCGGTTCAAGAAGGTTGCTCACCACCACCTTCTCAAGGAAAATTAGGGATGGGCAATAAATGCTGGCCTAGCCAGTGACGCTCACATCCCATGAATAAATAAAACTGTGCCCCCTAGTTCTAGATTCCCCATGAAAGGAAACATCCTCTCAGCATCCACCCTGCAAAGTCACCACAGAATCTTATATGTTTCAATGAGATCGCCTCTCATTCTTCTAAACCCCAATGAGAATAGGCCCAACCTGCTCAACCTTTCCTCATAAAACAACCCGTTCATTCCAGGAATCAACCTAGTGAACCTTCTCTGAACTGCTTCCAATGCATGTATATCCCTCCTCAAGTAAGGAGACCAAAACTGTACACAGTGCTCTAGGTGCAGTCTCACCAAAGCCCTGTACAGTTGTAGCAAGGCTTTCCTACTTTTATACTACATCCCCTTTGCAATAAATGCCAACATTCCATTTGCCTTCCTAATTACTTGATGCACCTGCGTGCTAACTTTTGTGATTCCTGTACAAGGACACCCAGATCTCTCTGTACCACAGCATTCTGCAGTTTCTCTCCATTTAAAAAGTATTCTGAATTTCAGTTCTTCCCGCCAAAATGGACAACCTCACATTTTTCCACATTATCCTCCATCTGCCAAATTTTTGCCCACTCACTTAACCTATTTTAATCTCCTTGCAGACACTTTGTGTCCTCCTCACAATTTGCTTTCCTACCCATCTCTGTATTATACTCAAATTTGGCTACAATACACTCGGTCTCTTCATCCAAGTCATTAATCTAGATTGCAAATAGTTGAGGCTGATCCCTGTAGCACTCCACAAGTTACAGTTTGCCAACTTGAAAATGCCCCATTTATCCCGACTCTTTGCCTCCTGTTAGTTAGCCAATCCTCTATCCATGCTAATATATTAGCCCCAAAACCATTAGCTCTTATTTTGTGCAGTAACCTTTCATGTGGCACCTTGTCAAATGTCTTTTGGAAATCCAAATAAACTACACTGTTTTCCCTTTAGCCATCCTGATAGTTACATCCTTAAAGAACTCTAATAATTTTGTCAAGCACTATTTCCCTTTCATGAAACCATGTTGACTGTGCCTGATTGCATTATGATTTTCTAAATGTTCTGCTACTACTTCCTTAATAATGGATTCTAGGTTTTTCCAAATGACAGATGTTAGGCTAACTGGCCTATAGTTTCCTGCTTTCTGTCTCCCTCCTTTCTTGAAGAAAGGTATTACAGTTGCAGTTTTCGAATCCGCTGGGACCTTTCCAGAATCTAGGGAGTTTTGGAAGATTTGAACCAATGCATCCACTATCTCAGCAGCCACTTCTTTTATGACCTTAGGATGGGGACTAGGGGACTTGTTAGCTTTTGGTGCCATTAGATTTAGAGTCATAGAGTTATACAGCACAGAAACAGGCCCTTCAACCTATTGTGTCCGCGCCGGCCATCAAGCCTATCTATTCTACTCCCATTTTCCAGCATTTGGCCCATAGCCTTGTATGCTATGGCATTTCAAGTGCTCATCTAAATACTTCTTAAATGTTGTGAGGGTTCCTGCCTCTACCACCCCTTCAGGCAGTGTGTTCCAGATTCCAACCACCCTCTGGGAGAACAAAAATTTCCTCAAATCCCCTCTAAACCTCCTGCCCCTAACCTTAAATCTATGCTCCCTAGTTATTGACACCTCCGCTAAGGGAAAAAGTTTCTTCCTATCTACCCTATCTATGCCCCTCATAATTTTGTATACCTCAATCAATTCCCCCCCTCAGCCTTCTCTGATCTAAGGAAAACAACCCGAGCCTATCCAGTCTCTCTTCATAGCTCAAATGTTCCAGCCCAGGCAACATCCTGGTGAATCTCCTCTGCACCCTCTCCAGTGCAATCATATCCTTCCTATAGTCTGGCGACCACAGTACCTTTTTTCTAGGGATAGTGATTGCTTTAAGTTCCTCCTTCCCTTTTGCCTCTTCATTTTCTGCTATTCTTGGGATGCTTTTTGTGTCTTCTACTGTGAAGACAGATACAAAATATTTCTTCAAAGTCTCTGCCATATTCTTGTTTCCCATTATTCTCCAGTCTCATCCTTTAAGGGATCAACACTTACTTTAGCTACTCTCTTCCTTTTTATATATTTGTAGAAGCTTTTACTGTCTGTTTTTATATTTCTTGCCATTTTACTCTCAGACTCTAATCTCTTTATTTTTAGTCATCCTCTTCTGGTTCTTAAAATATTCCCAATCCTCTGGCATACTACTAATCTTTGCAGCATTGTATACCTTTTCTTTCAATTTGATACCATCCTTAACTTCCTTAGTTTGGCACAGAGGGTGCATCCTTCTCATAGAGTCTTTCTTTCTCAATGGAATGTATATTTGTTGCATGTTATTAAATATCTCCTTAACTGTCTGCCACTGCTTCTCTACTGAGGACTGAGATGAAGAGAAATTTTTTCACCCAGAGAGTGGTGAGCCTGTGGAATTCGCTACCACAGAAAGCAGTTGAGGCCAAAACATTGTATGTTTTCAAGAAGGAGTTAGATATAGCTCTTAGGTCTAAAGGGATCAAAGGGTATGAGGCGAAAGCGGGAACAGGTTACTGAGTTGGATGATCAGCCATGATCAGAATGAATGGCTGAGCAGGCTCGAAGGGCGGAATGGCCTATTCCTGCTCCTACTTTCTATGTTTCTATGTTTACTGTCTTACCTTTTAATTTATTTTATTCCACTTTAGCCAACTCTGTCTTCATACATATACCCTCTCTGCACTAACGCTTTGTTTTTCACCACACCATTAACATACCATTTGCCTTTGATCCATGACCTTCTGGTCAGTTATTCTCTGTCACCTTGTCCTATCAACACCTTCTCTTTGGTTATCTTTTGCCCCACCCCCACTTTACTTGCTTAAAACCCATTACATTTCTAATATTTGCCAGTTCTGATGAAGGGTCACTGACCTGAAAGCTTAACTCTGCTTCTCTCGCCACAGATGCTGCCCGACCTGCTGAGTATTTACAGCATTTCTTGTTTTTATTTCTGTCTTCATACAATTGCCTTTATTTAAGGTTCAGACACTAGTTTCAGACCCAAATTTCTCACCCTCAAACTGAATTTGAAATTCCATCGTTATGATCACTCTTGCCTAGAGACCCCTTTACTATGAGGTCATTTATTAATCCTGTCTCATTACACATTACCAGGTCTAAAATAGCCAGCCCCGGTGATGCCAACAACATCCATATCCCAGAATGTATTTAAAAGGCATTTGTTGCCCTGCCGCCTAGACCACCCGAGACTGAACACATATCCTGGCAGCCAGATGCCAGGCACCAACACTTTATTTTCTTTCTGTTGCCAATGCTCTCCAGTCCCTCTCCTTGATGGATATGGTTCCATAGGCAGCAGCTGCCTTGAAGTGCCTTTTCAAGTGGCATCATTCATGAGGGGCTTCAATAGCAGGGCATTGGACTGCCAGGTCAACACAGCCAAGCCCAACCTGTCCTCACCAGTCACCTCTACACACGGTGCCTTAGCTAGCAGGTATACCTTAACCGTAAACAAGGATTTTCCCCTCCCTAGTGAAAGAGCACTGAGGCCAAATATAGCATTGCTGCCATTTCCCAAGCTGCAATCAACCAACATGGCACAAACTGGTAATCGAGCCTGCAGCCTTTTCAACCTGTATGATTCACCACATCGGGTGATTAATTCACCAGCTTGAGCCATCAGCAGATATGGATGCCAACTATCCAGGATTGTCCTGGAGTGTCCAAGAATTGAAGAATGATCGGTACAAACAATGTAGGAGAAAAATCATTAGGGCATTAAAAGAAATTGTGCTTTTTGCATTTTATTAATTATATAAACATATTGGCGATGGGGGAAAAAGGCTGTTTGACTTTAAGATTAATCCAATTGGATAATCAAAAGAGTCCATTCACTTTGCAATTGGCTGAGAGAAGACAGTGTGCCTGGAGGATGGACCAAATGTGGGAGGGTAAGGGTCGAATGGTTCTAGGTGGGAAGTCACGTGATGAAACCTCCAGGAATATGCCCAAAGAGTTGGTAACCCTACCAGCAGAGATCATATTACCACAAATTGTTCACAAAATCTTTTGGGCATAAAACGTAATACATATTAGAATAACAATATTTCACCCCAACACAGCTGAAGTAAGCTGACTTGAAGTACATTAATTCCACTCACATAGTCCCATGTTTATTGAACCTCTCTGGAACATAAAAGGGCCCACTTTCCTCGCAGGCAAATCGTAAACCTTTTTGACTTGGCTTACGATTGACCCAGTAAATTAATTAGCTGCAGATGAGGAGCTGTACACTCCAGTGTGGTGTTTTAGAAAATATATTTCCCCTTTTAATACATCTGGGGAACTCTGGAAATGCAGTTATTTTGCAAACAAACCTCACAGCAAGCTGAGAAATGCTGATAACTAACTGAAAAATGCAAATAGGCCTGGAAGGTTGCATTTTATCAACCTTTAAATAGCTTGAGAGATGCAGAAGGCTCCTACCACACAATAATTCAGCTTGAAATTGTACAGGAAGAATCTCTGATTTTCCTGTGCATCCAGCTACTCAAGTATTTGATCTCATTTTAGTTTTACAAGATACAAGTGGAACGAGAAGGACAGAGTGAGGCAACCTTCATTGAAAGACGCTTCAACCAATTTGATGAACTCAACAAACAGCTTCTCTGTTGCTTTCCAGCATTGGAGTTACCCAGGTAAGGAAGGACTGGTGATTAATTAGCTCTGCAACTGCTGCTCTGTTTATATACATATATAAAGGCATTTTGTTTAAAGTATAACACTCCCCAACCCCACCCTGACAGTGGGGCAGCCCCTCACCCTCGTTCCATCTCCAGCCTGTCAGTGGGACTGTCTCTCAACCCCTTACTATTATTAGGTAGCTTTTTGAAGGTCTAACTCTGCTATGCTTTGGCATGTTATGGTAAAATGGAAGCCATAACAATGGAAACTCTTGCATTTTCCAGGAGATTTCACAGGGTCCAGTAAGGGGCGGGACCTCCTCGAACCCTTACTTAGGCACCTTGTCATAAGGGGCGTACCAAAGACAGGAATTCCCAACACAGAGAGCTCTCATGCTTTCGGCCTACAAGGGAGTTAGTGCAAAATCAGAAACTAGTATAACAAGATGGAAAGGAGTATGCTGGCCTCCAATCCCAGCACGATCCAGGTTGGGATCGGAGTTCTGAACCACTAAGGCAAGGGGAAATAATTTGTTCAATAAGGAGTGGCCTGGAGGGTCCCTCATTTACATTTTTTGAAAGGAAGCCCTCCCCCAGGTGGCTACTTGTGCCACACTGTATGGCCTGTTCTGGCAGGTGGCCCCTCTAAGACAGCCTTTAACTGAGAAAGTCAATTTGTGAAACTATTACTTCCAACTCCTTTCCTGCCCAGTGCATAGATCCAATCTGGTGGATAGTTTCTCTTTTAGAAATCATGGCATTAACTTTCCTGCTTTCTGTTTAACATTTCCAATCACTGCCATTGAAAGAATACTTGGGTTTTTCAACTGGATGAGTTCATATATAGGATTTTGTAAGCTTCAATTTTGGAAGTTTTGCCATTTAAGGCTTGCTGACAGTTAGGTGTTTTTCACACTACTGATGACTTAACAACTATTTAACCAGTTAAGGAACAGACAAGGATGCCAATGTAGTTCTGGACTGTAGGCAGCTGTAGGGAATTAAGCACAGCCATGAACTTGCACAGCCTATTTACAAACCTGTGGCATTGAAAAAAGAGCAAGAGGGTAACCAGGGAAAGGGTTGGCCCACTCAAGAACAGAGGAGGGAATCTATGTGTGGAGCCAGAGGAAATGGGCGAGGTACTAAATGAGTACTTTGCATCAGTATTCACCAAAGAGAAGGACTTGGTGGATGATGAGCCTAGGGAAGGGAGTGTAGATAGTCTCAGTCATCTCAATATCAAAAAGGAGGAGGTGTTGGGTGTCTTGCAAAGCATTAAGGTAGATAAGTCCCCAGGGCCTGATGGGATCTACCCCAGAATACTGAGGGAGGCAAGGGAAGAAATTGCTGGGGCCTTGACAGAAATCTTTGCATCCTCATTGGCTACAGGTGAGGTCCCAGAGGACTGGAGAATAGCCAATGTTGTTCCTTTGTTTAAGAAGGGTAGCAAGGATAATCCAGGAAATTATAGGCCGGTGAGCCTTGCATCAGTGGTAGGGAAATTATTAGAGAGGATTCTTCGCGACAGGATTTACTCCCATTTGGAAACAAACAAACTTATTAGCGAGAGGCAGCATGGTTTTGTGAAGGGGAGGTCGTGTCTCACTAATTTGATTGAGTTTTTTGAGGAAGTGATGAAGATGATTGATGAAGGAAGGGCAGTGGATGTTATCTATATGGACTTCAGTAAAGCCTTTGACAAGGTCCCTCATGGCAGACTGATACAAAAGGTGAAGTCACACTGGGATCAGAGGTGAGCTGGCAAGATGGATACAGAACTGGCTCTGTCATAGAAGACAGAGGGTAGCAGTGAAAGGGTGCTTTTCTGAATGGGGGGATGTGACTAGTGGTGTTCCGCAGGGATCAGTGCTGGGACCTTTGCTGTTTGTAGTATATATAAATGATTTGGAGGAAAATGTAGCTGGTCTTATTAGTAAGTTTGCGGACGACACAAAGGTTGGTGGAGTTGCGGATAGTGATGAAGATTGTCAGAAGATATAGCAGGATATAGATCGGTTGGAGACTTGGGCGGAGAAATGGCAGATGGAGTTTAATCCGGACAAATGTGAGGTAATGCATTTTGGAAGGTCTAATGTAGGTGGGAAGTATACAGTAAATGGCAGAACCCTTAGGAGTATTGACAGGCAGAGAGATCTGGGCGTACAGGTCCACAGGTCATTGAAAGTGGCAACGCAGGTGGATAAGGTAGTCAAGAAGGCATACGGCATGCTTGCCTTCATCGGTCGGGGCATAGAGTCTAAAAATTGGCAAGTCATGCTGCAGTTGTACAGAACCTTAGTTCGGCCACACTTAGAATATTGCGTGCAATTCTGGTCGCCACACTGCCAGAAGGATGTGGAGACTTTGGAGAGGGTACAGAAGAGGTTTACCCGGATGTTGCCTGGTCTGGAGGGCATTAGCTATGAAGAGAGGTTGGATAAACTCGGATTGTTTTCACTGAAATGACGGAGGTGGAGGGGGCGACATGATAGAGGTTTACAAAGTTATGAGCGGCATGGACAGAGTGGATAGTCAGAAGCTTTTTCCTAAGGTGGAAGAGTCAGTTACTAGGGGACATAGGTTTAAGGTGAGAGGGGCAAAGTGTAGAGGGGATGTGCGAGGCAAGTTCTTTACACAGAGGGTGGTGAGTGCCTGGAACTTGCTGCTGGGGGAGGTGGTGGAAGCAGGTACTATAGCGACGTTTAAGTGGCATCTTGACAAATACATGAATAGGATGGGAATAGAGGGATACGGTCCCCGGAAGTGCAGAAGGTTTTAATTTAGGCAGGCATCAAGATCGGCGCAGCCTTGGAGGGCCGAATGGCCTGTTCCTGTGCTGTACCTGTGCTGTACTGTTCTTTGTTCTTTGAAGGATTTGCTTTCTTGTTTCATCAGCCTGTGAGTTTTGAAATCAGAAACAGTCATTCATAATTAACGTGTTGAAGACTGGGTGCTGGAGTAGTTCGTACTGAAGACTCTATTTCAATTAGTTTCTTGTTTCTGGCCTTATTTATAATGATTTATTCAAAGAATGGTGTAAAGATAAACCCAGCAGCCTCAGGCCAGTCAGTTTAACCTTGCTGATGGGGAAGCTTCTAGAAACAATAATTCGGGACAAAATTCATAGTCATTTGGGTAAATGCAGGTTAATTAAGGAAAGCCGGCACAGATTGGTTAAGGGCAAATCATGTTTAACTAACTTGCTGGAGTTTTTTGATGAGGTAACAGAGCAGGTTGATCAGGGTAATGATGTTGATGTGCTATACATGGACTTCCAAAAAGCATTTGATACAGTGCCGGACAACAGACTTGTGTGCAAAGTTATAGCTCATGGAATAAAAGGGACAGTAGCAACATGGATATGAAATTGGCTGAGTGATAGGAAACAGAGTAGTGGTTAATGGATGTTTTTCAGACTGGTGGAAAGTTTGTAGTGGAGCTCCCCAGGGGTTGGTTTTGGACATTTGCTTTTCCTGATATATTTCTCACTGGACAGCTACCGCCCGTTAAAGACCAGTTCTCCGAGGAACTCCATAATATCATTAGTAGCATTCCCAATACCGAGCATTTGTTCCTGCTGGGGGACTTTAACGCCAGGGTTGGGGTCGACCATGACTCATGGCCCTCCTGCCTTGGGCGCTATAGTATTGGGAGGATGAATGAGAATGGACAGAGACTGCTTGAGTTGTGTACCTATCATAACCTCTGCATCGCCAACTCGTTCTTTCACACTAAACCCTGCCACCAGGTTTCACGGAGGCACCCAAGACAACGTCGTTGGCACCAGCTGGACCTCATCATCACAAGGCGAGCCTCTTTAAACAGTGTTCAAATCACACGCAGCTTCCACAATGCGGACTGCGACACCGACCACTCCCTGGTGTGCAGCAAGGTTAGACTCAAACCAAAGAAGCTGCATCATTCCAAGCAGAAGGGCCGCCCGCACATCAACACTAACAGAATTTTTTATCCACAGCTGTTACATAAGTTTCTAAATTCACTTGAAAAAGCCCTTCAAAACACTCCTGCAGGGGATGCAGAGATCAAGTGGGCTCACATCAGAGATGCCATCGATGACTCAACAATGAACACCTAAGGCAAACGTGAGAAGCAGAATGCAGACTGGTTTCAATCTCACTTTGAAGAGCTGGAACCTGTCATAGCCACTAAGCGCATTGCACTGCTGAACTACAAGAAAGCCCCCAGCGAGTTAACATCCGTAGCACTTAAAGCAGCTAGAAGCACTGCACAAAGAACAGCCAGGCGCTGCAGAAATGACCACTGGTAACACCTATGTAGTCGTATTCAGCTGGCCTCCGACACCGGAAACATCAGAGGAATGTATGATGGCATTAAGAGAGCTTTTGGGCCAACCATCAGGAAGATCGCCCCCCCTCAAGTCTAAATCAGGGGACACGATCACTGACCAACACAAGAAAATGGACCGCTGGGTGGAGCACTACCTAGAACTGTACTCCAGGGAAAATGTTGTCAGCGAGACCGCCCTCAATGCAGCCCAGTCTCTTCCAGTCATGGATGAGCTGGACGAACAGCCAACAAAATCGGAACTCAGTGATGCCATTGATTCTCTAGCCGGTGGAAAAGCCCCTGGGAAGGACAGCATTACCCCTGAAATAATCAGGAGTGCCAAGCCTGCTATACTCTCAGCACTCCATGAACTCCTTTGCCTGTGCTGGGATGAGGGAGCAGTACCACTGGACATGCGCGATGCCAATATCATCACCCTCTATAAGAACAAGAGTGACCACGTTGACTGCAACAACTACCGTGGAATCTCCCTGCTCAGCATAGTGGGGAAAGTCTTTGCTCAAGTCGTTTTAAACAGGCTCCAGAAGCTGGCTGAGCGTGTCTACCCTGAGGCACAGTGTGCCTTTCGAGCAGAGAGATCCACCATTGACATGCTGTTCTCCCTTCGCCAGCTACAGGAGAAATGCCACGAACAACAGATGCCCCTCTACGTCGCTTTCATAGATCTCACCAAAGCCTTTGACCGCGTCAGCAGACGTGGTCTCTTCAAACTACTAGCAAAGATCGGATGTCCACCAAAGCTACTAAGTATCTTCACCTCATTCCTTGACAATATGAAAGGCACAATTCAGCATTGTGGCGCCTCATCAGACCCCTTTCCTATCCTGAGTGTCGTGAAACAGGGCTGTGTTCTCGCATCTACACTGTTTGGGATTTTCTTCTCACTGCTGCTCTCACATGCGTTCAAGTCTTCAGAAGAAGGAATTTTCCTCCACACAAGATCAGATGGCAGCTTGTTCAACCTTGCCCATCTTAGAGCGAAGACCAAAGTATGGAAGGTCCTCATCAGGGAACTCTTCTTTGCTGACAATGCTGCATTAACATCCCACACAGAAGAGTGTCTGCAGAGACTCATCGACAGGATTGCGGCTGCCTGCAACTAATTTGGCCTAACCATCAGCCTCAAGAAAATGAACACTATGAGACAGGACGTCAGTAATGCTCCATCCATCAATATCAGCGACCACGCTCTGGAAGTGGTTCAAGAGTTCACCTACCTAGGCTCAACTATCACCTGTAACCTGTCTCCCGATGCAGAAATCAACAAGCGCATGGGAAAGGCGTCCACTGCTATGTCCAGACTGGCCTAGAGAGTGTGGGAAAATGGCGCACTAACACGGAACACAAAAGTCTGAGTGTATCAAGCCTGTGTCCTCAGTACCTTGCTCTACCGCAGCGAGGCCTGGACAACGTATGTCAGCCAAGAGCGACGTCTCAATTCATTCCATCTTCGCTGCCTCCGGAGAATCCTTGGCATCAGGTGGTAGGACCTATCTCCAACGCAGAAGTCCTCGAGGCGGCCAACATCCCCAGCATATACACACTACTGAGTCCGCGGCGCTTGAGATGGCTTGGCCATGTGAGCCGCATGAAAGATGGCAGGATCCCCAAGGACACATAGTACAACGAGCTCGTCACTGGTATCAGACCCACCAGCCGTCCATGTCTCCGCTTTAAAGACGTCTGCAAACGTGACATGAAGTCCTGTGACATTGATCAGAAGTCATGGGAGTCAGTTGCCAGTGATCGCCACAGCTGGCGAATAGCCATAAAGGCGGGGCTAAAGAGTGGCGTGTCGAAGAGACTTAGCTTTTGGCAGGAAAAAAGACAGAAGCGCAAGGGGAGAGCCCGACAACTAATTTTATCTGCAGCGCCTGTGGAAGAGTCTGTCACTCTAGAATTGGCCTTTATAGCCATTCCATCGCTGCTTCACAAACCACTGACCACCTCCAGGCACTTTCCCATTGTCTCTCGAGACAAGGAGGCCAAAGAAGATATATATTAATAACCTAGACCGTGGTGTGCAATCTATTAATCTGCTTTGAAATGTCCAATTGTCCCAGCCTTGTCATCTTTTTGGGGAGACAGTTCTAGATTTCACTACTGTTTGTGTGAAAAATGTATTCTGACATCACCCCCAAATGGTCTAACTCTAATTTAATTTTAAGGTTCTTCCCTTTTAACAGTACTGATGGTCCCATACAGAAGCCTATGTGAATTGACCAATTGGCTGCAGACAGTCTCTGTATAATCAAGGCTGTAATGTCTTTGAGAGTAAATCTGATTCCAAAACAGTTATAATCCAAATCATAAAGTATCTTTGTTGATTTGTGTATGATGATTGGGGACCAGTTTAAATTATGCCACTTAAGGGGTGTGTTTAATTTCAGGTGATAATTCAGATGCATATTAGTAACTGGCATTGGATTCTTTACTGAATTATTCCCTGTCTTCATGTTACCAACTCTATTCTTCAAATTTCTCCCAATGTACTCATATCTTTTGCTGACAGCTGTTTTATTTTTAATCCGTTCTCTTCGCCTGCCCCTTTCAAAAAAAAATGCTTGCCATGCAGCTTCCCAGCTGACACCTAGCAATACAACGGGGAGTCATACTTAATCACACACAATCAAATATAAACCTTGATTAATCCACAGTAGCTTCCCAGCATCTTGTCATCAAGTAATCATTTGGATTCCAAATTAGTGTATTGCTGAGAATGCTCATTTTGACACAACCATTGGGAAATAATGGAAATATAAAATGTACTAGTACTGGAATGCCAGTTATATGTTTACTAAATATCAGCTTGGCTCAGTTGACAGCAGTTTCACCTTTGTATGTTCAAGCCCAACTCTAGGACTGGAACATGTAGTCTGGGCTGACATACTAGTCTGTACTATTGAAGGAGTGCAGCATTGATGAAAGTGCCAACTTTCAGGTAAGGCATTGAGAACCAAGACATCTTCTGCCTGTTCAGGTGAATGTTAGATATTTCATGTCAGTATTTGTAGAAGAGGGGTTCTCCTTAAAACATTCTTCCCTCTACTAACACCATGAAAGGAAGATTAACAGGCCATTCATCTCATTGCTGTTTGTGGTACCTTGATCTGTGCAACACTTGCCCACATAACAACAGCCATTGCATTCCAAAGTGATCCATTGTATGTGAACTAGTTTGAGACACCTCTTAAAAATACAACAAGGTGCAATGTAAACACAAGTCTTTGCTTTTAAGTTGGATTGAAGGTGCAGTGGGTTAGCCCACTGTACATTCAGCTCTGTGATGTGGATTCTATTCCAGCCAGACTAATGAAATGGAAATAAAAGCAAAATACTGCAGATGCTGGAAATCTGAAATAAAAACAAGAAATGCTGGAAATACTCATCAGGTCTGGCAGCATCTGTGGAGAGGGAAGCAGAGTTAACATTTCAGATCAGTGACCTTTCATCAGAACTGGCAAATATTAGGAATGTAATAGGTTTTAAGCAAGTAAAGCAGGGGTGGGGCAAGAGATAACAAAAGAGAAGATGTTGGTCGGACAAGGTCACAGAGAATAACTGACCAGAAGGTCCTGGATCAAAGGCAAACGGTATGTTAATGGTGTGGTGAAAGACAAAGCGTTAGTACAGAGAGCATGTTAATTGACAGAAAACTGCACAGCCTGGCCCCAAACACAAACAAGAAAAAAACAGTGGGTAGGCACAGTCGAAACAAATTAAACAAACTAAAATAAAATGGTGGGGATGTGGTAGGAATATGGGATTACTGTAGGATTAGTATAAATGGGTGATTGATGGTTGGCACAAAAAAAAGGGCGGCGCAGTGGTTAGGACCACAGCCTCACAGCTCCAGCAACCCGGGTTCAATTCTGGGTACTGCCTGTGTGGAGTTTGCAAGTTCTCCCTGTGTCTGCGTGGGTTTTCGGCGGGTGCTCCGGCTTCCTCCCACCACCAAAAGACTTGCAGTTGATAGGTAAATTGGCCATTATAAATTGCTCCTAGTAGAGGTAGGTGGCAGGAAAATATAGGGACAGGTGGGGATGTTATAGGAATATGGGATTACTGTAGGATTAGTATAAATGGGTGGTTGATGGTGGGCACAAACTCGGTGGGCCGAAGGGCCTGTTTCAGTGCTGTATATCTAAATAAAATAAAAAATAAACAAATAAAAAAGAAAAAATAACTAAAAATAAAAATAAAAAGGAGGGCCCATCATGCTCTGAAATTACTGAACTCGATGTTCGGTCCGGCAGGCTGTAATGTGCCTAATCGGTAAATGAGGTGCTGTTCCTCAAGCTTGCATTGATGTTCACTGGACCACTACAGCAATCCCAGGACAGAGATGTGGGCATGAGAGCAGGGGGTGTGTTGAAATGGCTGGCAACCAGAAGCTCGGGGTCATGCTTTCAGAGTGAGCTCATGCCCACTTTAGTTATTTTTTCTTTTTTGTCTGTTGGAAATTAAAGTTGAGATGCATTGTTGGAGTACATATTTACCTTGCATCAAATCTGTGCCATACTTTACTATGGGGGTCATTGATAGGAATGTGCAAGATAGGAAGAAATGATTTCAGTTCAGTTTGCTGCGACCAACAACTGAAAAGTACCATTTACTGTTGTATTTCAAAGCTCTTAACTGCTTTCTCTGCTAAATATTTCTAAAAGTTCCTGTTGAATTTGGTCATTCTGTCAGTTGATCTGGATCCAACAATTAAAATTTGCAAACCTTGGTTGTTATGACCAGGTGAGAAAGAGGCCTAGGGTTCTCCTTCAGCCTTCACCTGGTCTTACTGTAACAGGGTTTAATTGTAAACACACTGTTTTTAGATCCCCCTTGGTGAATCTTTGTTCACTGCTTTCCAATTATAAGGCAAAGAAACCAACACAAATATGTTTTCTTAGGTTTAAAGAAGAAAGGTTGATATTTATTAAACTTAAATTCTAGTTCGGTTAACGCCTACGGATACACGACACGCCTACGGATACACGACGCGCCCACGCTAGCATGCATATGCAATACACACATGCAGATAGGGACAGAACAGAGCAGAAGAAATAAAGTGGAAAAGTTTGACGCAATCTCTGAAGAGGGTTTTTTGTAATGGATCTTCAAGCTCACTGTGAAGTCCTTGATTGTAGGTAGATCTTGCTTTTCGTTGGGGCCCAGTATTATTCTTAAACTTTGTTCACTGTAGGAGACTTTTCTCTCTTGGCGTTCACGTGTCTTCAGTGGATTCAGAGGCTTGTGAGAAAGAGATGGGAGCCGACAGGAGCAATCATCTCAGTCCAGGAGCAAACAGTTTTTCTGAGTTCAAACTCTCTGGGGCTAGTTCAAAAGAAAACCCTGGAACAGCCAGGTAGTCATGTGACCAACTGGTCTAACCAGTCCTGGCCCTTGTGAATTGTATCCTCCTTAGCAAGCCCTAGAAAGCGCTTCCTCACCTTTGATGTCTATTAGCATGTAAATGTTTTTTTCCAGCCACGGCTGATCTGTTTAACAAGTCAGTTCCTTGCTCCAACAACAGTTAAAAATCAATGTTCGTGACAAAATTAATGTGCCTCACTCTTGGCAAGTGGGGGCCTAGAATGACTTTGGTAGACTCACAAAATTTCTTCCAATAGTCATTTTGAAAAGTGATCATTGTGAACTTCTGTGTTCCAGATTTCCTTACAAGCCTCTGATTGGACTGACTAAGGGAAGGGAATTGGCAAGGAAGAGAAAGGATGAACTGAATGTGTATGTGAGTTATTTGCTGAATGGCTCACCTCATGTTGCAAAAGTAAGTAGTATAAAACTTCAATGAAAACATATGGGAGCAAAATTGGATGGCCCCTGAAAATGGGAATCCCAATGCATGATAACCCGTGTCCATTGATTGCAATTCACGCTGCCTGCTCATTTCATTGATCTTTGCATGCAGCTAGTGCTAAGTGCACTGTTCATTTGCCGGATGCATCAGCAGGTGCCAATACTGTAGTGGCCAGCACCACTTAAAGCTAGCCTGCACTGCTTAAAGGTGAGGTATATTATGACTGGAGCAGGGGCTGGTTGTTGGTGTTGAAGAGAATGTGACCTGGGAAAGAGTGAGGAATGGCACAACAGGAGATAGAGCAGGCTCCAAGGTTTTGATACGCTGCACTGGAGATCTTGGTGGAAGAGGTGGAGATGAGGAGGGATGTCCTGTAACTGCGGGTTTCCTGGAGGCCCTCCAGACAAATGCTCAGAAGGCAGTAGGAGTTAATAGCCACGGAGGTCAATGCCAGGAGTGAAGCCCCAAAGTCTTGGATGCAGTGCTGGAAGAAGTTCAATGACCTAATTCATGTGAGCAAGGTCAGTGAATACATCTTCAGATGCCATATCCTACCAGCTGCACCATGGGTCTCTCACACTTCTCAATGCACCAAACCCATCACTCACATGCCAACAATCTCCATCAGTCAGATCTCATGCCTAGCGTTCATATGCTTTGCCTCACCCTCACACTCTTAGCACTGCTGTAAACCTCACACCCACATCTCACAGCTTGTACATACTACCAGCTATTCAACCATGACAGCCACATCAGCCAAAAAGATTTGACAACACTGACACACTTCTCCCTTTCTTACAGGTCAAGGTGACGCACAACTGGAGGCAGAAAGACCTAACCAGAGGGGAACAGGAACACACTTGCAAGTCTAACCCACATTGATAAAATGGTGCTGGCCATTATTGGGATAGCCATTGTTGACAGTGTGGTCAGCGATGAGGTGCAACCATTGAAGATGATAGTAATCTCATACTTAATCCTCTTCCTCACTTGCCCCTCATCCCACACTCTTCTAATTTACAAGCCATAGATAGTGTAAGCATGAACCTTTACTTTCCCACCTCTCTGTACCAGAACCTTGCCCTTGTACCTCTTTCCTTCCAGATAACCAAGAGGTGCAACTTGGCCAGGTAGTGGAGGAACACCAAGAATAGAGCGATAATAAAGAACAGCACAGTTACTTGATTTCATAGTGATCAGTTCAGACACAACATGTTTCTCAGAGGAGAGATTAGAGGCAGGATCTACATATGGTGAGACATCAGGCACAAGTGGGCTGCCGCCTAGGCAGAGGGCAAGGTTAATGCAGGTGCCAGCTTGCTGGAGGGCAAAATTGCATACAGGTTCCACTGATGAGTACTTTGATGTGGGAGCCTGCAGAAGAATGATGAGTATGCGCAACTAAATGTTCGGTGAATTGGGAGGCTTGCCAATAAAACCTGCAATCAATGTCAAGAAGAATGGAGGATTCCTACACCAACTTGTTACAGGGCTTTGAGCAGAGCTTGGAGCCAATCATTTCCAGCATCATAGTGGTGGCCAACTCCTTTCTCACATTTATGGACCCAACCATGATGTAGCATCTGCTCTCGCAGCTTCCATTGCAGCATAAGCATCAGTCATCCAACCTCTGCATGTTACAGTGGAAGCTAAGACTGCTGCCATCATAGCTGTGGATTAAAATGTTCAAAGGGGCTTGCAGGGTACCACAGCAGTCCAACAACCTGTCATAGTCATACAGATTCAGCACTGAAACAGGCCCTTCGGCCCACTGAGTCTGTGCTGACCAACAATCACCTAACTGCTGCCTGCGGTTGTGCACCACCTTGTCCTGCAAGTGAGAAGAAAGTGTGCCAGTGAGTGTGGTACAGTGTGTATGGGTGATGTGCCTGTCATGGTTGAATAGCTCACAATAGGTCCACACTGTGAGATGTGGATGTGAGGCTTGCAGCAGTGCTAAGTGTGTGAGGGTGAAGTGAAGCTATTATTAGGGTCAAGTGAGGAGGAGTTGAAGGGCTTCTCTCTTTTTCCTCTCCTTGTTTGACCACAACAGGTTTAATTCTTTTTCAAAGTATATGTACTGGCCAATTCAGTAGGAGTTTGATTACTTACTTGCCATGATCATTACAAGAACCAATCAGACAGTTTTTCTTGAGTGAACAAAGAAAGAGGTTAACTTTATTGTATCCAAACTGAACTAATAAAATAATAAACAATGTGCCACCTTTCACTCTCACACACGCACGAGAGGTTTACACACACACAAATAAGTTACAGAGTGGGGAAGAGTAGATTGGTTGAGTTAGAATCCATAAAAATAAAAAAGTTATACAGTCTGTGAAGTTTGGTTATTCATCTGGCTTCTAGCTGAATTCAGTGGTCCTGAGGCTTTTAGTTTGAAGAGGTAGATGACTGGTTCAGTGAGTCTCTTGGAGATAGCAATGCAGATGATTTCCTCCAATGCAGTTTCTGATTGTAGCCAGAGTATGCAAAGGTGGTCAATCGACAAGCAGGATTTGAAAGCTTTCAAACTGGAATGGAGAGAGAGAGAGAGAGGTGACCCCCACTTAAGTTCAGAGTCCAGTTGCTTCTCCTCTGCTGCAGAAAAAACATCAGCTTAAAAGCACAGATGGGGAAGGGCTTGTCACATGACAGTCACTCAGTCATTCACAAATAGCAGTTAGCAGTATTTCTCTGCTTGCTGAAAGAACAGATAGTTCCTTTAAACTTCTCGGGTCTTGGTTCTTGCTGGGAAATGCACAGACATTTTGTCTCCCTCTTCACAGTCCTTTGCAATGTAGGTTACAGTGTTGTAACCTAGGTGATCATCTGAAATTGCCTTTTAAAAATGTTCTTTTCAAATTTCTTCAATAAAATATAAATTCAGATCTCCAGTCAGGGGACAAATGAAAATTATCATTCAACAAAACACATTGGCATAACAGTATGAAAATTAGGTATGAGTCATGACTGAGAGAGAGTGGTGTAAGGTGAGTGTTGGGGTGTGGTACATTGAGCAGTGTGTGAGGCTAGTGATGCAGTTGGTAGGATATGGCATTTGAAGATGCATTCACTGACTTTGAACACTCGTGTGAGGTCATTGGTCTTCTTACAGCACTGCATTCAAGTCCTTGGGGCTACACAACTAGCAGTGACTGCGATCGTTGTCTGCTCCCACTGCCTTTGCAGTGTTTGTCTGGAGGACCTCCTGGTCCTCTGTGGATCAAGAACCTTTCTCTTCCTGTTCAGCTCCTGCACTAAGGCCTCCAGTACTGCCTCGAGGAACCTCAGAGCCGGCTCTCTGTCATGTTGCACCGTTCTTGTCTCTTTCTCAGGAGAAACTCAATGCCAGAATGACTTCCAGCACCTCCTCCAGTCAAAATGCACCTCTCCTTTAGGAAGGTGCATGCCAGCTTCAAGTAGCGCAGGCTATTCACGTTAATCTCTTACGATTTTGTGACCGCTGTTCAGGTATGCAGTCAGTCAGCAGTACGCTTAGCATGCACACTACAATCATGGAAATGAGCAGGTAGCATGAGGTTTGTGTGCTTCCACATCAGAAGTGATCCCCTTGCCCATTTTCAGGCCTTATCAAGTTTTGCAAGCTATCTCTCCCTGTTCATTCATTCAAATATATATCTCACTAGAAAATCAGTGTTTGTATTGATTCATTGCTCCTAGTTTTAACCTCTCTTTAATTGAATTTGTACCATCTGTCTTAATATTGATCCTAAAATGTTCCAGCTATGATTAATCTTAATGTCAATCCAAAGACTGTGAAAGACTTTGCTCAAAGCATTACTGATATAAAGAAAAAGCCTTTTAGTGAACAAGGCTAAGAGAAGCATATCTATAGAATGAACATATGTCCTGAGTCTGATCCCTGAGGCCCAACTCATCAAGGTTCAACTGCAGCATACTGCAGCCAGTGTTACATGAATAATGGTGCTCATGTTTTACAGCCAAATCCATTCAACGCATACAATACTCACCTTACTATAATGAGACCCATCTAAAGTGAAGAAGTCAGGATCGTAATCCTCCAATATTGTTGCTATTAGATTCAGCAGCTGAGAGATGGCTGTGGTGTTTGATGTTTTGTGAGCAGCATGCATTAACAATTTGGTTGAAAATAAAAAGCGAGAATCTCCCAATAGTGTTACTTCCTCAATCCAATCTCATATCCATTGTATTTCTGTCCAGTTCTGTGCACAGGTTGGTCCATAGCTCCCTGTGCAATATGGTAACTGTCAAGTTTTTTCTTTGAAACAGAGGTTTTGGTATTCTGCTTATCAATAGGTGCAGAACAAATGTAAAGTAAGGCTGCTTTAGTTGGTTTACAAATGCCGCATTCTGTGCGGGTCTATTTATCCTGACTGGCTTTGGTGGTCAAGGTATATGGAGTCATTCAGGATCATAGAGTTCAAAGTTCAACTCCTTTGATTATGAATCATTCAGTGGAAGCAGCAGCAGCAGCCATTAAGACTGTGTGAGTCCAGAAAACAGTGATCTATAACCTATCTGCTAGCTGACATTCTCTACCCTGGTTTGTTTTTCAAAGTCCTTCAGCACAATTCTAATCAGTATGCAGCAGGGATATCAGTTGATCTGTACCAACCGTCAGCAGTTTGTGTGAGGTATTCAGTCAATAGATGGACAAATTTATGATCTACATGTAATGTGATGCATCAGTTACAGTTACCCCATACTTTGAAACCGGCCTTCAAATCCCTAAGCTATAAGATGCAAAAATGTAATTACGAGTTTCTATCCCTAATATCAGAATTTCTTGTATAATGTGAACATACTTTGAACTGGATTATAGTTCATATTTGTGTGAGTCAGGCAATGCAAACTGCCAAGTGTATTCAACTTAATTTTCAAGGAGTGTAAAGAAAAGGCCTATCACTGCATCAAGCCTGCTCCGCTCAGAGTCGATGTATGGTTATTCTATCATGGTTTTCCCTTCCCTGTCACAATGCTAAACTGTTAACTTTAGTGCCAATGGCACATCTGTGTGCTTGAGAGCTCCAAGTTCAACTCCTCTGATTATGAGCACTCAAATTTATCAATGGATCTCGACAATGGAAATCAGCAATCCAATTAGAATAGCGGGGGGCTTTGGTGGAGAACAAAAGCACCGGAAAGTATGAGGACCCCAATAACAAAGTTACCCTGGCTGGAGAGATTGTTTCTGTGAGGGATGGGATGGGATTGATGGGAGGGATGGGAATAACAAGAGTGGAATGGGGATGGCATGGGAGGGATGGAAGGAATGAGATGGAGATGGCTTGAGAGAGATGGCATAGGAAGGATGGAATGGCAAGGGATGGGGATTCACTAGATTTGAATGAAAAAGTTTTAGAAGGTGGTCAGGTGGTTTAAAAGAATACATCAGTGTTGTTTCTATGGACGAAGAAAATGATAACCGTCCATACCCTCCAGAGTTTCTACACGGTCTAACTCCAATGGCTATGCCACGGCACAAAATTAGACTCAAGGAAGAAGCCATTATATTGTTGCTACAAAACTTGAATCCTAAACAAGGACTTCGTCATGGAACAGGATTGGTAGTTATGAAACTGGTTTCCTGGATGATAGCTGCTGAAATCATAACACGCAGATTTCAGGGAAATAGATTTCTTACTCCTCAAATAATATTGAGCCCACCAGATGTAAATGTGCCTTTTCAACTCAGGAGAAAAAAATTCCCAATTAGACTTTCATATTCTATGACTATAAACAAGTCACAAGGCCAGATTCTTAACATTTTTTTTTTTTAATTCATTCATGGGATGTGGGCTTCACTGGCTATGCCAGTATTTATTGCCCATCCCTAATTGCCCTTGAGAAGGTGGTGGTGAGCTGCCTTCTTGAACTGCTGCAGTCCATGTGAGGTAGGTACACCCACAGTGTGTACACCCGCTGTTAGGAAGGGAGTTTCAGGATTTTGACCCAGCGACAGTGAAGGAACAGTGATATAGTTCCAAGACAGGATGGTGTGTGACTTGGACGGGAACTTGCAGGTGGTGATAAATTTGGATTTATATTCCTAGACCTATTTTTACACATGAATAGCTTTATGTAGTTTTTTCCAGAGTATGACGTTTTGATTCTGTTAAAGTCTTTGGTGAAAGAATAACTAGAAATCCAGTATTTCAAGAAGTACTGTTGCATTAAAGATACTAATTTGACCGCAAATGTTTTGTGGGTCTCTGTTAGTGTTTAAATAAAAAATGTCCAGCTCAGGAAGTACAGAAAATAACATCAAATATTAAGAAATCTATTTTATAATTCAACAGCTATTTCAATATTACAATTTCCTTGTCTTTAAATGTGTAGGAGATGGATAACAAAACATATGGGCTGGATTTTGCGGTCAACAGCGAAGCAACTGCACTCACTGCCGACCGCGAAGAATGCTGCCCACAAAGATCTAGTGATCTCTGTGGTGGACATATCCCTCTTCCCAATGACAATTTAAATCCAATGCCAAGTCAAGGGGATTTCCAAGAGGCAATAATGTCAGTAGGGTAAGCAGCCAATCAAATTGAAATTTCACACACAGCAAACCAGGAAGTTAAAAGCATTGATTATCCATCATTTTTATTGTAATTTTCAGATAGCAAAGTAAATGATCATGATTGAATTCTGATGGAAGTTCTAAGATCAATACAAACAAACTTGAAAAAAATATTTTAAATGTGGGCTTTTTTATCATGATGGAGAAATTTGACAATCTACAAATATAAAATTAGCTTTTCAGGGCCAGTGAGGGTGTTTAGCAGTGATTACCAAGTTAGTATGTTGTTAAAAACCCGGTAACCTCATTCAACAATGTGTAGCTTTATCAAGGGTTTTTACAGCGATGCTAATGGTGTAAAAGTGGATATTTTTGTGAATTCGCTGATTGCTTGGGGAATTCAGTCTAGGGGGACTTCAACAACAAATCCTCTGGAGGAATGTAGAATCGCTAAAGCAACTGCTGGAATTCAGTGTTATTCTGCGCATGTGCAAACTCCAGATGTTGCTGTCAGTTACAGTGGAGTAGTGACAGCAAATGCTGACAGATTTGTCCTTGTTGCCACTGCAAATTCTAGGCCATGTTTTTAACCGTATTGCTAGGCTTCTCATATTAAAACAAGTACATGAGCCTGAACATTCAGGGTAATGCTTCGGACACAGAGTGTCATAGGGCAGGGTTGCACGTCAAGAGTTTGTTCATGAAGGGTCACGGTATCCTGACCAGAATTGATTGAGTGTGCCGACTTTCATGCCTAAATTTCCAATATGCATGGAACTCTTGAACTAAGAATGCCAACAGAGGAAATCTACCATATAATTTGGACAATGTCTTAATGGGAATTTTCATTTTCATATTTTGCAGAGTGATCTTGTCTACACATTTTTTCATTGTTTTCCAAATAATGAAAGACCCTCTGTGTCCCAATCACCAGGTACTGAAACTGCACATCTTGTTTATCATTCCACTTGTTACTGCTTGATAAAAGTCCGTGCAACATATCGCAAATACCTGAAGATGAGATAAATACTTTCAAGCCATGTTTGATCAGTTTTGATGCACTTGCTTGTCTTTCAGAGGCTGTATCTCACACTGGGAAGTTGTCAGCGAGCACACAGCTCTGCATCTCCTGGGAGAATAACAAGCTGTCTGTGATGGTGAAGCATGTCAAAAACATTGTAAGTACATAGTTTACATCCAGCAGGCGTTCAAACCTGTGGTGCTGCAGAATTTTCTATCAGCAGGATAGAGGAAAAGCAGCAAAAGTATAATCCTTATCTGCTTATATGTGAAGATGCTGTATTTACATGGAACAATGCAATCCAAGCATTGGGGCCAAGTTTACTAATATAGAGTGACGCAGTGGTTAGCACTGCAGCCTCGCAGCTCCAGCGACCCGGGTTCAGATCTGGGTACTGCCCGTGCAGAGTTTGCAAGTTCTCCCTGTGACCACGTGGGTTTCCACTGGGTGCTCTGGTTTCCTCCCACAGCCAAAGACTTGCAGGTTGATAGGTAAATTGGCCATTGTAAATTGCCCCTAATGTAGGTAGGTGGTAGGAGAATTGAAGGAAGGTGGGGATATGGTAGGGAATATGGGATTAATGCAGGATTAGTATAAATAGGTGATTGATGGTCAGCACAGACTCAGTAGACCGAAGGGCCTGTTTCAGTGCTGTATCTCTCTATGACTAATATACATTATCTGTTGGGAATCAAACCTGTTAGTCGCATGACACAAAATCATGAGCATCTTCCTTACTATTTTTGTGCAATTTTAATTAAATACAGAAAGAACTTGCATGTGTATCATGCCCTTCACAGCCTCAAGACATCACAAAGCACCTTGCAACCAATGAGGTACTTTTTGAAGTGTAGTCACTGTTATCATGTAGGAAATGCAGCAGCCAATTTGCACACAGCAAACTCCCACAAACAGCAATGAAATATATGACCAAATCATCTGGGCTTTTTAGGTGTTGGTTGAGGAGTAAACATTGGCTAGAACACCAGGGAGAACTCCACCTTTTCCTCTTTGAATAGTACACTGGGATCTTTGAATATCCACCAGCCTCAGTTTAACATCTCATCCGAACGACTACACTCCTGTTTGCATTTTTAACTTTGCTCCAATACCTGGATCACTGCTTGAAATGCTCAAGCCAATGATTCAGCTGCCTGGGAAAGAGGACCTCCTTCCTGACATTCACTTGCTCTCTCAGCACCTGTGTGGCTTTGTGGGGGAATCGGGGAGCCCTAGACGATATCAGGCAGCCTGCTGCTTTGATAACTCAATCTTCACTCATTGCCTTTGAAAACTGTGCCTTTCTTTTCAGAGGCTGCAGGCTGCTTTTCAGTAGCAGCCAACCTCTCAGATCTCCTGCCGTGCCAGTGGGCCAGCCATCTATAACAAACACAATTCATGCTGGCAGCTCATCAATTATTATGTAAATAAGCCCCAACCAAGAAAATTGAACGTACCTCCTGCCAAATATATCTGGTGGGCGGATGAGCCCTATGCCTGGCTGATATACACTGGGTACGAATATCACTCCCACTCTGCACTGTCAAGACCTGTAAAGAAATGGGTGCACATGTGATCTCCAATTAGATGAATAGGTAGCCCTGCAAATTGATCAAAGTAAAATGACTAGCAGAAATTGATCAATACAACCAACTTATAGTGAGCACTGCATCAGTTCAATGCAGGTTTCCCATTTATAAATCAAACAGTACACATGGTGAAAACTGCAGGCAAATTGTACTTTAGCTGCTGACATGAGGAAAAGGGTCTTTTGCTGCTGATCTCCTCGCTTCCTGGGGACCAGGATTAGAGTTCTGTCCTAAGAATACATAGTACACACTTCTGACTACCTTATGCCTCTTTGCACTAAAAAAAACTACTTCAAACATAAGCAATTCTGCCATATGCTGGCATTCTCAGTTCTACTGTATGTACTACATGTACACAACAAGACAAATGTTAACAGCTGTGCTAGAGTTAACAACTGCAAATCGCAACGTTACTTCTGGTCACTGTGCCATCCCAATTGTAAGTCAAGAAGCAGAAATCCACAGTGATAGTCTGTATTTATTTTATACCTTTAACACAGTAAAACATGCCAAAGTGCTTCACAGAGCGCAATCAGGTAAAATTAGACACCGAGCTGTATAAAGAAATATTAGGACAGGTGACCAAAAACTTGGTCAAAGAGGTAGGTTTTCAGGAGCAACTTATAGAAGGAGAGAGAGGTAGAAAAGCAGAGACCTTTAGTGAGGGAAATCAAGAGCTTAGAGCTTAATCAGTTGAAGACATGACCACCAATGGTGCAGCAATGAAAATTAGGCATGCTCGAGAGGCCAGAGTTGAAGGAGTGCAGATATTTCTGAAAGTTGTAGGGCTGGAGGAGGTTACAGAGATAGGAAGGGGCAAGACCATGGAGGGATTTGAAAATAAGGATGAGCTAAGTATTTAGCATACTCATGACAGAAAAGCAATGCTCCCTCTGGATGTATCTGGAAAGACCCCTTCTTTGTTCCCCCTTATTTTTATCACAGCCACCCTGTAGAAGCTCGTGCTGTTGATGGAGTTGTTATTGCATGTAAAGAGGCTGTGATGCCAAAATACAAATGCCTTCAAAGCTCGGAATTTATTTCATCTTCTGCATTGCCTCTGGCCTGCAGATTTTTATAATGAAGCATTGCAGCTTTTAAAAGTCCTTAGGGGACAGAGGTTTGCAAATAAATATGGTACTTAAAGTGAATTGTTCAATGTAACTTGTTCACTAATGTTCTTTAGGGAAGGAAACAAGTCATCTTTACACTGTCTGACTTATCTATGACTGCAGTCTCATACCAGTGTGCCTGATCTTAGCTGCCCTCTGAACTAGCCTAGCAACACCCCCACACCACCCGCAGCACCACCCACCCCGCCCCCATCACCATTCCCCCCCCCCCCCCCCCCCCACTGCCTCTAGTGCCTCTAGTTGCATCAAACCAGAGTAACTAGGGATTGGCAATAAATGCCAGCCTTGCCAACAATGCCCAAATCCTCAGAATAAAAAAGAAAAGCAAGTTGTATTTTTTTACTCAGTTGATGGATGAATGTTTCTATTTTGGTAGCAGAGATAAAGAACCCTCAGCGCATTTTGTTTACAGATGGGATGCTCTGTGCCAGGAGCTGGTAGCCAACAATATCTGAATGCAAAACACATGGAGGAAGGAGGGGAGGAGGCAGTTGGGGGGTTGTAACTTTTCATGTTCACACTGTTGGGGAGACCTCCTTGCCGCCTCATTACTTCAAGGAATCATTTCTAAAGGCATTCCAGGGTTTCCTTTCCCACCACTCAGGCATCTCTTTTCCAGGACACAGAGGCTAAATCTCTCCAACCTTTCTTCATAACATAGTTCTTTGTTATTAGGGATCAGCCTCGTTATTCTCCTCTGCACTCCATTCAGCACATGAATGACTCCCTTATTCATTAACAACCAGTATCCAAGGTGCCATCTGACCAGAGCATTGATCTTGACTTCCTCCGACTTGTATTTTGGCTGCATAGTCCAACATTCTATTGGTTTTGTTAATTGTTACACTGTGTTGTTTGGACATTTTGAGCATCAAGTCCATTAAGACTCCTGGATCTCATTCAACTTTATACTCAGTTATTTCAACACCATTCGGGGAGCATGTGTGATGCCCACTTTTCCTTCCCATGTGCAGTATTTCATCTGTCATTGCAATTTGAGCAATTTACCATTGAGTCTTGAGTAGGCTGTAAGCATCTTCTTTGTAAGATTTTCGAGCATGAGGACTTTGTTCCAGGTTTTGCTAATTTTTCTTCTCTGTGAGTTCGGGCTTTGTGCCAGGTTCTGGATAAGGAGACATGCTAAAGTAAGAGAAGACGATTTAACACTTCTCAAAATGTTTCTGGCCCCAACAGCCATTTGCCTGGCGCCACTTTCATACTCTTAAGATCATTAATCAGCACAATACTGGAAGGAGCAATTCATCCCCCTAGCAAAGTGCAACAAAGGCATGGCATGGATGTAATCCTTGTCTCTGAAAAATTCAGTCTCTTTGTCATTTTATCTGATTAGTGCAAACATTGTTAACATTTGAAAATGAATTGTGGTTTAACTTTGTTTTATGCAAACGGTGTGCATATCAGATCTCAAAGTTATTCCAATTTGTTCCCCACCTTTTTGACACCAGAGACTCACAATGGGTTACAGTTCTGAATGGCAATGTTTGCCAATATTTGGTATGGCATTGAAGGTTTTTTTAAACAAAAAATTTGCCTTCTAGGAATGAAAAGGTAAGGCTGAGGGTCTCACACATTGAGATACTCCCTGATGTCCAATAACCAGTTGACCGGGATGTGGGGGGACCCAATAGATAATTTTTGGAGTTTTTCCCTGAGGGTATTGGCCTGTCATTGTATTTGCATTTTACTTTTGCATTTCCCAAATATTAAAATAGCTCATCTATTGCTTTTAGGGAAAATCATTGCATTGCAAATGGAATGCTAATCATGGAATCATACAACACTGAAGGAAGCCATTCGGCCCATCATGCCTCTGCCAGCTACCTGGTCCCACTGTCCTGTTTTTTTCACCATGGCTATAAAAACTTTTCTTGGCCGAGTATATATCCAATTCCCTTTTGATAAGTTACTATTAAATCTGCTTCCACTACCCTTTCAGGCAGTGCATTCCAGATCATAACAACTTGCTGTGTAAAATAATGTCTCCTCCTCTCCCCTCCATTGATGGAACTTTATTGGGACTCTAAAATGTGAGTTCTATACGCATTTTGTGGCTTACATTTCATTGTTCAATATTACAGTTGGTCCAGATAAACATGTATCTGATAAAAACACAACATTCCAACTTGCTATTCCCAGCCACACTCATACTGAAGAAATCCCCGCCCAACCATGACCTGTATTGGCAAATACATTCATCAAAACTCAGCAAACACTGTTAAGTTTGCTCATACTGTCAAACTTGCCCTTAAAATGGCTAACGTTAAAATTTTAAGTTGTATTTGTGCCAAGCTTTGACTCTCTGGAGACTGCAAATCAATGGACATTGAGCAGTATCACTAACTAGAGAGGTCACCATAATGACGGCACAGCATTCAACAGAAGCTCAGGGAAGTTTGGAACTGACTATGTACTAGTAAAGCATTCTATAACACAAGTAAACAACATATCCTCTCTTTCCGTTTGCTTTGTAAGAGTAGGTTTTGATGGACGTGAGCTGAGCTAACTATCCAATTTCATTCACTTCAGTCATCTCTAGTGAATATTTTTTATTTCAAAAGTAATAAAATTAGATGACGCTGTATAAAATAATAAGCCTTCCTGTCAGACATGTTTCATGAGGCGCTTCTTAAGATGTATACTATATTGAAAGTATCAATCTTTTGTCATAACTATTGTCTTCATTATTAAAGGTTTTAAGACCAATGAAGTCAAGTTAAAGGATGGGGAATTACTAACTCCAAACAAAACACAAATAAACAGCAATATTAGGTTGAACTAAGAGTGCTACATTTGTATTTGATGAATGAGTTCACTGACAACTTTATACATATATTAGCAAATCTCTTGCAGCATTGCACATGGGGAAGTGGAGATCAAGTGTTGTTTTACAGTGAATCAGGGTTAGAGGTTGGGGAACCACTGGACCAGGGCATGCAAATGTAAATTCAGTCCCCATTTACAAGCTATAATTTTTGTCCTTATTTTTATCTAATAATTTTACTTTAAATCATTGCTTATACTTAAATTTTAAACATGCAGCAATTTGGGGTCGACTTTGATGTAGAGCGCAGACTGGGTTGGTGATGGGCAAGACATCCCGTCCATCCTCCTGATGACATCAGGAGGCCTGATCGGGTTTTCCTGGTCAGGCCTTCTCATTCAAGTAGAACAGGTGAGCAGCCAGATAATCACACTGCTTAAAAGCAGCTCGCCATTCAGAGGGTGGGAAAGCTGGTGGGGCAAATCATCATGGGCCTGTAGCCTGTAAATGATAGGGCAGGAGCCATTGAGGGTTAAACAGAGCATCAGATCGCAGCAGTGGGGACATTTTATAAGCACAACACAGCAGCATGGACTTGACGTGAGGAAGACTTTGATGTGAAAAATTCCGAAGAAACTGAAAAGCATAGTGGCAGAACTGTCAGCTGTGAAACTGACAGCTGTGATTTTTTTTTTTAACTAACCAATCACAAAGCTGCTCTGAGGAGAGTTCCTGCTCTCTCCAACTGTCACAGAGAGAGAGGGGGGATAGAGAGAGAGAGAGAGTGGGGGGGGATAAAGAGAGAGAGATGGGAGAGAGAGAGATGGGAGAGAGAGAGGCGGGAGGAGAGAACGGTCACACTGGAAACCGCCGAGCCCCCGGATAAAGTCAGTACAGTGCTGGCAGAAGGTGGGCTTGGTCAGCGTCACTTCCCTCGGGCAGTGCCCGTGGCCCAGGTGTTGGCGGTGGCCACTTGCTGCCGCTTTCCGTGGCCCGACAGTGGGCTAGAGTTGGGGCTGGATCCACACTACGACTTCCTCAAGCGGGGGAGCAAAGCCTGGCTTTCCGCCTGCATCCTGCTTGTACTCAGGGTGCGGGGACGGCGCCCAGTTAACTTAACATCTATCATTGGGAAAATGCTAGAGTCCATTATTAAGGAAGAAATAGGACATTTGGAAAAACATATGCAATCAAACAGAGTCAACATGGTTTTATGAAAGGGAAATCATGTTTGACAAATTTGTTAGAGTTCTTTGAGGATATAACAATCAGAGTGGATAAAGGGGAACCGGTAGATGTAGTGTATTTGGATTTTCAGAAGGTGCCACATAAAAGGTTATTGCACAAAATAGGAGCTCAGGGTATTGGGGGTAATGTGTTGGCGTGGATTGAGGATTGGCTAACACACAGAAGGCAGAGAGTCAGGATTAATGGGTCTTGTTCAGGTTGGAAAGTCGTAACAAGGATCGGTCCTAGGCCCTCAACTATTTCCTATCTATATCAATGACTTGGAGGAAGAGACAGAGTGTAATGTATCCAAATTTGCTGACGTTACAAAAATAGGTGGGAAGGCATGTTGTGATGAGGACACAAAGAATCTGCAAAGGGATATAGATAGGTTAAGTGAGTGGGCAAAAACTTGGCAGATGGTGTTCAATGTGGGAAAGTGTGAGGTAATCCACTTTGGTAGGGAGAATAAAAAGGCAGATTATTATTTAGATAGAGAAACACTACAAAATACTGCAGTACAGAGGGATCTGGGTGGTCTTGTACATGATACAAAAAGTTAGCATGCAGGTGCAGCAAGTAATTAGGAAGGTAAATGGAATTTTGTCCTTTATTGCTCGGGTAGAGTTTAAAAATAGGGAAGTCTTGTTACAACTGTACAGGGTGTTGGTGAGGCCACACCTGGAGTACAGCATACAGTTTTGGTCCCCGTATTTAAGGAAGGATATGAAGCATTGGAGGCAGTTCAGAAAAGGTTCACTAGGCTGATTCCTGGGATGAAGAACTTGTCTTATCAAGAACAGCTAAACAGGTTAGGCCTTTATTCATTGGAGTTTAGAAGAATGAGAGGTGATCTTATTGAAACATATAAGATTTTAATGGGACTTGACAGGATAGATGTTGAGAATATGTTTCCACTGGTGGGGGAATCTCGAACTAGGGGACATAGTTACAGAATAAGGGATCACACATTTAAAACTGAGATGCAAAGGAAGTTCTTCTCTCAGTGGGTAGTGAATCTCTGGAATTCTCTACTTCAGAGTTGTGGAGGCTAGGTCATTAAATGTATTTAAGGAGGAGGTAGATAGATTTTTGAAATCTCGGGAAGTCGAGCGTTATGCGGAGCAATCCCGAAAGAGGAGTTGAGGCCTGGGACAGATCAGCCATCATCTTATTGAATGGTGGGGCAGGCTTGAGGGGTTGAATGGCCTACTCCTGCTCCTATTTCTTATGTTCTTATGTCCTTATCTAATTTGTTCTTGAGTACATCAGGTCTGAGGTTTAATTCATAGTTCAAAGTCCTGAGAGGAGTTAATTTTTTTATTTCTGTTTGCCTTTATTGTTTTTAGAAAGATGGGACATAAATGATATACAAAAATCATTCAGAATACTATAGTCTATGGAGCCTTTCATATTCTGCTTTACCTCACTACCTCAGGTTCCCATATCATAGAAACACATCATTTTTGCAACATTCCAAGTACTAGCTGACAATTAAAATTCCCCAAAAAACAATGCCATCTGTTAACAAATTTATTCTGCGATTTAGCTCCACAACACAGACGCAGACTAAATGAGCATGTGTCTGGAGAGGGGTGCTGTCGGGGGTGGGGGGGGTTAGAGGTCGGGTGAAGTAATAATTCAGCGTATACACTGAGACAGGATGGATGAAATCCATGGCGGTTTATTCATTTTATTCATGAATTCCACTCTGCTGAGCAATCTTGTGAGTGGAGGGACCTCTCTTTTAACATACAGTAAACTCTTCAGCCAAGAAGCTTGAGTTATTGTTCTCTGGTGTTTGTTCCAGAGTCACTTGACTGGTATAATTTATAGCTGTGTTTATTCTCAGTTGTTGTACAGTGGCCAGCCCAGGCCCACTGCCTTCAATTTCCTGTGTTTTCTCTTGTCGTGACCTTGTGCATGACTTTATACCTCCACATTATCCTCTCTGTATTAGCCATGTTGTTCCAGCCTCTCATCACACTGTGACCAGCTGTTATTTATTACAAGCTCCCCCTGTGTTAATATCAACACCCTGCTGCCTCTACACTGAAACAAATTGTTGGCCCAGTGTTTCTGCACAGCTTACATGTTCTGGCATCTTTTAGCTCTTAAATAAATACCTGTTCTCCCTTCAAAATGCCTCTTTTTTAAATTCCTTGTCGTATTTGATCTTTTAACACAAAATCTGTGCTTTACAAAACCTATTTCATCGTTGGAAACCAAACAATTGTTTAATATCGTTCCAACAAATGTTGCTCCTCAATTACAATTGCTGGTGGAGATAGAATTATATCAACAAGTTACCAAATTATTTTAAAGGAAATCAGCAGAATATCATTCTGTTATACAGCCCCTCTCCCAAACAACCCCTACCCTCCCCCATTTTAAAGGGAGAACAGATATTGATTTAAGAGCTAAAAGGTACCAGTACATGTAAACCGTGCACACTGACCCTGACACAGCTGCCATTTTAAATCTGCAGGATCTGCCCAAATACTATTTCCATTAATCAGAATCGGAGTGATCTCCTGAACTTGTTTCCATCACCTAAGTGGGGAATGGAGAGAAATTTTGCTGGATTTGGCTTCTTTCATTGGCCTGGATTTTTGCCTCTCCCAAGAGATTACATGGTTTCTAGGTATCAGAAAGGCTGAATGGACCAGTAGGTCTTTTTCCTGTGTGGCATTTTTTGTCTGTTTGTATGTTCCACCCACGTGAAAACTGGCCATAGGTTCTCTGCAGGACGATGGGCGGCTCAGTCAGGTCCCTCCTGTCACTCCAGCTGATTATACAACAAAGGAGGAGGTTGGGCAGAGATTAGTATCGAGTAATGAACTCCTGAACCCAAATTTCCGCAAAATTGAATTAACATGTTCAAGTAGCAAAGTATGAAGAAGATAAATGAAAATGTGAATGTCATTTGAAAATACTGTTACACCAATTGTTTGTTGGGCACGAGGGTAAATTTCGCAAGACTCTGTTCCTGGTGTGGAGTCCTGCTGCATGGGACTGTAGATTGGAAAATAAGCCACAGCTAAGGCATGAATCTGATCTGTTCTCCCATCAAATGAGACACCAGGTCAGGAGCTGTGATACAAAATTTAACTATAATATGCTTGCTGTTATTTTGCACATTCCTTTGGGGTTGCTGTAATGCAGTAACATGGACAGAAAAATTAGATACCAGTCTGCACTGACATTTGCACAGGCCCTGCAAAGACATATTCTTCCTAGTCTGCACCATGATATCTGGGATGGTGGGGAGGCAATTATGAATATATCAAAATCAATTTTACTCTGGTAAATCATTTTATAACTCTGCTTATTTGTTCCTCCTTACTTATATAAGAACATACGAACAATGTCGAACAGATAAAGACTATCTTGTCCATCCAGCCTGTCCCAAACAATTGAGATAAAAACAAGAAATGCTGGATTCACTCAGCAGGTCTGGCAGCATCTGTGAAAAGAGAAGCAGAGTTAACGTTTCGGGTCAGTGACCCGTCTTCGGAACTGACAAATATTAGAAAAGTCACAGGTTATAAGCAAGTGAGGTGGGGTTGGGGCAAGAGATAAGAAAGGAGAAGGAAACAATTGAGATACTTGTGTGTCCCAATACATGCACTCCCCACCTCACCCAAAACCATGTGATCCCTGGGGAGAGGTGAAAAATCAGACAAAAACCCAGACCAATTTGAAGGGAAAATATCTGAGAAATTCCTGTCTGACCTGTCAAGGTGATCAAAACTAGTCAAGGAGATCATTCTGGCCCTGAATTTCCTGAAGTACCTACATTTTGTAAGAGTTGATGTCCACCCCAACCAGAAATAGATCCAGCTCTCGCTTGACGCAAGTTCCACACCACACAAGGCAGCAGCCTGTGCCAGACATCTAACCTAGAACTGGCTTTGTACAACTTAAAATTGTAACCCCTGGAGCTTCCTAACCTGTTTAAATTGAGCAAACTGTTAATTGGAACACAATCTAATCCCTTCATCACCTTATAGACCTCAAACTGATCACCCCTAAGTCTAGGCTTCTCTAAAGTTTAGAGTCCCGACTCTTTTAGCCTATCTTGATAACTAAGATGCTTAATACTGGGAATTAGTCAAGTGGCCCTCCTCTGCATCCTTTCTAAAGCCTCAATATCACCCACCATGTGAGGAGACCAAAACTGGACACAGTATTCCAAGTGACGCCTGACCAAGGTCTTGTACAAGAACAAAATAGTAAGCCTCGTGTAATACTCAATTGTCCTGCGAATGAATCCCAACACCCTATCAGCTGTAGCTATCACTGCACAGTATTGCTCATGTACCTTTAGAGATGTATGCAGTAGAACACCCAGATTATTTTCTTTTTCCGTCGCTGTCGGCTGTCCCTCAATTCGAGGATGATGTCTACTCGAGGTCATTAGTTTCTGCCATTGGTCTTCAGGTGACTGAACAGGCCGATTCTCGACCCACAGATCTTTGGGCACATGGGGCAGGACGTCCCATGAGGTTGTGGGATCTGCAGTGCAGGACTTGCTTCCGAAACTTTCCTTCTCTGCCGCCGCTCTGCCTCATCATTAAGGCATTTGGACTCAAAGCATGATGTAGCTTGACTGACAAGTTGTCACCATTTTGAACGATTGGTAGCAAGCTCCTCCCAGTCATCAATGTCAACGCTGCCTTGCTTCAAAGAGAACTTCAGAGTGTCTTTGAAGCGTTTTCTTTATCCTCCCCTGGAATGCTAGCCATTTGAGAGTTGTGAAAACAGGACCTGGCGGGGAAGACGGTTTTCGGCCATCAGTGTCCAGTCCATCAAAGTTGATTTCACAGGAGCTTTGCCTGAATACTTGTGGAGCTGATTTCAAGAGGGACACTAGTGTTTGTTCGATGGTCCTCCCATTGAATCCGGAGGATGTGGCAGAGGCATTGCTGGTGGAATTTTTCTAGCGCTCTTATGTGTTGCTGATACATAGTCCAGGTTATAGTGCAGTACAGGAGTGTGGTGACAACAACTGCTCTGTACACTAGGACATTTGTTGACCTGTGGAGGTCTTTGTCATCAAACACTCGCTGCTGTAGTTTATAGAATGCTGAGCTGGTGCAGCTGATCCGGTGTTGGATCGCCTCGTCAATGGTGGCCTTTTGAGAGAGGTGGCTGCCAAGGTATGGGAAGTGCTCGACGTATTCCAAAGTCAATGTATATGGGAGGTGAAATATTTGGCTGACCAGGTGTGGGTTGATATATGAGTTTTGTTTGGTAACATTCAAGGACAGGCCGAGTCTCTTGTATGCAGAATTGAAGAGATCGAGAGCAGCTTGCAAATCTGGTGCAGAGTGGGCAATGACACTGCAGTCATCTGCAAACTGTAGATCATGTGTGGCTATGGTGGTCTGTTTAGTTTTGGCACAGAGGCGACTGAGGTTAAAGAGTTTTCCATCTAGGCGCTATTTAATACACCAGAAGGCAGCTGATCTTTCACGAGGTGACTAGCCACTGTCAGGTAGCACGTAAATAGTATGGGGGCTATCTGTTTCAGATCTCCCACTCAAGACAGTTGCAGTCATATCATCATGGAGCAGTTGCAGAATTGTGATGAGGTTTTTTGGACATCCAAATCTTTGGAGCACAATCCACAGAGTCTCGTGATTTACTGAGTCAAATGTTTTGGTCAGGTCGATGAAAGCAATGAGGAGTTCCTGATGTTGTTCTCAACATTTTTCCTGGATTTGTCAGGCAACAAAGACCATGTCGGAATTCCTCTGGAAGGTCTAAAGCCACGCTGTATTGCTGGGAGGATTTCCTCAGCCACAGGAAGTAGGCAATTCAGGAGAATGCAAATCAGGATTTTCCCTGCTATGGACAAGAGGGAAATACCTTGATAGTTCCCACAGCATGATTTATCTCCCTTCTTGAAGATAGTTACAATTATCACATTTCTGAAGTCGGGGGGGTGGTGGGGGGAGGTGGTGGGGGGTGAGGGGGAGTTCCTTTTCCTCCCAAATCCATAGGATGAGTGCATGAAGTCTTGAAGTGAGCTGAAGCCCACCAGCGTTGAAGATCTCAGTTGGAATACCATCGGGGCCACAGGCTTTGTTGTTTTTCATCCGTTTGCTTATTGTGGTTCTCCCATAGATGGTGGTTCACCCATGGATTCTACCACAGGATACTAGGGGATAGCCTGGAATGTCAGCTGTCACTGTGGATTCACGGTTGAGGAGTTGTTGAAAATGTGCTTTCCAACGTTGACGGATGGCATTGTCATCCTTAAGAAGAGAGACACCATCCTGTGAGCGAAGGAGCTTTTGTCCATTTGGTCTTGGTCTAATGATGGCCCTGGTGGCTTCAAAAAAGCTTTGCATGTCATGATGGTCGGCATATCGTTGGATCTCTCGGGCTTTCTCTTCCCATCACTTGTCCTTTATCTTCCGGATTTGTATTTGGGTGTCAGCCTTGAGTTGTTGGAATGCTGCCTTCTTGACTTGTGACCTTGGGTTGTTCTGCCAGGCAATGAAGGCTGCTCATTTTTGTTCCTAGAGGTCACATATCAGCATCGTTTTTGTCAAACCAGTCCTGGTGATGACGATGCTCGAACCCAATTGTCTGGACACAGGAGTCTAGTACAGCTGACTGCTGTTCCCACTTTTCTGAAATTGAGTTGGATGGGTGAAGATTTTCCAGATTGGTTGTGAGCTGCACTTGGAATTCCTCTCTTTGGTCAGGCTGCTTCAGGGCTGAGACATTGATCTTCTTCCACTTGGACTTTTGGGTCTTGCGATGCCCTGATACTAGATGAATGTTCATCACCGATCAAACAAATTGATGCTCTGTCCAGCAGGCATCAGTTCCCTGCACAGATCGAGAAATACAGACATCATTTAGATCTTTGATTCGAGCAATGACCTACTCCAAGAGTTGCCAGTGCTTTGATCTTGGATGCCTCCATGTGGTTTTGAATTTGTCGTTCTGGCGGAAGAGGGTGTTTGTTTATAATGAGGCCACACTGAACCATTTGCATTGGCTTTTCCCATCCCGTTTTTCCCATTGATTCCTCTCCAGACATCGGAGTCACAGCCAACCTTGGCTTAAAGTCCCTTGGAAGGATTATTTTCTCTTCTTTTGGGATGGTAGTGAGGACTTTGTCAAGGTCAGAATAGAACCTTTCCTTAACATCTTCATCGGAGACAAGGAAGGGGCATAAGCACTGATCACGGTGGCATATTGATTACGGCTGAGCTGTAGGTGAAGTGTCATGAGTCTTTCATTTATACAGTTGTGGAGTTCTGGTAGTGCATCCAAGATCCTATTCCGGATGGCGAAACCAACTCCGTGGACACAAGGGTTGCTGTCAGCCTTTCGTTTCCAGTAGAAGGTGCATCCCCCTGCTTGTTCCTTCTGTTACCCCTCTCCAGAAAGACAGGTCTCACTGAGGGCGACGATGTCAATTTGGAGTCTTGATAGCTCATGTGATACGATTACAGTTCATCTTTTTGGATGGTCAGTCTTGAGATTATTCATGAGTGTTCTAGCATTCCAAATTGCATAATTTTAAGTTTTCTTTCTTTGACCATGAAGATGATGATCCCACAGGGTGTGGTCTCCCAGCCAGGAGAAAGTGGGACGGCCTATTTTTTTATTTTCTAGCCCTTCTCCATTTGGGGTGAGCAGAGGGTTTCCTGAAGATGACTGCTTAGTCATAGATACTGCTGCCAACACAGGTGGCCAATGACTTTCATGCATTTGTCACCTGTGTGCAGGTTCTTGACTAGGGATTCCTAGGGTCACAGCCCTGTCTCTGTCACCAATTCTCCATTGCCACAGGACCCTGTGTGCTCTGATTCTGGACCCTGGTAGAAGCCTGCGCGTAACCTTGTTTAACATGGGGACCTTGAGGCGCCATCATTGTCTACACGATCTTGATGGACTGGTGGTCAGATTTCGGTGATGTGCCGAACCATGATGATCAGGACCAACTTGCCACTGCAGCTTTCTTCTGCCTTCGCAGCCAGTGAGAAGCATAGGTTTCCTTCGCCTGTTCTGCCGTTAAGAAGTTTTTGGAGCATGCTTTGTCTGGCACCGCCCCCTGACCTTGCCGCCATGGGTGGCCCTACCAGGAGCAAGGAGCTCACGACAGTATTACTCAAGGGATCATCGGAGTGCACAAGCCTCTCCAGCATGTCAAAGTGGTAATCCACCTTCTATATGAACATGTGAAGGATGTATTTGTTTTTTCAAATGTTTCAATGTCTTTTCCAAAAGACAAGAATATTTAGCCAGGGCAGGATTAATGCTCAGGCCTATAAGGCCCATGGCGCGAGACCAGGCAAATATGGGATCTTGTGAATTCCCCAGCCATTGCTGCGAGCAATCCGGGAGTTGTTTGAGAACTGGCGCATATCAGGAGGGTTCTTGGTCACTGCTGCTTAACTGTACAAGGATCACAAGGCAGAAACCAGAAATCGAGAGGGCTGAATTTTCATTACAGATGTGGGAAACAGGAGCCAGGTCTTGTTTTATGTCAGAAACACGCCTCTGGTGGGAAACTGATTCAGATTCAGATTTTCAAATGGGTAATCCCTTAATTGGTATGGAGATGGGTTTCCTGCACTGTTATGACCCCAGTGAGAAAGGTGTCTAGGGGTCCCTCTCAACCTTCACCTGGTCTTACCGTAACAGGGTTTAATTATAAACACACCGTGTGTTTCGCTCCCCCTTGGTGAATCCTTGTTCTCCGATTTCCAATTATAAGGCAAAGAAACCAGCACAAACAGGCCTTCTGAGGTTTAAAGAAGAAAAGTTGAAATTTATTAAACTTAAACTCTAATTCGGTTGATGCCTACGGATATATGATGTGCCTACGCTAGCATGCATACGTGATACACACATGCAAATAGAGACAGAAAAGAGCAGAAGAAAAATAAAGTGGAAACATTTGAGTCAATATCTGAAGAGTTGTTACTGTTCTTCGAGCTCACTGTAGAGTCCTTGATTGTGGGTAGATCTTGCTTTTCGTTGGGACCCAGTATTCTTCTTAAACCTTGTTTGCTGCAGGAGACTTTTCTCTCTTGGGGGTTCATGTGTCTTCAGTGGATTCAGAGGCTTCTGAGAAAGAGATGGGAGCAGACAGGAGAGAGATCTTCTCAGTCCAGGAGCAAACAGACACTTTGCCTTCAAACTCTTGGTGACCAGTTCACCAGAAAACCCTGGAGCAGCCAGGTAGTCATGTGACCAGCTGGTGTAACCAGTCCTGGCCCTTGTGGATTGTATCCTCCTTAGCAGGCCCTGGAATGCGCTTCCTCACCTTCGATGTCTGTTAGTATGTAATTTTTTTTCCAGCCACGGCTGATTTGTTTAACAAGTAATTTCCTCACTCCAACAACAGTTAAAAATCAATGTTCATGAAAAATTGATGTGCCTCATTCTTGGCAGGCGGGGACATAGCATGACATATGCACTTAGAGTCAGTTGGGCTGGGAATGGAGGTGGGTCAGATCAAGTGTAGGGCTCATGTAAGCTCCCACAGCAGCCATCGCTCAGGTTGCTGGTAGTCCTGAGGGAGAGATCTGTGCTTTGTGCCAAGACCTTCCACTTTGCTAGAGGGAAGTGAGATGTCACAGGGTAGCTGGAGGCCTGGCACTAAGGGCATGGTAGACCCTCGCGCATCGATGTCCACCTGGATCTAATGCTTGAGGCTATGAGGGAAAGGCGGGAGGTCCTCCTCGTCATGCAGCAGGGGCACCTCGCTCTTCAGTGTTATCTCCCTTCACCTCCTCTTCTTTCTCCTTCCTTATCTCCTGCTCCTCCTCGACGAGCTGTCTCATTCTAGGGCCTCACTGACCTCAAGGTCCACACCTCTCTAAAGGGCCATGTTATGGAGAGCACAGCAGACCACCATAATGTCTGAGACCCTTGCAGGAGGGTAGTGGAGGGTGACACCTGACCAGTCCAAGCACCGGAATCGCATCTCCAGAAACCCAATGGCCTGCTCAATGGCTGGCCTGCTGAGCAGATGGCATTGGTTGTTTTGCCTCTATGAATCTGTCTGGGGCTCCTGTGGAGGGATCAATAGCCAACTCTTCAAGGGATTTCTCTTGTCTCCTATAGTCTATCCACACACTTCAGGGGATAGAGTGAAGTTCTGAGGCAGCCTGACAGAAGATGAAGGAGTCATGCTAATTGCCAGGAATGCAAGTGCACCCCACATGGAGGAAGCTCTTGTTGTGGTTGCAGACCAGTTGGACATTGAGGGAGTTGAAGCCCTTCCTGTAGATGGATCTCACTGGCTGGTCACTGGGTGCAATCAATGATGCCCTGTACCTGGGGGAATCCAGCAATGAAGGTGAAACATAATGCCCTCTGTGCCTGCGCAGGTCCATCTGTGTCAAAGTAGATGTAGACCCCCGTCATCCTGAATATGCCTGATGGCGTGATGAAATGCCGACTGCCAGATGATCTCTGGAACGACCCAGTTGCATAGAAATTCAGGGCGACGGTGACTTTGATGGCTGCAGATTAGGGAGTGCCATGGGGACCTCAGGTCATTGTGAATCAGAGCACACAGGTCTAAGACCATCTGCCTGGATAGGCAGAGCCTCCTAAGGCAGTGGCACTTTGCAGGAGGCTGACTCTTGAGCAGTATATTGTATGTGTTACATTGCACCTTCTTCCCCTTGCAGCCCTCCCTCCTCCCACATTGTGTTGCTCTGGCCTCCTGCTGTCCAGGAGTTGCATCTGCTGCAGCTCATCCTGACTGCTCTGTCTAATGTCAGAGTAGCCTATTCCCATCCGAAGTCCCTCAGCTGGGGTTTGTTCATTCACCAGGCCTTCCCCTGCCAACCCCAGCTGCCTCAGTGATGCCAGTGGGCATCCCTCTCCAGATTCCTGCCCCTCACCACTGAGAAACGCAAGTCTTCCAGCTCCAGCAATGGCCACTATGAGGCACTTTTGGAGCTGCTAAGTTTTATTTTGTGCCTCTGCATTATTTTAATCAGCCTTTCCCATAGCCCTCATGCAGCCCCCTAAAGTGTTCACGACTTACACCCTGCCATGTTCCAGACATGGCGTTCTCCCCATTCCCTTCCTTTAAGAGTTCAAAACTGCTGCTGACAAGCCTGTTAATGAGCTCCTCAATGAGCTCAACAGGCACGTAGTTAGAGGCATGCAGGGTTGCTGTTCCCTTGCTCCTGGCATCCCTTTAAAAATGTCATTGCATTCTCGCACCCAATCCTGCCCTCAGCAGGCTTTAAAAATCCAGTCGAGAGGCTCATGTGTTCGAAATTACAGAGGTAGAGTTCAGCATTTGCACGTCACATTTTTGGTTTGCATGAGCCTGCCGGTTCTCAGTACTTCATGCACAAGACACAGCACTCCTGATGCCAAGTCTTCCCACCCCAGCCCCATGAAAACAGCTGCGATGCAGCCTGTAAGCAGTTGGATTTATTCTGTGTCCTCCACTTCCTTTCCCTGTCGCTCTGCAGGTCAAACACATCTGTCGTGCAGTAGTGGTGGGCATAACCTACTCCAGGTTTTGTGGAACACCATTTTTTGCTGTCTCACTTTAAATGGAATATGTTCACATCAAGTGTGCGGGTTGGTAACTGGTTAAACTGAGAATGTAGAAAAAAAGAGAAACCATGGAAAAATTACAGCACAAAAGGAGGCCATTCAGCCCATCATGTCCGTGCCAGTCAAATCTAATCCCACCTTCCAGCACTTGGTCCATAATCTTGCAGGTTACAGCACTTCAGGTGCATGTCCAGGTACCTATTAAAAGAATTGAGGGTTTCTGCCTTCACCACCAATCCAGACAGTGAATTCCAGACACCCACCACCCTCTGGGTTAAAAATGTTTTTCCTCATGGCTCCTCAAATCCTTCTACCAATCACCTTAAATCTGTGCCCCCTGGTAATTGACTTCTCCGCTAGGGGAATTAGGTCCTTCCTGTCTACTGTATCTGGGCCCCTCATAACTTTGTATACCTCAATTAAGTCACCCCCTCAGTCTTCTCTGTTCTAAGGAAAACAACCCTAGCCTATCCAATCTTTCCTCATAGCTCCAACTTTCAAGACCTGGCAACATTTGTAAATCTCCTCTGTACTCTCTCAGAGCAATTATGTAGGTAATCAAATTAAAGTCTATGGCAGAGAACAATTTAGTTCAGCAAAACACCAATTCTAAATACACAAGATAGTGTCTCTAAGGCTCTCCTTTAACACTCAGGATGGGATGTACTCTGAGGGGTGCTGATGGGGCAGTCTGCCCAAGGCCACAATAATTCTTGATCCAGCTCTTTATTTAGTCTTGATCAGGTTTATCTCACAGGAATAAAGAACCCACACACTCATTGCCCAACCAACCTGTGCAAATACAAAAAACCGCTGTTTATGGGATCTTGCTGTATGCAAATAGGCTGCTGCATTACCTGCATAACAACAGGGACCGCACTCCAAAAATAACTCATTGGCTGCAAAGCTATTGGGAGATGTCTTGAGGACATGCAAATGCATGTTATAAATGTTGGAATTTTTTTATGTTACACATCTGGGATTCACCATCGCATTTGATGAATTGTGTTTTTATCAGAATATTTTTCCACTGTGTTATATGGGGCTGGATTTTATGCTGTCCTCTGTGGCGAGTTTGAAGGCAGGGACATCATTTAATCGGGCAGGATGGTGGTAGTGGGGTCCCCGCCACCTTCCCGTCTTTGTCCCAATTAAGTCCGTGACAGGACTGCCCCACCACAAATTGAAGCCCTTAAGTGGGCATTAATGTCCAGTTAAGGGCCTCTTCCCACCACTGCCGGTATTAGCCCAATGATGGGCAGGCCTGTCGCCATGCAGGGAGCACGATGAGCAAACCCGTGCGGGATGCTTGCCAGCTTCCAGGGTTTGGGGGGGGTCCCTCGTTCAAAAGCACTCAGTGCCTGATTGAGGGACCCGGTATCGAGAAGTGGGGTCCGCTGACAGCCACCACCCTGCCCTTGCTGCTGACCTCCCTACACCCCACTGCCCCGCAAAACCGCTCCCATCATCACTCACCTGTGGCCTGAGTCGGTCGATGATCCTGGGCCTCTGATTGGCCAGCAGCTTTCGGCGGACAGGACTTCCATCCCCAGGGTCCTTAAACACGGGGAAGGCCCACTGCTGACCAGTTAAGTGCCTGATCGGGATATAATGTGGCAGCCCTTCCAGAAAAATGGTGACTTGGGCTCTAGCTGTCTCTTCAGCCAACTGGCATGACCCCCGTCGCCTCTATTAAATACTGCCCATGATGTCAATAAAATGTTGTTGAGCAACATTAAGAGCCGGTGAATATTCCAGAATTGCTGAGCGTGGCTTTGTGTCACACTTTTTGTCTTTTAGTTTTTACCAGGTGGTTCCGCACCAGATGCCTATGTTAAGGTCTACCTTTTACCAGATGTGGAGCGAGTGACCAAAAGAAAAACAAATGTGGTTCCAAAAAACAGCAATCCAACATATAATCAGATTGTAAGTATTTAGCACTCCACGGGCAATTTGAGTTGTTCACTCAAGTGTGTCAGCTCTCTTCCTAATTTGGCACAAATCCTGAAAACACTCATCTGATGTGAATTCAAAGTCTGAAGCATGAAAAGCATCAATGAGATTCGCCATATGAGAGGGTCAAATCACAGCTTCCCGTTGATTGGCCAACAAAGTCCGCATTGCATAATATGATCAATTGGCCAATCCAGTACTATCCACCCTGCTCAGCTGTTATCCTGAGTTGTTACAAGCTCTTAGAGCTGTGCCTGTATTTCTTCCAACCACTCCCCTCACCCCATGCCTGTTGAATGAAGCACAAGGGATGGTGGCGTACTGGTAATGTCACTGAACTTGTAATCCAGCGGTCCATACTAATGCCCTGGGGACACAGGATTAAATCCCACTATGGCAGCTAGTGGAATTCAATTACTTAATAAAAATCTGGAATTGAAAGCTGGTCTCAGCAACGGTGCCATGAAACTATCATTGATTGTCATAAAAACACATCTGCTTCACTAATGTCTTTATGTCCTTTAGGGAAGGAAATCTGCCATCCTTACCTGGTCGGGCCTACATGTGACTCCAGATCCACAGCAATGTGGTTGAATCTTAACTGCTTTCTGAAATGACCTAGCAAACCACTCAGTTGTCATGGTAAATTAGGAATGGGCAACAAATGCTGGCTTTGTCAGTGATGCCCACATCCATGATTATTTCTTAAATAAGAGGCCCTTTGTAGTGCACAGATACACACCTCTCTTTACTGATTGCAAAAAGATGCAGACTCTTCCACATACAGAACAAACATGACCAGTGTGATATAAACCACACAGAAGAGATTATGTATGAGTTCTGTTATAAGCTGGAGAAACCACATAGAATCTGCATGCTCTCTCCCAATGCTCCTCTCCTTAAAAGGGTGGGAGGCCAACATGGGTAATGGAGAAGACAAATAATTGCAACACCCCGCTCAAAATCACACTTTAATAACCTTTTCCAAATAGCTCTAAGCCAGCTAGAATCTGGCCTTAGCTGTTCTAAAAACCCCAAAGCTATGCTTCATGAGTTGATCCAGGATGATTATTGTTATTATGGTTTGTAGAACTCCTCCCAGCTTTACAGTTCCACAATATCCTGACAACAAATAAAAGGCGCAATAGTGGTCACTCAAAACTTTATTTTCAAAGTGAGGGGTAGAAGTCTGGCTGTGAAATTGCATGATACTTTACAAGAGGGAAGTTTTGCTTAATATAACTGAAGACAGTAACCTGTTTTTTTTGTATAAGCATATGATTACTGTTCAAATATGCATTGTGTGTACAGTTATCAAATGTTTAAACAGTGAGGTGATGTTTTTCAGTTCCATGTTCCCAATAAGCCCTGCTAATAGGAACTCAGGGCAGAGAACCAGGCCAACAGTGCTCTAGGTCCATCTCTGATCCATACTGCTTTTAAGCTTCTTTATTGGAAGTATGGGATCAAGGAAACACCCCTACTGTGCAACAAGAGCCAGACAGGGGCAGTGTCTTATTGAACAAGAAAACTAGCTGGAAAATATTTAAATTATGAGATTATCAGCTGGGTTAAAGTGTTTATTGCTGGCAGTGAGCCCATGTTAGAATCCAATGTTATGTCACCCTGAGTGAGGTGAGGTGGGAGAGTCTGCATGATGTTAGGAGTAGCTTAGAACAGTTTAAATAGCTCATTTCTGTACTCAGTTAAAGAAATCTGCAGCTATCGATATTAAGACAATAAAAATTATTTTGGATAGTTCTAAAATAACAAATATCCAATAAAAACATTTTTCTTCAAAGACACCATTCTGAAGCAGCTCAAAAGACAACGATCACCTTACAAGGTATTACAAACTCCCTGTGTACAACTATCTTTAATACACTTGACCCCACTTCTAGACAGTTACTTTGTACACAACATAGAATCTCAAAACCCTGAGAGCTCATTAGCAAATCTACAACAACAACTTGTATTTATATAGTGCCTTTAATGTAATAAAATGTCCCAAGGCACTTCATAGAGGTGTTATAAAACAAAATACGACATCGAGCCACAGAAGGAGATATTAGGCCAGGTGACAAAACACTAGCTCAAAGAGGTAGATTTTAAGGCATGTCTTAAAGGAGGAAATCAAGGAAGCAAGGTGGAGGGGTATAGGCAGAGAATTCCAGAGCTTCGGGCCTAGGCAACTGATGGCACAGCCACCAATGGTGGAGCAATTAAAATCGCGAGTGCACATATCTCTATTACAGAGAGGGGCCAGGCCATGGAGGGCTTTGTAAACAAGGATGAGAATTTTAAAATTGTAGTGCTGTTAAACCAGGAGCCAGTGTAGATCAGAGAGCACAGGAGTGATAGGTGAACAGTATTTGGTGCAAGTTAGGAGACACAGGCAGCAGAGTTTTGGCTAACCTCAAGTATACGAGGGTAAAATGTGGAAGGCTGGAGGAGCGCATTAGAATAGTCTGGAGGTAACAAAGCACGGATGAGGGTTTCAGCAGCGGAAGATCTGAGGCGGGACGAAGACAAGCGATGTTATGAAGGTGGAAATAGGCATACTTAGTGACGGCGCAGACATGTGGTTTACACCTCAGCTTGGGGTCAAATATCGCACCAAGGTTGCGAAATCTGATACAACCTCAGACTGTTGCCAGGGAGAACGATGGAATTGGTGGTGAGAGAGTGGAGTTTGTGGCGGGATCCGAAGTCAATGGCTTCAGTTTTCCCAATATTTAATTGCAGGAAATTTCTGCTCGTCCAGTACTGGATGTCAGATAAGCAGTCTGATAACTTAGAGACAGTGAGGGGTCGAGAGAGGTGGTGAATTTAATCTATTTTTACCAAAAGCACTAATGCTGGAATTATTTTATAATTTATCCCTTGTAATTAATTTATGTGGTGTAAGATTGAGGGATCAGCAGTAGTGTTGCTAAGCATGTTCGGGATTACGTGTCACATGGTTTAACAGGTTAGTGGCTCTTCAAATTTGGATTGGCCAAGTCAGCGAGAGAGAGCTGTATCAGCACTGCAAATGGAGATGCACAACAGTTGATCTTGAATTTCAGCAAAGCTTCCAGCTCAGCTCATCACCTGGTGACCACAAATCTACATAAGCTACAGCTGATTCCAACCCTGCTCAGCCCCCACAGTACAAACATGCACCTTGGAGGTCCAGCATTACAGTATGATGTTGCAAATTCTTTGGCTCAATGTTAATTTTTGTCCCATTACATTCCAGCATTACAGTATAACAATTAAACTTAAACGTCGAGATCAATTGTTGGTTGTATCAGGAAATACCAGCTTGCTACAGCTGTTTCTAGTACTCCATTTTAAGTTTCTATTTACTGCACCTGGAGGAATCAATTGAACATCTGGTTACATTAAGCCTAATAACCATGTATAACTAGTCTGCTTTAAACAGCATGCATTGTGTTCCAAACTGGGCATGCCAGTGTATTTGCTGAACCGTCCATATTTTATTTTAAGCATCTGTAATCATGATACAAATAGTCATTTAATTATGATTTTGATCATTTTCAATGAATATCTATTAAAAGTTGGAGCCTTGTTTTGGTACAATATTTAATCACTTTAAAAGTAGCAACAATCCTTACCAAGGGAAAGAAATCAAGTATTCTTAATTAATAATTGTTACTTGGTTATAATCTATCCAACTGTACAGTTATAAAAATAATTTTTGATTATTTTCACTCCTATCCCTTATAGATTTCCCAAAACAGCATCACCATTCAGAAGGAAATGCTCTGAGCCGTTTATCCCAATTCTGAAAGGGATGGCGGGACTCTGTTCGAAGTTGAGAGTCATTCTCAGAATTGGGACAAAACTATAGTTGGCTGCTGTAAGGTGAGGCCCACCAGCCTTCTGTGGAAAGACATAGCCTCTGCTTATACCTTCCACATGACCACATGGCTGGTACAAGGAAACTCACTGTGTACTGAGCACTGGACCAATAGGAGTTTGAACGTGCTTCTATTCCATGCTGCCTCTGTAAAGCAGAGCTGTTTGCTTTTCAGTAACCACACTCTTGTCATATGACTCATTATCTTGGCCTAGCCCAGTAATTTGGTTGTATAAAGCTAATTTTAAAAGTCTGTTGTGATCACATAACACAAGGATACTTGCCCAACTCAAGCTAAGTTAGCATGGATAAGGGGAAAATTGATGACTGTGGTTATTTTAACATTGCGCGATGATGTAAAACAGGCAATATTGAATTATCCGGCCATTATACCTGCATATAATTTCCCTTTCCTGTGAAGTCAATTGGGGGTTGGTGTGGTGTATCGGGCAAGGTGCATAACATCTGGTCAATTTGATATTGCCCATTTTACACCAAAGTTAAAATTACTCCCTGTATGGGGAATGCGCTCAAGTGGAAAAAGCTCATTAATACAACAACAACTTGCATTTATATCGCATATTTACTATAGAGAAAATCCCAAGTCCTTCACAGAAATGTAATGGGACAAAAATTAACATTAAGCCAAAGAATTTGCAACATCATAATGTTAGGATATTAGACTATAATTTCACATCATTTGTGCTTTAACATTTGCAGCTGGAGTATGTCGGGATATCGAGCACTGATCTACCAAATCGCGTCATCCAGTTGAGTGTGTGGTGCAGGCAGACACTCCTGGGAGCAGTAAACATTCCTCTGAGAAGTGTAAAGCTGGATGAGGAGAAGTGGTACAGACTGGGAAATTCCTTAGTGTGACTGGATATGTACTGACTAGGATAAGGCAAGCTATTACCGTACAATTACTGGACTTCTATCAAAAGTCTGGGATAGTCATTCGTCACATCCGTTATACTTGTAGCCCTTTGGCATTTTCCAGAGGATATTTTCTACCATGTTTGATACTGGTTGGCACCTTTCCTAGAACAATTGAAGGATGCCTCCAATATGGTGCAAATAATTATATATCAGCCGTACGGCAGTTAGCACGTCTTGGTTTTACCCTGATGATTATTTTGCATGAAGATGAATATTAAGCTCCTCTTAATTGCTGATTTTCAAATAGAACGCTGGAGATACTAAAATATATCCTGATTTAAAGGCAGCCCCTTGGCACTGGCAAGAGGCAAAGAACCCACAAACTGTCTCCTCATACAAAGCACGAGGTGAAATTATTATGAAACTGCTTATCTAAAGTCAAGATAGTAAAATGTAGATAAGTGCTTGCAACCCCCTGTCTGTGGTTACAGTAGTGAACTGTGTGGTGTTTTAAATTATTTTCAGGGAGATGTAATTTTGACCTAGTGCAATAGTGTAAAATGGGTGGCAGTGAGTCTGCAGCCTGTTTTACATCTCTCCCGATTGTCCAAACCCTACTAATTTTTATTTCCATTTCAGTTCAATACCAAGGGGCAGGCAGGAAAGTGAACTTCTTGAATGGTGGAGCAGGCTAGAGGTAGGCCGTATAGCCTACTCCTATGATCAATAATCAGGAGAGATGTGAAACATCTGCCAATTCACTATTGACCATTTTACACAATCACACAAAGTCAAAACTAGCCCCTTGGGGTGGAAGTCGGTTGATGTTAAATTAAAATTTACATTAAATGGTGCATTTTGATATCAAGACGATGGGGAAATCTTATTGCCTTTGATAATATTCTTCAATTGGGGACAAATGCAGGTCCCATCCCCGATAGTCTGTGAGTCCCGCCTTCCTGCATGAGCTTCCAATACAATTAAGGACTGCAGTTGTGTTCTGGAGGCTGCACGCCCAATCAAAGGGCCTGCAGCTTTGGCAGGCTGGCAGCCCCACTGGGAGAGGTGGATGTTGTGATATTGCTTTAATTGCTTTAATACTGATTAACATACTACTGAATATGTAATATACAGAACTTAGTATACATAATCACAGGAAGTGATGCAAGTTAACATGTGATACAGTAGTTGCAGCAGTGTTAGACAGCAGGTAGCACATGTATTGAAGAGCTCTCTGAGAATCTTGTTACTGTTTAATAAAGAAACTTTCATTTAGTTTACCAATCATTGTCATAGTGTTGGGTACGTTTGTGTTAAGAGCCATTGTTACGGAACTGTATTTATTTTCTCCTTGGATTAAAAGTGTTCCTTTAAGACTCTGTTTAAAAACAGTGTGCCTTTAAAAACTAAGAGGCACAGTGTGCCAGCTGCAGTTGTTACCTAGGCGACAGCAGGCGGGTGAGCAGGTCACATGGTATAATGTTTCAATTTAACTGTGTGTAAATAAACAGCAAAAAAGCAGTTTAGACAGACACCAGCAAAGCGTGCTTATTGAAAAAGGAGCTATTTCTCTCAGCAGAAATTCTACAATGAACTACAGGCCGTGTTAATTGCCTAAGGAGGAAAAAAATCTTTGTAGAGATCATTTGTATTGCTGGAGGTAGCAAATTTCCTTTTCTTTACTTCCAGTTTAAGAGTCTTTGCTTTAAGATTGACTTTCTCTTGACTGATTGTGTTTTCTGGAATTCGCAGTAAAGTTTTTTTTTTAATTCACTTATACCTATTGCTGTGCTCGTCATTGAAAGAACTGTTTGATGCCTGCTGCAGCCAAAGTGCTTTGAATGCCTGTCTACTAAGAGACTATTTCATCAAAACTGCGCGGAGACTTCAAGTGGCATTTATTTTTACACTAGGATACCTCACCCATCAAGAAATTAACCACAAAGACTAACAACCCAGTTATTTATTTATTCTTGAGGAATAGCTAATTTTTAAAAACATTTTTTTAAGGAAACTGGTTAACTGTTGAATTTTGAGTGTATGTGTGTGAATGGGGGAGTTAGGTTAAAATAAGAAGTTATAATGTCTTTAGACATAGGTTTATCTTAATAGTGTTTAAGATTTAGTTTTAATAAATAGTTAATTTGTTGTAGTCTAAAGATACCTGGTTTGGTCTGTTTTATTCTTTTGTGTGGGGGGGGTGGGGTGGTAAGTGGTGGGTTACTAGAGTGTTTCATTTGGCTGTTTTCCAGTTGAGTGGGAAAACCTTAATAATATGCTGTTACTTGTGGAGTGATGGGACTGAATTGACAGTGCATTGCTCCCGCCTCAGTCATAACACCATTAACACAACAGTGTGCGCTGCTCAGACAGCAAGGAGATCATAAGGGCACTTCAAAATGGAGGCACCCTCAGAGGTATGTATAAAAATCAAAACTGATAAGGGCTAAAGCCAGTCGGCCTCTCGGAGTGGAGGGGAAACTTGGAGGAATTGTTTGGGCCGTGGGTGTGGCCTTTCTACCCGTCTTGCATGATCTCATGATGTCCCAAAGTGCTTGACAGATAATGAACTGTAGTCACTTTTGTGATGTAGGAAATGTGGCAGCCAATTTGACTTGATCTGTAACTTCTGAAGACGCCAATCTACCACAACAGCTTTGATTCCAGAGTGCCCTGGAGGTACTTACTCCATCATCCAGTTTAATCACCTCCATGATGATGAGACAGAGAGCTACATCTCAGCAATGGAGCAGGGAGGCGATTGAATTGGAGCCGTCAGGCTGCTGTGGAGCTGCATCGACATCGTACAACCGGACAACAAAATGAGACTGTCATAGACTGAAAAGCTGCAGGCTGCCTCTCAAGATTTTCACAGATTGAGGAAAGAAGTTGCTTCTTAAGAGTTCAGTTCTGGCAGAGCCCCATGGGATCTCATTTGATAGCTAACACCAATAAAGCTTCAAATAAAATATAGCTAACAGACTTTATATTTGACAATGGTAAGAGATATAGTTGAAGGTCTATTTGTTCCCCATGTTCAATCAAGATAACATACAGAGCCACAGAACAAGCAGTTCCTTCCCTTCCTGTTGAAGATCTTTAAGGAGTAAGAAATCTGTCTTTCTTCATTTTGCCATCACTTCACTTCAGTACTACATTGAAAAGTACCACCATTTGCTTTCCTAATTTGCCTATATTTGCGGAGAGTTCCAAACAGCAGATCAGTCTCCAAACAGCAGCATTGTAACAGTGTTTTTTTTTGATCAAATCTGTCTTGTTATTGTTTTCCTAAATGTGTCTATTTATTACATTTACACTTGGCTTCTTTCTCTTTTTTGTTTCACTCATTTTTTTTCCTGTTGAAGCCTGATCACTGCCTTAAATCTTATCCCTTCTATTTTATTTCAGTCAGACAGCTGGTCAGAATTCAGTTCCACCCTGACATTTCATGACCTAATTCCACCCGGACATTTCACGACCCAGTTCCGCGTGGACATTTCATGACCCAGTTCTGCCTGGACATTTTAGGACCCAGTTCCACCTGGACATTTTACAATAAAGTTCCGACCTGGCATTTTCAGACCCCGTTCCGCCCTGACATTTTAGGACCCAGTTCACCCGGACATTTTACAATCCAGTTCCGCTCAGACATTTTACGATCCAGTTCCACCCTGACATTTTACAATCCAGTTCCGCCCAGACATTTTAGGACCCAGCTCACAAAACAAAATTACAGAGACCGATGGTTGTAAAATGTCAGGGGCGAACTGAGTCATTAAACAAAGAGAAGTAGGCTCCAGGGACTGTATGTTTTACTGCTGCTCCTATTTCTGATGTTCCTAAAAGGGCGTAATCGGGTCATATAATATCAGGCGGAACTGAGTCTTATAATGTCAAGGCAGAATTGGGTCGAAAACAATGTTCTCACTAAGCTGTGCGGCCAACCTGGAAGTTACCACGCACACTGAGCACAAGTTGGCCCTTTAAATTGTCAGCCTGCATGGCCACGCAAAAAACATTAAACGGCCCGCACATTTAAATTAATAGGCCACAGAAACAAAAAAAAAATTAGAGGGAATGTTAGTCATAAAATGTCAGGACGGAGCTGAATTCTGACCATTCTGACATTTTACGACCCAGCTCTACCCTGACATTTTATGATTAACGCTTCCTCTAATTTTTTTTGTGTGCTGGGTCGTAAAATGCCAGGGCGGAACTGGGTCATGATATGTCAGGGTGGAACTGAATTCTGACCAGTTGCCTGACTGAAATAAAATAGAAGGGGCTCAGATTTAAGGCAGTGATCAGGTTTCAAGAGGGAAAAAAATGAGTGAATCAAGAAAGAGAAAGAGGCCAAGTGTAAACCTAATAAATAGACACATTCAGGAAAACAATAACAAGACAAACTTGATCTAATAAAAAAGAACTGTGCAAGTTGATGACATTTTTCTAAATTTATTTTAAATATAATGGGCTGAATTTCCCAAAGCTGCGGAGGTAGCTTTGAAGGCTGGGGATGAGGAAATTGGGAAATATGCATGTGGGTTGGCTTCGCAACACGTTCCAGCCTCCAAGCGCTTTTCCCTGAGGTGGACTAGCAGGTTCGATGGCAACCCACCCAGCTGGCAGTAATTCACAAAGGCAATCTATTCGCAGGCAGCAGGCAGGCCCTTGCAGCCACTTCATGGAGACTGATGGCTCCACTAATGCATGCCCTGTTACATTAGCAACCGTTTCCCTCCCACTGAAGGTGCCTCCATGGTGCCACCAGATGACCAGGCATCACCCACACTGCGAAGAGGGCCGGCGGCCCTACCCACGGGTTGCCCTGTTTGGATCTCCCGACGCTGGAACCCGGCTACCATCGCTAATCAGAGGGAGTCTCAGAGGTGGCCAATTGAGAAGCAGTCATAGTCCTGCTATGGCTACTCCTGGGTTCCTGACCCAGAATCCATCTTGATGTTGGGATTGTGACCCACCCAGGCAAATTCAGCCTAATGAGTCTGGTTTGTAAGTGGTTGCTGTGAGCTGTAAAAATGCTTTCAGTTAAAATATATATCTTACAAGTCTCCTCAATTTAGTTTGAAGGGTTTCAACATTGCAGTACCATGTCTGGTACTGTGCAGTGGGAAGATGTGTCTGAAAAGGTGAGAGTTGGTGCAGGTGTCATAGGATCCTCTCAATAATTTGTCAGGTATTAAGTTATTACTTATACTAGCTGCTCAGCACAGTCATCACTGCATCCCACCCACAATCCAGTGATTTTCTCTATGACTGGGAATTGCCCATTTTAGCCAGACTGGCAGAGGAAGGTACTGAGCAGAAATAAGGTGACTCTTCCCAGTGAATATTAGACGACGATTAGGCATAGATTAACCTTCCATATCCTGGAATGGAGATGAGGGACAGAGTTGCTTGCTTGGCCCTCAGACAATTGGCTCTTTTTAGACCTGGTCAGCCATTAACAGCACCAGGCATTTACTTTTATATTAGCATGATTGTTAATTGTACAGCCATGCAAAATAGAGTCTAATCATTTTTAACTGCACTAATGCTAATTTAACATGATCTCCAAGAGCAGTAATAAACTACAAAAGAAAATTCTGGAGTTGTGAACTGTATTTTGATATAAAATGTGAAAATGGTATGCATAGATCAGAAACAGAGCTTCCTCATGATGACAAGCTTCTAGGCATACCAAACATACACAAAGAGAGTCGCTGGAGCAAGACTTAAACCATCGGAGCTCAACAATGGGACGATACGGTAACCTGAGAAAGAAGCATTGAGCAGTGGTTAGGATATGGTTTAAAAATCTTTGTAACTAACAAAAGAATGCAACATACAATTTAAAACTACTCTCAAATATATGTTTTGGATATGGCTCCTCTGTTGTAAATCCCCACCTGCCATGTTAGCAACTGTATCCATCAGAGGTGTTGGTAAATGGAAGCTGTGTTCTGCTCCATGGGGAAAAAAGAGCCAATCACAGGACAAGTTCTGAAACATATGTATGAAATAGATGGGCCGGGAAAAGACCAGCTGGGCCATTAAGCATGTCCTACACCTCATGATAGCTGGTTTATTGTAATTAGATACTTCCCCAAAGCCCCTGGCAGCATTGTAATCTCATATGAAAGGCAAAAAAGACCTTCACCTGCTCTTGCTCACCTTTTGGTGTCCATCTTGAGTGAAGAGTTAATGGTAGCCTTACGCTTTAGACTGGGAGATGTTAAGAATGAAAGAAAAAAACTGCATTATAGTGGAACCATACTGCAGTACATTATGTTCTCCTTCAGAGAAAAGAACTGGGTTGGGGGGGGGGGTGGGGAGCAGTGTTGGAAAACCATGGCTAAACCTGATCCTAGTCTGTGTTTACAACAATTGTATGAACAAGAACCAAATTAACACTTGCACCACCATGAAAGCTAGACGCCAAAAGGAAGGTGATTCTTTCTGTCCCATGGCAGATGGTTATAATGAAGAAACACATCCATGTCTATTGAATCCTTCTTCCTCAAGGACTGATCTACTGGGACCCTTTTATGTCACAGATGAACACTCCTTTTTCCATTATGTATTACACTAATGTTCTCTCTTTCCTGAGTTTCACCAAGACGCCGATTACATTCACACCATTACTAATACAGCAAGCTGTCATATTAATGTAGTGCTTGTCAGATAATGGGACTGATTAACCTGGGTTAATGACTATGTTCAATCTATTGAAGTATTGATTCCATGATCATCTTACAGCTGTGGAGCTCAGGAAAAGTGAAGTACTATGCAAAATATTGTGACTTTTTCACCAAAGCAGTTTATAAATTATGCTGTCAGCTCTCACTGAAAATTCAACCACTACATTTCATTATCATTTTCTAACCATATGCTTGTAATTGCCATTGTACAGTTAGTTGGTTTTGTTTTGGTACTTATTCTGCACATGATTAGAAAAAAACTCGATGTTTCAATAAATGAGAACATTGGGCAAAATATGACAATGAAGTAAAATTTACCTTGTTTAAAAATTTGCTTCAGTAATAACTGCAAATACCTTTTAAATTTGACATTAATAGTAGTGCCTATGAGCTTACCTGGTGAAATTAGCTACTGAATTTCTGTTAAGCTCTTATTTTAATATTTTGCATTAAATTTTAATTGGTAAGATATAATTGGACAACAAATGTTAACTCATTTACTTTTAAACAAGCTTCAGGCACATTTTTACCATGTTCAAAAATGATGCAAATCCGATTTTATTAACAGCAATAAATGAGGCAAAAGTTTACATTTTGTTTTCAAACTTCTACAAATTAATTCTGTAGGAGCTCTGTGACCAGCTTGTTTTAATTTATATGTTTTTAAATGAGATTATATTGAAAGTTTAAAATAAAGTAGCACCATCGCCTGTCTCCTAGATAGGAATGCAATGAACTCAAACACTTGCTGTTCGGCCAACAAAACAAGTGAAATTCCTGAGAAACATTTATTTGTTCATTATATTCATTTTTACTTTCTCTGTTCAGGAGTATTTTTTTCTGTCGCTCACTTAAGGTTTCTGAAACTTCCTTCACTCCTCTGAGGATCAATGTTAAATTGGGTTTAGTGGTACTAATTACAATGTACATATATATAGAATAAGTGTTCTCTATAATTTATTTTAGTATCATGAATTATTAGATGTTAGGAAATGGCTCCAATTTTTTAATCATTCCATCATCCCTATTCAGAAATGTTTTAATAACAGTAAGATAAAGGAGGGCACCAGGACAATCCGCAAGCCCTTTACAAAGAAATTCAACTTGATAGCAAGAATACATTTTAGGGTTTTTCTTGCTGTAACCACACACCTTACCAATCTTATTCAGCTGCACCTCTCAAGAACTATGTGAACTGGAGACCAATAAGAACAAGTCAGGATAATTAAACGTGGTGGCAAAGGGACCCAGATGGAAAAGAAACTGAGCCAAGGAGGAAAATGTCAAAAGTATAAATGAAGAGAAATAGAAAAATAAGGAACCATAGGGAGAAGCAGAACTTAAACAATTACTAGATCACACAGTCACATCAAGCCATCATTCATTTAAGTCCATTTTCATGACCTACAGCCTTAGTATTGTGCCAAAATACTCCAAATTCCTTCTTAAATACTTCCCTCAACACAGCAATAAAAAAGTGAAAATCTACAGTGAAAAAAATCTGAAGTGAAAATCCTTTGTCTTGGGCGGCACAGTGGCGCAGTGGTCAGCACCGCAGCCTCACAGCTCCAGCGACCTGGGTTCAATTCTGGGTACTGCCTGTGTGGAGTTTGCAAGTTCTCCCTGTGACTGTGTGGGTTTTCGCCGGGTGCTCCGGTTTCCTCCCACAGCCAAAGACTTGCAGGTTGATAGGTAAATTGGCCATTATAAATTGCCCCTAGTATAGGTAGGTGGTAGGGAAAATATAGGGACAGGTGGGGATGTGGTAGGGATATGGGATTAGTGTAGGATTAGTATAAATGGGTGGTTGATGGTCGGCACAGACTTGGTGGGCCGAAGGGCCTGTTTCAGTGCTGTATCTCTAAATAAATAAAAATAAATACAGCATGAAACTGGATATAATTTAGCTCAAACGAGACATAAATTTGCCACTTCCTAGGAGCCCCAATGATAGCTGCAGCGAATAATGGAAGTGATAGATTCATCAGTAAAGGGTGCTCTTCTGAAATTGTCAGGCACATTGTTTGGGCTAAATTACCGAGAGCTTTATTCTATATCTATCCTTGCTGCATCTGAACTTGGAGTGTTTGATGCTGACACGGTATGCAGCAAATAAAAAAATGTACTGCCACTCAGTACTGACATCCTTCAATTTACTGAAAACAAAATTCATCATCAAAAGAAAAGACCCAGCATCATATTTTTACCTTTCCTTGACCTTTTCCAATCCCTCTATTTCTTTCTGGCTGCACAAACTGAACACTGTGCTTCAAGTGTAATCTAATTATAACTCCAGTTACCATTTTTTACCCATACTCCATTGTCTACAATAAAGCGTAAAAGACTGTTTGACTTGCTAATTGCTGATGAATAATTGGACAACATATATTTGATGGATAAATAACCCAAAAGATTTTTCCATTAGCCCATTACTACTATGTCCTTTATTCCCCTCTCCACCTCTCTCGGATGCTTCTCTCTTGTCTCATCTCCTTCCTGTCACCTATTTATGTCACCTTTTATTCCTCTTGCAGCTACCAACCCATCTACAACTTCCCTCCCCTCTCCAAAACCTTTCAACATGCTGTCCCCTCCCAAATCTGTACTCATTTTCCCATATTTGAATCTCGCTGCCACAGCAATGAAATGGCCTTAATCAAAGTCACAAACAGCTATCTGACTTTGAAAATGTGCATTTTTCCTTCATATCCTTCTCGACCTCCCTGCTGTCTTTGACACCATTGACCACACCATCCTTTCAATGCCTTTCCTCCATTGTCCAGCTGAGTGAGATTGCCATTCCTTGTTTCCCCTCTTACCTGCACAATCGTAGCCAGTGGATCTCCAGCAACGACTTCCATTATCACTTCATCTCTGTTACTTCCAGACTTCCTGATGGATCTGTCCTTCACCTGCTTCCTTTTTCATCTGTGTGCTGCCCCTTGGTGACATCATCTGGAGAAATGGGTACATAGGTACACTGACAACATTCAGCTCCACTTCACCACCACTTTTTTTTCCCCTCTGTGTTGCCTGACTGCGTATCCGATATCCAGTTTTGGATGAGCCACAATTTCCTCCAGTGAAACAACAATCTTCTTTGGCCCTTGCACCAAACTCCATAACTTCACCATGGATTCTAACCTCCATCCAACTCACTGGGCTAGATTTTGAGCTTCAAGTGGTGCCAGTATCAGAGTTGGACTGGCATGCTGGTTCCCTAGCTCCATCCCACCTGGCCCATTGTCCGGAGGTGGGATGGCAGGGGGAGGGGCGGCAGGGCTACCCACCTGCACATGGCCTATTTTCCAGGTTACTCACAGGTGATGGATTGACACTATGGGCGGAATCGTACCACCTTAGCCGTGACCAATTAGGCAGGGAGGGCGGGATGATGCTTCCATTCTATCAAAGGAAGGATTTCTACTTAAAGGGACCATGGCATGTGTCAGAAAAGTTCACCATCACTTGGATTTTTGAGATTGCAGCAACTACAGGAATGGAGAGGAGATCTGGGGAAGCTGCCCCCACCATCCACCCCAGGTCTCTCACTCTTACCTGGAAGTCCAGCTGTGGAATCTGAGAGGCTGTGGTGAGCTCGCCGAAGGATAGAAGGAAGAGGACAGCCTCTCCAATCAAGAAGGCATGGATGCAAATTTCCAAGGAAGTCAGCAGCATGAGTATGCTCCCTCCAACCTGGAGACAGTGCACCAAGAGGCTCCAGGACCTCAGGAAGGCATGACAGGTGAGTGGCAGAACACTTTCTCAAGTGCCAATCCCCACACTCTGACTTGGCCAGCATTCGCCTGCACAACAATGCTCAGGTCCACATACCTTGCAGCTCCACTCATTCCTCTGTCTGCAGTCACCACATGTCCCCATCTGAGCAACACTCACACTCACACTCATTCTCAGCCTATTGTTCTCTCACACCTATGCCTCACAGTCACCCTCCACAAGTGGTATCCTTCCCTCTTCTCCACACAAGCCATTATGACCAATCGCACCTCTCTGCTTTCTCTCCTTGGAGGAGAGGAGAGAACAACTCGGCGAGAGGCAGAAACGAGAAGAGGTGGGGGTGGGATGAGGTGGCGGGGGTAATCTTCCAATGACAGGCATCATGTCGGCCACTGGAAATGCGCGCTCATCCGGTCCACTGGGAAGGAGGTCTGTTCCAAGAGCTTTCAGATGTCAGCAGCAACCTGCCGAGACAACCAGAGCCTCCTGAGGCACTGGTACTCCGACATGTTCAGATAGCTGATTCTCTGCCTGCAGGCCCTGTGTTGGAGGTCTCACCTCCTTCCACCTGGATCTGTGTCCATCCCACCTGCCCTGTGGAGGGGCATGTGGCTGAGGAGAAAGCAGCTGGTGCTGCTGCTAGTATTGCTCCTGCTGCAGCTGGAGCTGTTGGTGGTGTGTGGTCTGCTCGTGACCCTCAGCCGATGTAGAAGATGGAGCTGCATAAGTTGTAGTCATGCCATGGAGAAGGCTGGCAGCGAGGAAATGCAGCTGAAGGTGAGTGAAGTGCTAGAAATGTGAAGTGTCTTCCAAGAGGTTGATAATCACCTGTCAAGCAGTAAAGTACTCTCTGAAAGAAGTGCTTTGACCAGCAGCCTCTCAATGGCCTTGGCTGGAGCTCTTCAGTGTAATCGATAAAAGTCTTCCCAGCTTGTTTCACTTAAGAAGTTCTTCACCTCGGTGACCCTGGCGAGTTGTTGGCAGGTCAGGAAACAAGTTTCTATGGCTGGGAAATCCAGGATTCAGGGCTAAAGCACCTTATAATTGGCTTCTTAACATTCTCAACAACTACTTAATTACTTCTGATGAAGGGTCACTGACCTGCAACGTTAACTCTGCTTCTCTCTCTACAGATGCTGCCAGACCTTCAGAGTATTTCCAGCATTTCTTGTTTTTACTTAATTACTTACTTGTCAGATTCGAGGGGGCACCCTGTTTGCCCCGGGGAAAGCCAGAAGAGAGTGGGATCAGATCAGGATCCAACCCAACGTCAATTTCCAGGATTGTCCCATCCCACTTGTCCCCGGACCCATCTCCAATGGGCTGGGAAAATTCTGCCTATGACTTTAAATATGTGATAAACCCATTTTCAGCTGTATTAATCATTGCATGGCAGATTTTATGCTTGGCAATATGCAAATAAGTTTAAGCAGAAACTCGGAGGGAGGGGCAAATCACTTTACAAAATGGGTGCAATTTGACCCAATATTTTCCAGCTTTTGTTACATCCCTCAAGTAATTGTGATACCTTATGTAAACATAACCCATGTTGGCTTTGAGCTAGTGTCTCCACTCTCCCTGAAATACCTTCTGTACAACAGACTCAGTATTTTAGGCATTCATCCATTATCAATGTGTAGCCAATTGGCATATAATTTATATGCTTATATGTTAAGTAGAAATCAGAGAGTCAGAGAAAATACTGAAAGAGGGAACAGGGAGAAACTAAAGTAAGGAAAGAAAGGAAAAAAGTAGAAATAAAAGCCAAAATGGGGTATGCCACTATTTTGTAGCAGCAGCAACTCACACAGAAGTTAATATTAAGATATTCCCATCTTATAGATATGCAGACCTAACAATGTAACACAAAGCTATGATATATTGAAGAATTCAACTGAAATGGAAAACTGTAAGCAGGATCCAAGAGATGTCGAACTTTGAAACATATCCTTGCATACCTGTTGTCCTTTAAATACATATTTAAAATTAAAAAGTAGTTAGAGGAAGAAACCTGGATGTGAAGGAAATAATGGACAGGTAACATAAAAAGAAAAAAAAAAGACTTGCATTTATATATCATCTTTCACGACCAGTGGACGTCTCAAAGTACTTTTGAAGTGTAGTCACAGTTTTAATGTAGGAAATGTAACAGCTCCCACAAACAGCAATGTGATAATGACCAGATAATCTGTTTTTTTGTGATGCTGATTGGATAAATATTAGCCAGGACACTGGGGATAACTCCCTTGCTCTTCTTCACAATAGTGCCATGGGACCTTTGATGTCCACTGGAGAAAGCAGATGGAGCTTTGACATAAGTCGAAACATAGGAGTCAACAGAACTGGTTAGTGTTTCACCACTTCACACTGCAATGTATGCACTGATCATAATGCAGTTGGGAGGGGAGTGTAAATATGGAAATCGGGGAAGCATGTAACACAAACAATGTGGTTCTAATGGGAGATTTTAATTTTTACATAGACTTGGATCAAGTTGTAAATGCAATGAATTTCTAGTATGTATTCAATTTTCCAGACAATGGGGGGAACTGGTCTTTGGCCGCCATGCAAAATGGGCGATTGTGAATGTCTGAGATAATTCAAGAAAGACAAATCAGAATGTTTCTTAGGATGTCCATATACACAAATCATTAGAAAGCTCGTCTAACGGTAACCATGAAACCATTGTTAATTGTTGTAAAAACCCATTAATGTCCTTTAGGGAAGGAAATCTGCTGTCCTTACCTGGTCTGGCCTACATGTGACTCCAGATCCACAGCAATGTGGTTGACTCTCAAATGGCCTCTGAAACGGCCTAGCAAGCCATTCAGTTCAAGGACAATTAGGGTTGGGAAACAAATGCTGGCCTAGTCAGCGATGCCCACATCCCACAAATGAATAAAAATAAAAGTGAGGAAATGGTGCTTCAGTTGTACAGAGCCTCGATCATATCCCATCTGAAATACTGTGTTCAGCTTTAGGCACCAAGCCTCAGGAAAATGTATTAGCTTTGTGCAGCTTCACAAGAATGATACCATGGCTTAAATTGTTAAATTATGAGGTCAGGGTGCATAAAGGCCTTAAGGCTGAAGGATGATCTGATTGAGTATTTAAAATGATAACGGGACTATATAAGGTAGATACGGAGAAAGTAACTATTGCCTGTGGTGGGAGAATCCAGAACAGGAGGGGGTGGGTGGAGGGGGGGTGCATAATCTTAAAGTTAGAGCTATGCCATTTGAAAGTGAAATCAGGAAACATTTTTTCACACAAACGGCTGTGGATTTTTGGAGAAATTTACTAGGCTGATTTCAACAAATTTTGTTAGGTAAGAGTATTAAGGGATATGAAGTAAAGGTGGGTAAATGCAATTCAGGTACAGATCTGCTACAATCTGACTAATGGCATTACAGACTGAGGGACTGAATGGCAACTCTTGTCCCTATGGTAATATGTTCCTAATTCATTGTATGTAATATATCATTTATAAAATATAATTCATTAGTACCTGAAATTAGCATTATTAAAACCACAAAAATGTAATCCAACAGCTATCATTTGTAATTTTTAACTCATTACAGTGTGCAAATGCATGAATTCTGCAATGGTGAATCTTGTCTATTGTGATTGCATTTCAGTTGAGAAGTTTCTTTTTTTGGCTTTCTATTAACAGATGTTCAACTGTGAATCTCAATATGTTGTTAGAGTTGTTACTGAAGACAAGTTGCAGCTGCCAGAACAGGATTGGCCAGAAAACCCTGGGAGATCTTTACCTTTTTTCATGCTTGTAAACGGCAATGTGTACTGACCAAGCAATTCATTCTCACTGTGAGGATTAATGTCTTTTACTGTAAATCGTACTAATGCAAGTTTTGGAACTTGAATGCAAAAGAGCAAACAATCATTCCAATTCGGATCGCACCCTAAAAAAGAAAGAATAAAACATTTTAAGAATTCACTTATCTGCAATCAGAGTTAATGTGAATGGAGAATATGTCCGCTGGAGACAGCACTATAACTACAAAACTCTTAGATTCCCATTGTTACACTAATTTAGGAAATCTGACCTATGATGATGAATTCTGTATAAAGACTGCTCTACAGCCCTCTGGAGTCTTTCTATGATAACAGATGCATTCATGTGTCAATGGAATCTGTCATATATTTTATTCATTCTTGGGATGTGAGCATCGCTGGCTAGGCCAGCATTTCTAACCCATCCCTAATTGCCTCTTGAGAAGTTGGTGGTGAGCCACCTTCTTAAACCACTGCAGTGCGTGTGGTGCAGGTACACCCATAGTGCTTTTAGAGAGGGAGTTCCAGGATTTTGAACCAGCAACAGTGAAGGAACGGTGATATAGTTCCAAATCAGGATGATCTATGAATTGGAGGGGGGCTTGCAGGTGGTGGTGTTCCCATGTGCCTTTGGCCCTTATTCTTCTAGGTGATAGAGGTCATAGGTTTGAAAGGTGCTGTCAAGGAGACTTGGCAAGTTGCTGCACTGCATCTTGTAGTTGGTACATATTGCTGTCACTGCATAACAGTGGTGGAGGGAGTGGATGTTTAAGCTGGCAGATAGGGTGCCAATCAAGTGGGCTGTTTTGTCTTAGATAGTGTCAAGCTTCCAGAGTGTTTATTTATTTAGAGATACAGCACTGAAATAGGCCCTTCGGCCCACCAAGTCTGTGCTGACCATCAACCACCCATTTATACTGATCCTACATTATTCCCATATTCCTACCCCATCCCCACCCCACTTACCTACACTAGGGGCAATTTATAATGGCCAATTTACCTATCAACCAGCAAGTCTTTGGCAGTGGGAGCAAACCGGAGCACCCAGCGAAAACCCACGTGGTCACAGGGAGAACTTGCAAACTCCGCACAGGCAGTACCCAGAATTGAACCCAGGTCACTGGAGCTGTGAGGCTGCAGTGCTAACCACTGCGCCACTGTGCCACCCTTGTTGTTGGAACTGTACTCATCCAGGCAAGTGGAGAGTATTCCATCAGACTCCTGGCTTGTGCCTTGTAGATGGGCAGGCTTTGTGGAATCAGGAGAAGAGTTACTTGCCCACAGGGGAGGTGGTGGCATCGTAGTGGTATTGTCACTGGACTAGTAATCCAGAAGCCAATGCTCTGGGGTCATAGGTTTGAATCCCACCACGACAGATGGTGAAATTTGAATTCAATAAATGAATCTTGAATTAAAAGCTAGTCTAATGGTGACCATTATTAAAAACCAATCTGGTTCACTAATGTCCTTTAGGGAAGGAAATCTGCTGTCCTTACCTGGTCTGGTCTACATATGGCTCCAGATGCACAGCAATGTGGTTGACTCTTAAATGCCCTCTGAAATGGCCTAGTCAAACTGCTATGAAGCCTAAGAAAAGGAATGAAACCAGATGGACCACCTGGCATCGATCTCGGCAATGGCAAAGTCCTTCTAACTAAGATCTGGGGACTTATGCCAAAATTGGGAGAGCTGTTCCACAAACTAGTCAAGCAACAGCCTAACATAGTCATACTCATGGAATCATACCTTACAGATAAGTCCCAGATACCACCATCCCTGGATATGTCCTGATCCACCAGAGGTGGATCAGCCCTCAACATTGACTCTGGACCCCGTGAAGTCTCATGGCATCAGATCAAACATGGGAAAGGAAACCACCTACTGCTCCACCTTGGCTGATGAATCAGTGCTTCCTAATGTTGAACACCAATTGGAAGAAAGCACATTAGGGTCGCAAGGGCCCAGAATGTACTCTGGGTGGGGGACTTCAATGTCCATCACCAAGATTGGCTCAGTAGCACCACTGCTGGCCAGGTTCTGAAGGATATATCTGCCAGACTAAGGCTGCGACAGATGGTAAGAGAACCAAAACAAGGGAAAAACCTACTTGACCTCATCCTTCCCAATCTACCTGTCACAGATGCATCAGTCGATGGCAGTGTTGGTAGTAGTGACCACCGCACCATCCTTGTGGAGATGAAGTCCTATCTTCACACTGAGTACACCCTCCATCGTATGTGTGGCACTACCACCATGATAAATGGCATAAACCCGGAAAAGATCTAGCATCTCAAAACTGGACATGCATGAGGCTCTGTGGGCCATCAGCAGCTGCAGAATTTTCTTTTATCTGTTCTTGGGATGTGAGCATTGCTGGCAAGGCCAGCATTTATTGTCCATTCCTAATTGCCTTGGAACTGAGTGACTTACTGGGCCATGTCAAAGGGCAGTTAAGAATCAACTGCATTGCAAAGAATTGTATTACAGCACAATCTGAGTGGCCCTGGCGGAACCCAAATGGAGCATCGGTGAGCAGGTTGTTGCAGAGTAAGTGTCACTTGATAGTACTGTCAATGAACCCTTCCACCACTTTACAAATGACTGAAAGTAGCCTGATGGGAAGGTATTCGGACAGATTGGATTTGTCTTGCTTTTTGTGGACAGGACATACCGGGGCAATTTTTCACATTGTCGGGTAGATGCCAGTGTTGTAGCTGCGCTGGAACAGCTTGGCTGGGATACAGCTAGTTCTGGAGCATATATCTTCAGTACTACAGCCAGCATGTTGTCAGGGCTCACAGCATTTGCTGTATCCAGTGCCTTTAGCCATTTCTTAATATCACATGGATTGAATTGAATTGTCTGAAGACTGGCAAGTATGATGGTGGGGACCTCAGGAGGAGGGTGAGATGGATCATCCACTCAGCAATTCTACCTGAAGTTAGTAATGCTTCAGCCATGTCTTTTGCACTGATGTGCTGGACTCCCCCATCATTGAGATGGGGATGTTTTTGGAACCTCCTCCTCCAGTTAGTCGTTTAATTGTCCACCAGCATTCACATCCAGATGAGGCAGGACTGCACAGTTTTGACCTGATCCATTGGTTGTGGGATCACTTAGTAATGTCTATCGCATGCTGCTTCCGCTGTTCGGCGTGCAAGTAGTCCTGTGTTGTAACTTCACCAGGCTGACACCTCATTTTTAGGTACGCCTGGTGCTGCTCCTGGCATACCCTCCTGCACTCTTCATTGAATCAGGGTTGGTGTCCCAGCTTGATGGTAATAGAGTGGGGGATATGCCGGTAGGTGGTATCTGCAGGAGGTTTCTTTGCCCATGTTTGGCCAGATGCCATGAGACTTCATGGGGTCTGGAGTCAATGTTGAGGACTCCCAGTCCAGTCCACTCCCTCCTGACTGCATATCACTGTGCCACCATCTCTGCTGGGTCTGTTCTGCTGGTGGGACAGGACGTATCCAGGGACGGTGATGGGGGAGTCTGGGACATTCACTGTAAGGTATGATTTAGTGAGTATGACTATGTCAGGCTGTTGGTTGACTAGTCTGTGGGGCAGCTCTCCCAATTATTGAGGAAGACAGGGTGTGCACTTGTCGTTTTCAGTGCCTCAGTTGATACAGGGTGGTCTGTTCAGTGTTATTCTTATTTGGCTTTTCTGTAGTAGTTTGATACAACTGAGTGACTTTCTAGGACATTTCAGAGAGCAGTTAAGAGACAATCACATTGCTTGTGGGTCTGGAGTCACATGTAAGCCAGACCAAGTAAGGACAGCATATTTCCTCCCCTGAAGGGCATTAGTGAACCAAATGGTTTTTATGACAATCTGTTAGTTTCATGATCATTATTAATGGGACTAGCATTTCTTCTTTTCCATAATTGAAACTGAAATATCCCCAGTTGCCATGATGGGATTTGAACTCACGTTTCTGGAACATTAGTCTGTACTTCTAGTTTACTAGTCCGGTAACATTACCACTATGCCACCATCTCCATAAAGAAAGCATCAGAAAGTGTGGCTGCCAAACAGAAGAGATGCAGCCATAAGTTTTATTCTCAGTTCCTGTTCTTTAATTCTTTTCGCAAAGCATGCTTACCTGACCTTCACCATTGGTTATCTATGAGCACAGCACATCTTACACACCGCTGCTTTAAGAAGTAAACCATTGCCTTAATACTACACATTAACCAGAAATACATCAGTCTCCATTCTATTCATTGATGAGAATCATCATTGATATCAGCTGAGCACATTTATTCTTGTAAAATAATGATTTTCTTCTCCGAGTTTATTAATAAATAACTGTGTGAAACATAAGTCATTGCACTCTATATTTCCAAGTATTTTCGAGCACATAGGTGTATACTTCTCATCAGAAAGTAACAAACATAGGATGTTCATTGGCTATTGGTGTCAGTTCATATGACATTGAACTGGGTGCCTTACAACAGGAAAAATTAAGGATAAGGAACTAGAGTTACAGAGAGAGACTTTAGAGAATGGGACTATTTTCACTGGAGGAAAGAGAAAGCTAAGATCTTTCATACAGTTTTTTTAACTGAAAGGGGATTTGATAGGGTAAATAGGGAAAGGTTAGGGGAGTCACAGAAGAGCAATCATCCATTTAAAACTGTCATGACAGAGTGAGGAGGAGAGTTAGACAAATTGTTTTTTTACTTTGTTATCAGAGTATGGAATGTTACATCACAAGGTGTATTTGTGGCATAAATCATATTATCTTTTAAGGGCAAGACAAGGGGCTGTGGGGAGAGAGTGGGGCAAAGAGATTAGTTTCGAATTGATCTATCAAAAAGCAGTACAGACATGATGGGCCAAATGGCCTCGTTCAGTGCTATAATATCTATGGTTCTAAGTGATAATAGCCATGTTTCCAGACATCTACAAGTCATATAGATATCCAAAAACAGCATCCATGAAGCATGGTTAAAAAGAAGTGGTGAAAATGACATACCTTTTATTGTATAAACGACGTTTATTTCTGTTTTGACTTTTTTGTGAAGTGTTGATGTAAATACCATGGTGAAAATATGATGACACCTAGCAGCCCAGTTTTAGAAATAATTTCACTAATGTTTTAATGTAGCAACGCAGCATCTTTACTCACAGAAAATTCACACTTGAAACTTACTCACTCCCTCACCTGCAGATGAAAGGACCTTGGTTTGTTGGGCTGCACTGTCTGTGGGTACACCATAAATTTCTACACGCACACAGGCATCGACTGTTATTTTACTTTGTGTTCTGCAGTTTGGTAGGTGCTGACCACTGATGATCTATGCAAAAAGAATATTGATCAGCCATACAGTCCAGACTGCATCCACAAGCAGCATTGGTTTACTGGGAATTTTTCAGTGATTCTGCACCCCAACCAGGGACCCTCCCTCAACAGGACTAGGCCAGAAAATTGGTGCAAAACTACTGCAGCCCCATCTCTGATCTCTGCTCCTGTCTAGCAAGGCTCTGTACTGGGAATGTGAAATAATTAGCTTTTCCATTACCTTTACAAAGAAAAACTAAACAATGACATTTATATTTGCAGTAAGATAGATATTCTTCATCAAAATAAAGGCAGTAAGTTTTTTTTCCATTCATTATTTCTAATTAGATCATCAATGTCTTATTTACGATCACATATACCTTTTGTTACAGACAGCAGAATTCCCCCAAAGTGAGTTTATTCCTCCCTGTACACAAATTCTTCAAGCAATAAAGAACAATTAGATGTGTATTAAGCTGATGATTAATGATTAGTTAATACACAGAATTATATACAATGTACAGAACAAAAACAGGTCATTCAGCCCAACTAATCCATAATGGATTTAGCTCCATACAAGCCTCCTCTCACTCTACCTCATCTAACCTTATCAGGATAACCTTCCATTCCTTTCTCCTTCATATCTTCATCTAGAGTACCTTAAATGCATCTTTGCTGTTTGCCTCAACTACTCTGTGTGGCAGTGAGTTCCACATTCTAACCACTCTCTGGGGAAAGGATTTTTTTCCTGAATTCCCCATTGGATTTATCAGTAACTATCCTATCTTTATGGCCCCTAACTTTGGTCCCCCCAGCATGTCAAAATATTTTCTCTACACTATCAAACCCTTTCATTATCTTAAAAAATCTTAGGTCACCCCCTCTAAACCTTCTCTTTTCTAGTAATCATTTGGATAATTCAAAGCTTTACTAAATAGGTCTTACTTAGGTCCTTATTCTATACTATGCCTAGTAGCAACAATCTTAATTTTATAAAGATGTGCATAGAGTTGTTAGGTGAGATATATGGTGTGTTTACACATTCCTCTTCAATTACACTTATCTGATGCTTTATTGACTGTATTTTGTTAACCTTCAGAAAGGTACTTCATTATGAATCATCTTTGTTGCTCCATAATAAAAAGGTTAGCACTCTAGCAATACACAGTTTTAACCAGTTTATCACATGCATTTATAAAAGGCAAGTGGGGATGAAAAGGGCAACCTCAATCCTTTGTTCATTTACACAAAACATCCCAAGGCCTAGTACATGGCCACCTGACTATCCTCTAACCACAGATGGTAAGTGGGAAGAGAATAACTAGACAAAAAAGTATCATGTCCTCTCCCAATGCGTACTGATAATGTTTATATGCTCCTTGGCACTGGCAATCTAAGCGTTGTATGACTGACTAAACTTGTTCCTATGTTTGATACAATTAACTAATACCAACCTGGATTACAACGATCATTGGATCAAAGTTCTGATTAGAAGCCAGTGGGTCAAATTTGGTGCCATTATTCATGAAGTTGGGTTTAAGAACAAAGCCACATCCTCCATTGTCCTGAAACTTGCCTCTGTTGAGGTCCATGCCCAATCCAGGAACCTCATAATTTAAAGCAACTGCACATGCAATAGAAAAGTTCAAAGTTCAAGTAAGGCTGAGGTAACTATAAATAACGTAGTCTGGCTGCATTCACATAATTTTTTTTAAAAACATTATTTTAATTCCTCCACTGATTCTACTGTAACCACCCACTGAGAGGCTGATTCATCCTGCGACCATTGTACACTTCCCAATTGTTCTTCAGTGCCTCACCCAAGTGAGCATCCTTCATGTGTGAAGGACATTGTCCAGTGGACAGTGGTTGGTTGTTTGACCATAGAAAGGGATATCACGGCCAAACGACCAAATTGCATCCATTTGAGTTAATAGAGGAACGGGAGCCTTGGCTGCCTTGGCTGATCTATGCACTCACTTGACTAGGGGCACTGAGGCCAATTGTAACACCATTGCCCCTCCAGCTGAAATTAGCTAGCTCACCACTGACCAAGAATCATCCCTAGGACCTTCCTGTTCTGCGAGCATGACTCCAGAGAGTCCACTTACCAAAGTGAGCCATCAAGGAAGTTCCTCACTCAGATTTTCATGAATGTAGGATTGAGTCATGAAGCCAGGCTAAAGAAAGTAGGGTTTTTCAGTCTGGATGTCTATGAGATGATCTTATAGGAGTGTGTTAAATAAAAAAAGACTTGCATTTATATAGCATCTTTCATGTCTTCAGCACAGTGCTTTGCTGCCAATTAAATACATTTTTGAAGTGTAGTTACTGCTACAATATAGGAAATGCAGCAACCAATATGTGCACAGCAAGGTGCCACAAATAGCAATGTCATAATGACCTGATGATCCATTTTAGTGATGTTGGTTGAGGGATAAATATTGGCCAGGATACTGGGGAAAACCCCCCTGCTCTTCTACAAATAATTACATGGGGTCTTTTATGTTCACCCGAATGTCAAAGTACTTTTTTTTTACTTTAGGAAGGCCCAGCTGTAAACTCATAAAGTGAGAATCAAATTATTGGTTCATGTATGACCCTTAACAGCCATTTATGAAGTAAATATGTAGTCATATTACATGAAGGTGAAGCTTACCCATTTGACAACCAACATTCCAGAATTCATGAGGTTTGTAGTTGGAAAAATTTCTTCTGGCACCTGCAGAGTAGGTTCTTGAAAGGAACTTTGAATTATGTACTACAAATTCAGAAGCTGCAAGAAAGAATATTTAAAGTTGGCTGCAAGAAAAATGTAAGACACAATTAAATATACACAAAGAAATGTATTACCTTTCCTTACATTTGTCCTATTTTTCTTATTTTTATTCCTTTCACTAGGATTCCAGCCAGAGATCATTATCTCATTATTTAGCTGAATGGACAAGCAAGGGACCCACACCCGGGCCTCTATTGTTGCTGTTCTGCTGGCTAGTAGCTGGATGATAAAGAACCAGGCTGATAGCCCCCACCCTCCCCAGTCCCCACCCACCCCGCTGCCATCTACAGGGCCCATTGAAGGCTGAGAACCCAATTTAACTAGTCCCCAATGTTGGGGGTCGTGGTGAGGGGGGGCCCAGAAAATACTCCTGGGATAGGCAGCCATGGGCCTCGACACTGGGAAGGCCCTGCCCCATTTTACCAGCAGCGACAAGGCCTCGGGGTGGCCCCCCAGCCACTCGGTGGCGGAGCCTGCATTTAAATATTTAAATAAATTTAAATCAATGCATAAACACTGACCTTGTCCTGACGGCCGACCCACGGCAATATCCCAGCCAGTGGCTGGAACGCCCACTCCTTCAGATCTCAATTTGGGGATCCGAGGCATAACATTGGTGAGGAGGGGGGAGGAGTGAATTTTTCATGGCAGGGGGGGAAGCAGCAAAAATGAACGCAATTGGTTGGGGGGATGATGGGAAGGGGCTGATGGCTAAAGAAAAGAAAGTTCGGGGGAAAAGGTCGTGATTGAAAACTTATATTTTTGGGGGGGGATAGGACAAATAATAAACGGATTATTCATGGCAGGGTGAGAGAGGGGATTGGAAGTGTGAATAAAATTTTATTTTAATGTTTTGACAAACCTGTTCCTTTAAACATTTAAGTGGCCCTAAAGGGCTTGAAGCCCTTTAAGAATGGTGCGGATGCCTGCGCAGTGGCACCAGATGCCGTTGCTGGGGATGATGCGCCCACCTCCTCTATGTCATCGGAGACGGGCGGTCTGCCCCCCCTCCATGCTAATGAGCTGCTTTGCGAAATATCACGGCGGCTCCGGGGCGCATGTCTCACACACTTTTTGAAGCTCGCCGCTGAGAATGGCAGCGAGCTATAAAAGTTCAGCCCAATAGGTGCAGCATTGTTCCAGCACGAGTACACCACTTACTGCATCACCGCACTTCGATATATGCTACTCTCTCTGAGTTCTTGATTATATTTTCAAATAGGTACAGCTTCAGAAAAGAAACCTATTACAATTCTTTGGCCTGTGGTAAGATTGATTACAATGATAGCTGATGACAACTATATGACAGTAATGGCTCTGAAACTCAACTGCTGTGCCATTCCAATATAAAGAGAAAACGCAGTAAATAGCAGCTGGTGTTCAAATAAGGTGAGAGAAATTGAAAAAAATGTAGCTCTACTTTTAATCATGCAGAATAAATTTCAGGAGAGCTGAACAAAAATCTGAATTTAATATACACTCACCTGATTGTTTTACTAACTTCATAATTCCACCTTCTGAAAACGAATTGCTTTCATAAAACAGCTGATGGTCAAGTGAATGTTTGAAGTCTTTGAAATCAACTGACTTTGAGTATACAATAACATTTGAGAACTCCATTGCAAGTCCAACTCTTCTTTTCTGCAAGATGCAAAAATAATGCGACAAGATGATGAAATGGTTAGAGTTACAAAATACTACCTTGGGCGTATCTGGGAATGAAACTGCGATAGATGGCACTCATAAGTAAAACTTTCCAAGCACGATGAAAGCGGTTCCATTGTTCAATATCCATTGATATTTTACTCTTTTATCTAATACAGCCATTGTGATGTCTGCTACAGATCACATGCACTCTGAGGCACAATAAAGCCATCATTTGGTGTTTAATGAAAAAGTCAGCAGATACTGCTGAGATTCTTCAAAACTGGGAACAAGAAAATGTAATACCTTTCATTTCAACAGTGTGACAAATGGTCTAGGCACCGACAAGGCAAACAGTAATAACAGGTAAAATATTGAAAGGGAGCAGTACTATATAGCAATAGCCTAATGATCAACCACCAGCATGATTTCAGTAAGGGGAGAGCAGAAGACTGACACAGATGGAGAAAATCATTCTTGGCCTGTCTATCTAAAAAGATCCTACAATCTCTCATCATTGTATAATAGGTGCAACCAAATGGAAAAACATGAGCTGGGAATCCCACTGTTTATGACCTCTAATGAGGCTAATGCAATAACACCACGTGAGTCTCTCGTCCTTCAAGGCAGTTTGCCACCATTGATTTTGCAGTCCTTAGCCTCCTCCCTCCATGAACCCCCTATGCTCATTGCCCACATTCACTGTCAGCACATGGGAGTTTAAAATATACCCCTTAGTTCCCAATGTCATACTGGCTGAAGCCAAGTTTCCATCAAAGCTGCAACATCATATCCCCTCCCATTCTAATTAATATCTCCAGTTCCCCAACTTAATCTTTAATGTTTTGCAAAATCATGAAAAACACTTCAATCCTGGCCTATTCATATTCCTATTCCATAATTCCTTCACATATGGTTCTTTTTGTTACATAGAAAGTTTTCAATGAAATTGCACAGGAAAAACTTCTGATCAAATTAAAAGATAAGGAAATAAAGGGAAAAGCTTGCAACTGGATACCAAGCTAGTTATAAAATAAGAAAACAGGGGCAGGATTTTCCTGTGGGCATCTAAACCCCGCTATCAGGCACAAATGGCGGTCAGAAGACTGTATTGTGTTGGAAATGGTCTCTTATCTGTGATTTTCAATAAATTGGCCAATTAATGGATAAAGGGCAGGCTCGCCATCCAATTAAGGATGGCAGGAAGGCTCTTAGCTGGAGAGTCATTAGGAGGCCCTCCAGCTTGGAAGCAGCAGCAGAAAGCCATGGCAGGTAAGTGAATGAGAGGGCACCCCAAAAAGGAGGTGCCCTCTCTCCAGCTTTTTCAAATATAAAGTACGAAATAGATTCAACAGCCAGGCCATCACTGTGGGTGGGGGTGGGGTAGAATCCCTCCACAAGGTGGCCCACGGCTGATGCTGAACCCAGGCAGGCATAAGGTGGAGGGGGGGAGTAGGGGGTGGTGGTTGTCTATAAACCTGTATGGAGTGCTGCCCCCCCCCGCCCCGGTCTGCCACCTGGAGACTGCCTCCAGGCAGCTAAACTGCCCGCCGATGCCAGCAGGGTCCTGGAGAATGGCTGTAAGGTCCCGTTGGGCCTCCAATAATAGGCCTCAATAGGTCTTTAATTAATTTAATTGCTACCCGTTGCACGAGAGGGATTAGCCCTGCCGCCTTCCCATCCCACCGCCAAGAAAATGGCCTGGGGGCAGATGGAGCTGGGAACTGCCCGCAGGCCGGTAGCGCTACCTTTAGCACCTGCCCACCTCTTTTCCTAGTGAGGTCTAAAAATCATGCCCAAGGATACGAATGAGAAATTTAAGGCATGATTTTAATCCTACCGTCTGTCAGGGGAGCAGGGCAGGCAGGTGTTTAAAATGGAAGTCGGTTGCTTCCTACTGTGTTGCAATGTTTATACATTCTGCCATTTTATCTGGCAGGTTTTAGGCAGCGGGGCCCCTTAAGCAATTAAGTGTCAGGCTCTAATGACGCCATTTGGTCTCATCCTGACTTTAACTGCTGATCTGCAGCAGTGGTGCCCAGAGCCAGAGCCACTAGTGAAAACTACAGGAAGCAGAATTATGATCAGAATGGCCTGGGTAAGTTGCATTTTCATTTTACAAAGGCTTGCTGGTGGCCACGAGAAACTCACTTATTCTGTTAATTGTAAGACATAACTTTTCTTTCAACTTTAAGAAATTGAGTCTATGCTGAAAATGATATTGTGAAGGTGAGCAGATTTATGAAAGAACATGATTGGCAAAAACTTACCAGCCATGCAGGGGCGGCTTTGGAGTTGGGAGGGAGGGGAATTTGTGAAAATTGCATATTGGGTCGTCTACACGACATGCTCCCAACTCCAAGTAACCTTGCCGGAGGTGGGTTCAGAACGGCAACAGCTACCCACACAGCAGGGACGGGGAGGCAATTATTGGCAATTAACTGCCCAAATGGGGGAAGAACAGTGACGCCACTGGAATATTCCTGTCGCCGGATGGGTCCCCCGCTAAAGCCACAGAGGGGCTTCCTTTAATTCCACCCCCCTTGGAGCTGCAGATGCCAGAGCACCATAGCTGCAGCCGCAGACCATCCTGTAGAGCAGTTCCCCCTCTGCAATGATGGCCTTGCAGCAGTAGCCACACTTGCTTTACTGATTTTTCAATTCTTCAGAGGGTTCCTGCATCTTGAGATGCCCTCACTGTTTCCTTCCTACATCAGCAGCACCCACCTCTCCAGTACCTCTCCCAGTGGAGCTGACAGCTGCCCACCACCTCAGGCATTCCAATTAGCCCTCCCGCCTGTGGGGTCCATTCACTATTTCTAATTGGGGCTACCAGAGGTGGCCTCTTAATTGGCCACCTCTGAGCAGATCATGCAGGCGGGTGGGACTCAGACACCATCAGGGTCAGGACCTGCGTGTGGTCCCATTGCCAAAGAATTTTCTAAGGTGGTAAGATTCGGCCCGATATGTGGTTTCCTTCTTTTTGCTTTAACCTTTGGTTGTCCAGGGCAGTTTTCTTCTTCTGCAAGCCAGATGTTTATTTTATAGAAACCTAAACACATCACTCCTTGCCCCTCTCTCCATCCCCTGCATCTGCTCCTCTCCCATCACCCTCCCCGCCTCCCCCCCCCCCCCACCCCCCCCCCCCCCGGCAAGATGGGGAGTTCATATGTTTTCTGGAACTCTTTTTCCATTAGTTTTTGCTCTCATTAGTATAACCACATTGGCTTTGGATTGTGGCAGTTGAACCCTATAATTTATGTTCCGTATGAAGTATCCACTCCAAGCCTGGCTGTGATGTATATTAATGCTAATTGGCTTGTTGCACGTGTTGGACAAAACTGCAATACTGCAAAAGCTCAACTGTGAACCCGAAAGGTTTAAAATATTTTAGAAAATGGCTGCGTTGTCTAAATTGATTGTACTCCCATCTTCCAATTGGTTAAATTAGTGTTTCAGTCCATTGCATTACACCCATACATCATAAAATACGCCACAGTATTAAAAGCACCAAAAGTACTCTTAGCCATGCTCAGAATAATAGGGCTATTGTTTTGTAGAGTTGAGCACATACTAAAAACAAACACAGTGACATTGAGTAATGAAATATAAGGGTGCCAACCAGAGCAAATATGTTTCAGCAAGTCAAAAAAGTAATTGTTTTTGATTGAAAGTCTTTTCCCGAGGATAATTTCAAAGGTAACTATCTACATGTCAGTCCATTCAGCAAATATTTGAATGTTTATTTGCCAGAAACATCATATGCGATGTCTCACTCACTGGGAAAAATGACACAGTAATATAAATTACAAAGGAATGTAAAGAGAAAATGTCAGTGAAGAGGTGTAAACCTTCCATGGAACAGAAATCTGAAGATAAGCAAGCATTTTAGTAAGGTTTGAAAATAATGGAGTGGCTTGTGTTCCCTCAAGTTTGGAATATTAAGGGGTGATCTAATTGAGATGTTTAAGATGATTAAAGATTTTGATAAGGGAGATAGAGAGAAACTATTTCCTTTGGTGGGAAAATCGAGCACAAGGAGGCATTCAGGGTGATGTCAGGATGCACTTCTTCACACAAAGGGTATTAAAAATCTGAAGCACTCTTCCCCCAAAAAGCTGTTGAGGATGGGAATCAACTGAACATTTCAAAACTGAAATTGATATATTTTTGTTAGGTAAAGGTATAGAACGAAGACGGATAAATTAACTTGACGTACAGGTCAGCCATGATCTAACTGAATGGTGGAGCAAGCTTCAGAGGCTGAATAGCCCACTCCTGCTCCGATGTGATGAAGGTACTCCTACCATGCTGCTTGATAGGGAGTTCGAAGATTTTGAGCTAGTGACACTGAAGGAATAGCGATATATGTCCAAGTCGGGTTAGAGTGTAAATGTGAGAGGACTTTGGAGTTGATAGTGTTCCCATGCACCTGCTGTCCTTATCCTTCTGGGGTTGTGAAGGTTTGTGAAGTCTTGAGGTGCTGTTAAAGAAGCCTTGGTGAGTTGCTGCAGTACATCATAAACCGGAGACTGGAGACAGAGCGAGCGAAAGAGAGGAGCACGGCGGAAGCGAAGGTTTAAAAAGCCGCCAAAAGGCCAGAGTCAGAGACTGGAGACAGAGCGAGAGAGAGAGGAGCACAGCGGGAGTGGAGAGAGAGAGAGGAGCAAGGCAGGAGGAGAGAGAGAAGCAAGGCAGGAGGAGAGAGGGGAGCAAGGCAGGAGGAGAGAGGGGAGCAAGGCGGGAGCAGTAGGAGCAGAGCAGGGAAAAATCGAAAAGTGACATCAGAGAGACGACACAATCGACGGTGAGAGCAGGGAAACAGAGAGCCACTGGGGTGAGTATACAGGTGAGCTTTTAATTTAGTTTAAATCAAACATAGCATCAAACATCACAGGCAAGCAGCAAGATGATTGGTTTGGGAAGAAGATATCTGTTTGGTGAGTATCTGGTAAGTGAATAAGGTCCAATCTAATCCTAATGTTTAAATTAGTAAAGGAACTAGTGGTAAGCTCAAAAAATATATTAAAAAAAGGAAAATGAAATAAATAATTGTATAAAATAATTAAGTAGTTAATGAAAACACATTAAGAATGGCAGGACTGGTGATGTGCCAGCTCCTGGATGCCAGTGTGATCCAGGGCAAACATGTCTGCAGTAAGTGTTTGCGACTCGAAGAGCTTCGGCTCAGAGTCATTGAACTGGAGTCTGAGCTGCAGACACTGCGACACCTCAAAGATGGGGAAAGTTACTTGGACATTTTGTACCAGGAGGCGGTCACACCCCTTAGGATAGAGTCTTCTGATTTGGTCAGTGGTCGGGAACAGGAGAGTGTGACTGCAGCTGAGGCAGGTAAGGGGACCCAGAGGGCAGGAGTGCAGGTTCTTCAGTCTTTGTGATTGTCCAAAAGGTTTGAGGTTCTGTCAGCTTGTTTGGATGAGAGTGGGGGCTGCAGGGTGGATGAGCAACCTGACCATGGCACCATAGTACAGGAAGCCATTCAAGTGGAGGGAGAAAAAAGGAATGTAGTGGTAGTAGGGGACAGTACAGTTAGGGGGATTGACACTGTTCTCTGCAGCAAAAAGCGAGAGTCTAGACGGCTGTGTTGCCTGCCCGGTGCCAGGGTTCGGGACATCTGCTCAGGGCTGGAGAGGAACTTACAGTGGGAGGGGGAGGATCCAGTTGTCGTGGTCCATGTAGGTACCAACGATATAGGCAGGACAAGGAAAGAGATTCTTCATAGACAGTATGAGGAACTATGCACTAAATTAAGAAGGAGAACCTCAAAGGTAATAATCTCTGGATTATTATCTGAGACACATGAAAATTGACATAGGGTAAATAAGATTAGAGAAATTAATGCATGGCTCAAAGACTGGTGTGGTAGAAGTGGGTTCTGGTTCATGGGGCACTGGCACCAGTACTGGGGAAAGTGGTGGCTGTATCATTGGGACGGTCTGCACCTGAACTGTGCTGGGGCTGGTGTTCTAGCGAGCCGCATAACTAGGGAAGTAGAGAGGGTTTTAAACTGAATAGTGGGGGCAAGGGAACAAATTTGGGAAGATATGGTAAATCAAGAAGTAGAGACAAGGCAAGAGAGAAAGGTATTAATATGGGAAATGCTAAAAAGACTGTGACAGGAAGGGATAGAGCATAGAAATCTAAGAGTAAATCAACAGATAAGGCTAGAGGTTACAAAAATAATAAAAGGACACAACTAAAGGCTCTGTATCTGAATGCACGTAGCGTTCAAAACAAAACAGATGAACTGAGAGCGCAAATAGAAATAAATAAGTACGATCTGATAGCCATTACAGAGACATGGCAGCAGGATGACATAGATAGGGACCTGAATATTGAAGGGTATATGGCATTTAGAAAGGACAGGAAGCTAGGAAAAGGTGGAGGGGTAACTCTGTTAATTAATGATGGTATTAGCGCAATAGAGAGGGATGACCCAAGTTCAGAAGACCAGAATGTAGAAGCAGTTTGGATAAAGATGAGAAATCATAAAGGCAAGACGTCACTTGTGGGAGTGGTGTACAGGCCACCTAACATTAACCACACTGTTGGACGGGGTATAGAGGAAGAAATAATGGCAGCTTGTCAGAAAGGTACAGCAATAATTATGGGGGATTTTAACCTGCATATAGACTGGAAAATCAGATGGACAGAGGTAGCCTAGATGAGGAGTACACAGAATGTTTACAGGATAATTTCTTGGAACAATACTTTCTCTAGTCAACCAGAGAGCAGGCTATACTAGGCCTGGTATTGTGCAATGAGATAGGATTAATTAATTACCTCAGAGTTAGGGCGCCCCAAGGTAGCAACGATCATAATATGATTGAATTTTACATTCAGTTTGAGAGAGAGAAGAGTGGGTCCAAGACTAGTATTTTAAACTTAAACATGGGCAATTATGAGGACATGAAAGCAGAGCTAGCTAAAGTGAACTGGAAAATCAGGTTAAGGGATAGGTCAATTTTGAGATGTAGTGGCAAACATTTAAGGGGATATTTCAGAATACACAGAATAGATACATTTCAACGTGAAAGAAAAATTCCAAGGGTGGGACCCGCCATCCATGGTTAACTAAAACAGTTAAAGAAAGTATCAAACTTAAAGGAAAAGCCTATAATTGTGCAAAGATGGGAGGCAGTTCAGAAGATTCAGCAGAATATAAAAAACAGCAAAGATTGACTAAAAGATTGATAAGGAAGGTGAAATTAGAGTATGAGAGAAAGCTAGCTAGGAATATAAAGATAGATAGTAAGAGTTTCTATAGATATTTTTTAAAAAGAGTTAACAAAGTGAGCATTGGTCCAAAAAAAGTGAGTCTGGGGATTTAATAATGGATAATAAGGAGATGGCAGATGAATTGAACAGATATTTTGCATCGGTTTTCACTGTATTAGGATCCCAGTATTAGCTGTAAGTCAGGAAATGGAAGGGAGGGAGGAACTCAAGAAAATTACAAGCACCAGGGAAGTGGTACTGAACAAATTGTTGGAGCTGCAGGCTGACAAGTCCCCGGGTCCTGATGGACTTCATCCTAGGACATTAAAAGAAGTGGCTAGTGAGATAGTTGATGCATTAGTTTTAATTTTCCAAAATTCCCCAGAATCGGGGAAGGTTCTGTTAGATTGGAAAATAGTGAATGGAACTCCTTTATTCAAAAAGGGAGGGAGACAGAAAGCAGGAAACTACAGGCCAGTTAGCTTAGCATCTGTTTTAGGGAAAATGTTAGAAGCTATTATTAAAGACATGGTAGCAGGGCACTTAGAAAAATTCAAGGTAATCAGGCAGAGTCAACATGGTTTTGTGAAAGGGAATTCATGTTTAACCAATTTATTGGAGTTCTTTGAGGGAGTTACATGTGCTGTGGATAAAGGGGAACTGGTGGATTTATTGTACTTAGATTTCCAGAAGGCGTTTGATAAGGTGCCACATCAAAGGTTATTGCAGAAAATAAAAGCTCATGGTGTAGGGGGTAATATATTGGCATGGATAGAAGATTGGCTAGATAACAGGAAAGAAAGTAGGCATAAATGGGACTGGTTTCTCAAGATGTAATGAGTGGTGTGCCACAGGGATCTGTGCTGGGGCCTCAATTTTTAAAAATTTATATAAATGACTTGGATGAAGGGACCAAAGGTATGGTTGCTAAATTTGCTGATGACACAAAGATAGGTAGGAAAGTAAGTTGTGAAGAGGACATAAGGGGGCTACAAAGGGATATAGATAGGTTAAGTGAGTGGGCAAAGACCTGGCAAATGGAGTATTATGTGAGAAAGTGTGAAATTGTCCACTTTGGTAGGAAGAATAAAAAAGAAGCATATTATCCAAATGGTGAGAGATTGCAGAGCTCTGAGATGCAAAGGGATCTGGGTGTACTACTGCATGAATTGCAAAAGGTTAGTATGCAGGTACAGCACGTAATTAGGAAAACTACTAGAATGTTACCGTTTATCGCGAGGGGAATTGAATACAATAGTAGGGAGGTTATGGTTCAGCTATACAGGGCATTGGTGAGACCACATCTGGAATACTGTGTACAGTACTGGTCTCCTTATTTAAGGAAGGATGTAAATGTGTTGGAGGCAGTACAAAGAAGGTTTACTAGACTAATACCTGGAATGGGCGGGTTGTCTTATGAGGAAAGATTGGACAGGCTAGGCTTGTATCAGTTGGAATTTAGAAGAGTAAGAGGTGACTTGATTGAACCATATAAGATCCTGAGGGGTCTTGACAGGGTGGATGTGGAAATGATGTTTCCCCTTGTGGGAGAATCTAGAACTAGGGATCACTGTTTAAAAATCAGGGGTTGCCCATTTAAGACAGAGATGAGGAACCCGGGTCGCTGGAGCTGTGAGGCTGCGGTGCTAACCACTCTGCCACTGTGCCGCCCATCTTGGCAAAACATCTTGTCTTTTGTCTTTCTAGGATTTGAAGGGATAATTTTTGATTTTTAAATTATATCGGATTCTAAACTCCTTGTGATACAGTCCCATTTTTAACACATTTCCATTCACTGGAATTCCACGAGACCACAATGTAACCTCTTTCAATTTCATAGCTATAGAGTGCAATGCATGAGGTTGTACAGGTGCTGAACCTATCAAACATAATGGGGGTGAAATTGGTCTTCAGCAGTAGCACAAAATGGACAGCTTATTTTACACACCACTCCATTTTTTGTTCCAAAGACCAATTGCACTCCCAATGGGAGCAATTCACAAGAAAGGTCTTTGGAAATTTTTTCAGAATACATTCACTGATCACAATGGTGTGCTGTCATTTGAGTCTGAGTTTAAATTAAAAGAACAAATTTGCATCTCTTTGCCTGTAATATCATTCATAAAATCATTGAAGCGTACAGTACAGAAGGAGGCCATTTGGCCCATTCTGCCTATGTCGGCTTTTTGAACCAGCTATGCAATTAGTCCCACTTTCCTGCTCTTTCCCCATTACTCTGAAATTTTTCTCCTTCCAAGCATTTATCCAACCCCCTTTTGAAGGTTACTATTGAATCTGCTTCCACCAGCCTTTCAGGCAGTGAATTCCAGATCATAACTGACTGTGAAAAACAATTCTCCTTATCTCTCCTGTTAGTGTTTATCAAAGCAGAATTAGGTGTATAAATACCTCTTCCAAAACAGCGATCTGGTGCAACTGAAGCATCTACAGGATTTTCCTTTTGTACCAAAAAAGTTAATATACTGCTAGGTTCTTGAGAATGAGGTGGGCCAAGTGGATCAAGTGTCAGAAGGAGAACATTTAGGGGACAGTGATCATTGTACCATAAGGGTTAGGCGGACTGTGGAAAAGGACAAAGAACAATCCAGGGTGTTACGACCAGGTGAGAAAGGTGTCTCGGGGTCCTTTTAACCTTCATCTGGTCTTACTGTAACAGAGTTTAATTTTAAACACACTGTGTTTTGAGCTCCCCCTTGGTGAATCCTCGTTCACCGCTTTCCAATTATAAGGCAAAGAAATTAGCACAAACAGGCTTTCTTAGGTTTAAAGAAGAAAGGTAAAATTTATTAAACTTAAACTAAAAACTCTAATTCGGTTAACGCCTATGGATACAAACTGCACCCCATGCTAGCATGCATACGCGAAACACACATGCAAAAAGAGCAGAAGAAAAGATAAAGTGGAATAGTTTGAGGCACTAGGGAAGAAGATGCAATCTAGGCAATGGTGAAAGAGGAGGGTTTTTTTTTTGTTACTGTGCATTGAGCTCACTGTAGAGTCCTTTTGTAGGTTGATCTTGCTTTTCGTTGGGGACCAGAATTCTTCTTGAACCTTGTTCACTGCAGGAGACTTTTCTCTCTTGGGGTTCATGTCACTTCAGTGAGTTTCAGTTCCGTGAGAAAGAGATGGAAGCAGACAGGAGAGGCTGCGGCGAGCCAGCACGAGAGGTCTTTTCAGTCCAGTAACAAGCAGCTTTCTGCCAGTTCAAAACTCTGTGACAAGTTCAAATTAAAAAAAAACTCAGGTGGCCAAGCAGGTTAGTCATGTGACTAGCTGGTGTGACCACATCTGTTTGTGTATTCGGCCATCTTAGCAGTTAACCTAGAATGCAAGCTCCTCCATCCTCAACGTCTAATAATCAAAAGTCCACTGTAGATTAAATTGTAGCAGGGAGTCATTTGTCCTTTCCAAGTACTGTCTGTTAATGTGCAAAAATGTCTCTCCAGCTAAGGATCCATTGTGGGTTTTTTTAACCAGTTCCTTCTTAATTCCAATAACAGTTTAAAATTAATGTTCATGTGGTGAAATTAATATTCCTCATTCTTGGCAAGTGGGGGCCTGCATGACAAGAGTATGAATAATTAACTAGGGGAAAGCCAACTTCATGGGGTAAGAACGGATCTGGGACGAATAAATTGGAGTCATTGGCAGGAAAAATGGTGACTGAACAATGGGCTACCTTCACAGAAGATACAATTCAGGCACAGTCAAGGTATGTTACCTTGAAGGAGAAAGGTAGGGTAAACAAATCCAGAGCTCTCTGGATGACAAAAGAGATAGAGATTAAGATAAAGAAGAAAAAATGTGCTTCTGACAGATGTCAGGTAGAAAATACTATTGAGAACCAGGCTAAATACAGAAGGTTTAGAGGGAAAATGAAAAAGCAAATAAGTGAAGCAAAGAGAGAAGATGAAAAGAGACTGGCAGTTAACATAAAAGGGAATCCCTAAGTTTTCTATAGACATATAAATAGTAAAGGGCTGGTAAAAGGATTAGGGACCAAAAGGAGACTTGTGCATGGAGGCAAGACAGCAAAGTTGAGATATTAAATTAACACTTTGCATCTGTTCTCACTAGGAAGGAAGATGCAATCTAGGCAATAGTGAAAGAGGAAGTAATTCAGACACTAGGAGTGTTTAAAATTGATATGGAGGAGGATTGGAAAGTCTGTCTGCACTTAAAGTGAATAAGGCACAAGGACCAGATGAGATGCATCCAAGGATACTGAAGGGAGTGAGAGTGGAAATTGCAGAGGCATTGGCCATAATTTTTCAGTCTTCCTGAGACTCGGGGGTGCTGCCAGAGGAATGGAAATTTGCAAACGTTATACCCATGACCAAAAAAGGACGTAAAGAAAAACCCAGCCAACTACCAACTAGTTATTTTAACTTGGGTGGTGGGGAAAATTCGAGAAAGAATAATTTGGGAAACAATTAATAGTCACATCGACAAATGTGGGTTAATTAAAGAAAGCAGTATGGATTTTGTAAGGGAAAATCATGTTTAACTAATTTCTGGAAGTTCTTTGAAGAGGTAACAGAGAGGGTTGACGAGGGTAATGCAGTTGATGTGTGTACATTGTCATGCAGACTGATGGTTAGGCCAAATTCGTTGCAGGCAGCCACAATCCTGCTGATGAGTCTCTGCAGACACTCTTCTGTGTGGGATGTTAATGCAGCATCATCAGCAAAGAGGAGTTCCCTGATGAGGACCTTCCGTACTTTGGTCTTTGCTCTTAGACGGGCAAGGTTGAACAGGCAAAGCAGTTTGTGGAGTGCTGAAAGTATAGCAGGTTTGGCACTCTTGATTATTTCAGGGGTAATGCCGTCGAGGCGGCCAACATCCCCAGCACATACACCCTTCGGAGCCAGCGGCATCTGAGATGGCTTGGCCATGTGAGCCGCATGGAAGATGGCAGGATCCCCAAGGACACATTGTACAGTGAGCTCGTCACTGGTATCAGACCCACCAGCCGTCCATGTCTCCACTTTAAAGACGTCTGCAAACGCGACATGAAGTCCTGTGACATTGACCACAAGTCGTGGGAGTCAGTTGCCAGTGATCGCCAGAGCTGGTGGACAGCAATAAAGGCGGGGCTAAAGAGTGGCGAGTCAAAGAGACTTAGCAGTTGGCAGGAAAAAAGACAGTAACGCAAGGGGAGAGCCAACTGTGTAACAGCCCCGACAACCAATTTTATCTGCAGCGCCTGTGAAAGAGTCTGTCACTCTAGAATTGGCCTTTATAGCCACTCCAGGCACTGCTTCATAAACCACTGACCACATCCAGGCGCTTACCCATTGTCTCTCGAGACAAGGAGGTCAAAGATTATCATGCAGGCTCCCACCTGCCAAGAATGAGGCACATTGGTTTTGTCACATGAACATTGATTTTTAACTGTTGCTGGAACAAGGAAATGACTTGTTGAACAGATCAGCCGTGGCTGGAAGAAACAGTTGCATACTAACAGACAGTGCTTGTGTAGACAAAGGACCATTCCCTAACACATTCAACCCACAATGGATGTTGGTCACCGGACTGTGAGGAGGTGGGGAAGCGCATTCCAGGGCCTGCTGGGGTGATGCAATCCACAGGAGCCAGGACTGGTTGGATCAGCTGGTCACATGACTAACTGGCTGGTCCAAGGTTTTTGAACTAGCCACAGAGAGTTTGAACTCAAAAAAACTGTTTGCTCCTGGAATAAGAAGATCTTTCCTGTCTGCTCCCATCTCTTTCTCACAAGCCTCTGAATCCACTGAAGAGACATGAGCCCAAAGAGAGAAAAGTCTCCTACAGCAAACAAGGTTTAAGAAGAATACTGGGCCCCAACGAAAAGCAAGATCTACCTACAATCAAGGACTCTACAGTGAGCTGGAAGAACTGTAACAACAACTCTTCAGATATTGCCTCAAACGTTTCCACTTTATTTTTCTTCTGCTCTCTTCTGCCTCTATCTGTATGTGTGTATCACATATGCATGCTAGTCTGGGCGCGTCGTGTATCCGTAGGTGTTAGAGTTTAAGTTCAATAAATTTCAACCTTTTTTCTTTAAACCTAAGAAAACCTGTTTGTGCTCATTTCTTTGCCTTATAATTGGAAAGCGGTGAACAAGGATTCACCAAAGGGGAGCTAAAAACACAGTGTGTTTAAAATTAAACCCTGTTACAGTAAGGCCAGGTGAAGGCTGAAAGGGAACCCTAGACCCCTTTCTTACCTGGTCAGAACAACATGGACTTCCAAAAGGTGTTTGAGACAGTGCCGCACAACAGACTTGTGAGCAAAGTTATAGCTCAAGGAATAAATGGGACAGTAGCAACATGGATACAAAATTGTCTGTGTGACAGGAAACAAACAGTAGTGGTCAATGGGTCTTTTTCAAGCTGGAGGAGGGTTTGTAATGAAGTTCCCCAGGGGTCAGTGTTGGGACCCTTGCTTATCCTGATACATATTAAGGACCTAGACCTTGGTGCACAGGGCACAATTTCAAAGTTTGCAGATAATACGAAACTTGGAAGCATTATGAATTGTGAGGAGGGTACTGTAGAACTTTAAAAGGACATAGACAAGTTGGTGGAATGGACAGACAGGTGGCAGATGAAGTTCAGTGCAGAGAAATGTGAAGTGATTCATTTTGGTAGGAAGAACATGGAGAGACAATATAGCATAAAGGATACAATTCTAAAGGGGGTGCAGGAACAGACGGACCTGGCTGTATATGTGCATAAGGTTGAGAGAGTGCTTAATAAAGCATACAGTATCCTGGACTTTATTAATGGGGGCATAGAGTACAAAAGCAAGAAGTTATGTTGAACTTGTATAAGACACTAGTTCGGCCTCAGCTGGAGTATTGCATCCAGTTCTGGGCGCCGTGCTTTAGGAAGGATGTGAAGGCATTAGAGAGAGTACAGAAAAGATTCACGAGAATGGTTCCTGGAATGAGGAACTTCAGTTATGAAGATAGATTGGAGAAGTTGGGACTGTTTTCCTTAGAGAAGAGAAGGCTGAGAGGTGATTTGATGGAGGTATTCAAAATCATGAGGGGTCTGGACAGAGTAGATAGAGCGAAACTGTTCCCACTCGTGAAAGGATTGAGAACGAGAGGGCACAGATTTAAAGTAAAAGAAGCAAAAACATGAGGAAAAGCTTTTTCATGCAGCGAGTGGTTAAGGTCTGGAATGCGCTGCCTGAGAGTGTAGTGGAGACAGGTTCAATTGAAGCATCCAAAAGGGCATTAGACTGTTATATGAAAAGGAAGAATGTGCGGGGTACCAGGAGAAGGCAAGGGAATGGCATTAGGTGAAATGTTCTTTAGGAGAGCTGGTGCAGACATGATGGGCCAAATAGCCTCCTTCTGAGCTGTAACAAGTCTGTGATTCTGTGATTCTATTCTGGTGGCAGTAAGATAAATGTTGGCTTAGGACATTAGGAGAATTCCCTGCTCGAATTGTGCCATAGGATCTCTTGTGTCCAGTGCAGCAGGCATATAGGGGTCTCCATATACCATCCAAAAGATGGAAGCGCCAGTAGTGTAACACTCCCTCTGTAGTGCACTGACTGATAGTCTAGCTGATGTGCTCAAGTTATTAGTGGGACCTGAAGTGATAACTTTGAGTCAGAAATTGGAAGCTATTCTATTGTCTCAAATTCTGGAGTCAGTGTAGTATGTGCAACAACTGATGGACTAATTACACTCCACCTTGGGCTTTACCTTCTTCATCCTGAATGCCCGTATCCCAGCTGGTACCACACTCTTCACTTCAGATTCTGCCTCAGGGTCAAATTCTCTATTGTTCTCTCCAAGGTGCCCATCCACAAGTTGCCACATTCCCGGGACTGTGCAACTGAACTTTCGAGCATTCTTACACCTGATCAGTATCTTGTGTTTTAACTCCTGCAAAGGGAAAAGGCCACGCGAATTGAATACGGAAATAAGCGTAACAAACAAATCGGTCAAGACAATCTTTTCTTCCTGTGTTGTGTGAGTGAAGATTTTCGTTATATTCATTATATTATCAGAACATTTGATGCCAGTTCATTAAGTCCACAATGATATTTGTATGGTTGGGAAGGCAACTGCACTGTGTTTTATAAATAGTGTTGCCTCTGTTGTCTGTCTGGACCAAGCTGCAGATCCGAATTCTGTTAAACTGAAACTAACGCTACCGGCGTATTGATAAAACTCTTCAAAGTTCCATTTGGTCAATTGCTGCCAGTGTAAGGGAGATGTGTCTTCCCTGTGAATGAGTGATGTTAGGCATTGGGTAGTTATGAAAATTTGGACATCGATAAGTTCAACTGTAAGTTGGGCTTGAGTACATTTACATTCTCTTGCCCTAGGTCTCAGAGTGCTTTGATACTATTACCAGAAAAGGATCTTTAAAGCTACAGCTTTGCCCGTGATGCAATGCACCACTGTACACATGCCTTATGTCCTTGGCAGTAGCCAGCTGTAACATGACATCCATAACGTGTGAAGGCTTGTCAAACCGTTGCACACATTAAATCCTGCCTGATTGATCCAGGTGTTGTGAAATGAACTTTGTGCCAAGCTGCAGTTTAATATTCACAATACTCAAGAGTGCCCTCAGAGACAACCCCCAGTGAACCAGGCATCTCATGTCGTGCCTCATTAGTTAGACTTTTTCCCTCAATCTTCAGCTTCAAAAATGTTTGCACCACAAATTGCTGCATGAATTACACATTAATAACAGTGAGCGCCATTAAACTCGCCATTACTTTGGCAGTGAAGCCTGGTCTCCAGTATCAATAAGTAATGGCAATAAAATAATGGGGGTCTATTTCCACATTTTTTTCAGTATTTACCAGCTTTATTTACTTTAACCAGGTGGAAGATAATTCTGCCCGACTTGCAGCTTTAAACGGCTTCCTGCAAGTTTCCTCCACTAAGTTGCACTGACCTGACTTACTTACACCAAGGTGTGAGCCAATGGGGAAGGTTGCCCCCATGCCACCCCCACCTTGCCACCCCACACCCCGAGGTACAACAGCTGTCGAGATCAGCTGCTAAAGATGGCAATGAGGAGTTAACAACAACAACTTGCATATACATAGGGCCTTTACCATAATAAAAATGTCCCAAGCTGTTTCACAGGAACATAATAATGTAATCAGACAGCAGCATAAAGGGATGTTAGGACAGGCGACCAAAAGCCTGATCAAAGAGAAGATTTTAAGGAGCATCTTAAAGCAGAGGGAAATAGAGAGGCAGAGAGATTTAATAGGGAATTCCAGAGCTTAGGACCCAGGCAGATGAAGGTGTGGCCACCAATGGTGAAGCAATGAAAATCAGGTGCTCAGAAGGCCAGAATTGGAGGATTGCAGAGATCTCAGACAGTTGTAGGGTAGGATGAAGTTATGGAGATAAGGAGGGACAAGGCCCTATCAGAGAAGACGCTGAAGTATTTTAAATACAGATTCCAGCATGTAGGAAACAAATGTTTAAGCAATTTTTTGACATCCTGCCTACAGACCACCCATACTTACCTCTACTCAACATCACGGGTACTCAGGAATGGGTATGGCATTCCCTATGGAAACCTATGCTTGTGCTCATTCTAGGTGCCTACTGAGGTGCCAATATTGTGGGACATGGTTGGCTCTAAATGCCACACAGAAGCTGACAATTGCTTCATGGCAGCTGACTCCTGGCATGGAGCCACTGGTGGCTGCATCTCTCGAGGGTGCCCTGAGCTACCTGGTCTTGTCTCATAAAAGACAGTTGTTGTGTGTTAGAGGAGCTGTGTGGTCACAGGATAGGGAGATAGACATGCCTGTAACCAGAGAGCATAGTGAAGGACAAAAGCAAAATACTGCAGATGCTTGAATTCTGAAGTGCCTGGCCTGCTGAGTATTTCCAGCATTTTCTGTTTTTTGCTTGAGCATAGTGATAGGCAACAGGTGCCAACGTCAAAAACAACAACTCACAGCATCACTTGGCAGCTTCACATGCAGCACTTGTGGCAGAACCTGTCTCTCAAGGACTGGCCTTCACAGCCTTCAACAAAGGTGCACCCCCACTTCAATGGATTGTTTGTTGTGTGTCCATCACATTTCATAAATGGAAGGATGCCAACCAGTGATAGGTTAGTTGTAGAAGTGTTTCTTTAAGAGACTGAAGAGTATGTTGGTGTGTAAAAGAGAGGGATGAAATGTCTTGCCTTCCCTGCCCTACTAAGAATGTAGATTTTCTTCCAGCACTATTTTACAGTCCTGGCGTGAACTGACAATCAATGTCAGTTCCATCTACACCCACACCCAGGAGTCTGTTCATCCTGCCTTCAGTGCCCTCCAGAAAGTCTTGGAAGTCTGAACAGCTGAAGTTGTGCAATCTTCTTAGTGACTTGGTGCCATGCCTTCCTACCCCCAGGCACAGATGGCACCTGAATATTCATATAAAAGCAAATTACTGCCGATGCTGGAAATCTGAAATAAAAACAAGAAATGCTGGATATACTCAGCAGGTCTGGCAGCATCTGTGGAGAGAGAAGCAGAGTTAATGTTTCAGCTCAGTGACCCTTCATCAGAACTGACAAATATTAGAAATGTTAAAGGTTTTATGCGAGTAAAGCGGGGGATGGGGCAAGACATAACAAAAGAGGTGTTGATAGGACAGGGACACAGAGAATAACTGACCAGAAGATCATGGAACAAAGGCAAAGAGTATGTTAATGGTGTGGTGAAAGACACAGTGTTAGTACAGAGAGGGTGTGAATTGACTGTAAAGCACAAAGCACTCCAAGCACAAACATTAAAAAAAAAGTGGGTAGGCACAATAGAAACAAACTAAAAAAACTAAAATAAAATAACCAAATAAAAAAGAAAAAAGAATAAATAACTAAACCGTCATGCTCTGAAATTATTGAACTCAATATTCAGTCTGGCAGGCTGTAGAATGCCTAATCGGTAAATGAGATGCTGTTCCTTGAGCTTGCGTTGATGTTCACTGGAACACTGCAGCAATCCCAGGACAGAGATGTGAGCATGAGAGCAGGGGAAATGAAGGGAAGGGAAGTGTCGGAGATGGACCATGGGAAGGTGAGAGAAGCCTGCTCCCGCCCGGAACTAGAAAACTTTATCAACTTTGCTTCTAATTTCCATCCTTCTCTCATCTTCACATGGTTCATCTCCGACACTTCCCTTCCCTTCCTCGACTTTTCTGTCTCCATCTCCGGGGATAGGCTGTCTACTAATATTCATTATAAGCCCACTGACTCCCACAGCTACCACGACTATACTCCATTCCTTTCTCCCAGTTGCTCCGTCTCCGACACATCTGCTCTGATGATGCTACCTTCCACGGCAGTGCTTCTAATATGTCTTCCTTTTTCCTCAACCGAGCACTCCCCCCCCCCCCCTACTGTGGTTGACAGGACCCTCAACCGTGTCCAGCCCATTTGCCATACCTCTACTCTCACCCCTTTCCCTACACCCCCCCAAGAACCGCGACAGGGTTCCCCTTGTCCTCACTTCCCACTCCATCAGCCTCCACATCCAAAGGATCATCCTCCGCCACTTCCTCCACCTCCAGCGTGATGCCACGACCAAATGCATCTTCCCCTTCCTTCCCCTGTCAGCATTCCGAAGGGATCGTTCCCTCCGCGACACCCTCTTCCACTCCTCCATTATCCCACCACCTCGTCCCCTTCCTACGGCACCTTCCTCTGCAATCGCAGGAGGTGTAATACCTGCCCATTTACCTCCTCTCTCCTCACTATCCAAGGCCCCAAACACTCCTTTCAGGTGAAGCAGTGATTTACTTGTACTTCTTTCAATGTAGTATACTGTATTCGCTGCTCACAGTGTGGTCTCCTCTACATTGGGGAGATCAAACGCAGATTGGGTGACCGCTTTGCGGAACACCTCCACTCAGTCCGTAAGCATGACCCCGAGCTTCCAGTTGCTGGCCATTTCAACACCCTTCCCTGCTCTCATGCTCACATCTCTGTCCTAGGATTGCTGCAGTGTTCCAGGGAACATCAATGCAAGCTCAAAGAACAGCTTCTCATTTACCGATTTGGCACGCTACAGCCTGCCGATCTGAATATTGAGTTCAATAATTTCAGAGCATGACGGGCCCCTCCTTTTTATGATTAGTTATTTTTTCTTTTTTCTTTTTTATTTGGTTATTTTATTTTAGTTTTTTTGTTTGTTTAGTTTGTTTCTACTGTGCCTACCCACTGTTTTTTTTAATGTTTGTGCTTGGAGTGCTTTGTGCTTTACAGTCAATTCACCCCCTCTTTGTACTAATGCTGTGTCTTTCACCACACCATTAACATACTCTTTGCCTTTGTTCCATGATCTTCTGGTCAGTTATTCTCTGTGACCTTGTCCTATCAACACCTCCTCTTTTATTATCTCTTGCCCCACCCCCTGCTTTACTTGCTTAAAACCTTTTACATTTCTAATATTTGTCAGTTCTGATGAAGGATCACTGACCTGAAACATTAACTCTGCTTCTCTCTCCATAGATGCTGCCAGACCTGCTGAGTATTTCTAGCATTTCTTGTTTTTATTCCTGAATATTCATAATTTTGTCTAAGTGCAATAAAAGGTCAGTAAGACATGCAGTGAAATAACTTGAGAGAAATAAAAGAACCAAGCAATGTTCTTGACTTGCCTTCTTGCCACCCAGTTACTGATTAATGCAGGTTGAACAAAGCATTTAGAAGGCTTCAGAGGAATTTCCTGCTGGTTCAGCTGTCTGCACCAGATTTACACCAATGCATGCAACTACGCAAATGAGCATATACCCAAGAAACTTTTGTGCTATCACCTCCAGAGGCCAGTGTAAGTAGCACTGTTTTTAAAAACCTAACAGCAGTGTAAGTCATATTGAGGAAATTCTAGGTCATAGGTCACTGAAACCACTTGTCTTATAGTGATTGCAGCACAGTGGCGCAGTGGTTAGCGCCGCAGCCTCACAGCTCCAGCGACCCGGGTTCAATTCTGGGTACTGCCTGTGTGGAGTTTGCAAGTTCTCCCTGTGTCTGCGTGGGTTTCCTCCGGGTGCTCTGGTTTACTCCCACATGACAAAGACTTGCAGGTTGATAGGTTAATTGGCCATTATAAATTGCCCCTAGTATAGGTAGGTGGTAGGGAAATATAGGGACAGGTGGGGATGTGGTAGGAATATGGGATTAGTGTAGGATTAGTATAAATGGGTGGTTGATGGTCGGCACAGACTCGGTGGGCCGAAGGGCCTGTTTCAGTGCTGTATCTCTAAACTAAACTAAACATGTCCAGAAACCAAATGCAGAGACGTGGCTCAGAACAAGATGTACAACTAGATATCCTTTTAATTATCCTAGCGCAAGCTTCTCTTACATACTATGTATTCTCTTCAATAAATTACTATGCTTTTTTTCCAAATGGCTAATGTATAAATTGACAACTCATTTAGTAACTTCATATTTCAGAAGATAGGCTTGGATGAAGAATGATCTTGTCATTGTCTCCTTCCAGAATACAAATATCACCATGTCCCAATTACAGTATTTAGGTTTTTCTTTAGAGTTCAGTCTCCTGGGCTTGACTGCCCTTTCCTGATAACCTGTTCTAGATATTAATCACCCCATTGTAAAGAAATCATCCTAAACTTGCCCTACACAACCCTGAGACTGTGCCCTCTTGTTCCATGCTTATTTTCCCTATCCCTCTAAGAATCTTGTTGTCCCTTGAAGATATCTTGTAGATGACCTTTTGGGACTGAAGACCCTTAGTTTATTAAGTTGTTCCTCATTAGCTTTTCCCTCTGACACTGCAGATAAACCTCTTTCTTTCCCCTGCATTGTCTCTAGACCTGTATATTCTCCTTTATGTTGTGGTGACCACAACTCTCCACAGTACTCCAGGTGAATCCTTACCAGATCACTGTCCAGATTCAGGATGACCTCTGATCCACTTAAAATTGCTGATTTGGTGATATAACCCAGCAGCAGCCTATTGCCTTTGTGTAATGCCACTCATAATTCAAATAAACATCACTTGAACTCTTTAAACTTCCCCTTAACAGGTTCTAGCCTATCCATGCGCTGACGTTTTTACAGGGAGGTGGAGCATTAGATGGGTTGAAAAGCACCTTCCTGGTGAAAAGTTTTATTGTTAATGCACGCATGAGGAAAGGAGGCTTACAGCTTGGAGCAAGGCAAAGCAGAAAGTTCAGGGAAAGAAGGTAGCAAAAAAATGAAAACAAATAGTTTTATTGGTCTGAAACATGAAAACGAAATAAGAGAGCAAGCTATAAAGAGAGGGGAAATAAACTATTTTCCGAAAAGGCACCCTTCAGCATCATTTAAATGTAGTTTGAATAGAGACTTGGCAGAGGGTTGATAGCGGATGGTGACAAAGATAACTGATAGCCAATTTAGGGTCTTGGGTTTGGCAGTAGGCCACCTTGCTCCAATATCCCAGTCATAGCATGCAGAATCAGATATCAGATAATCCCAAGGATAATCCAACTTTTGATATCCCAATGACGTTCATTATAACAAAACCATAGTTTAGTTTCTTTAACTTTTTTTTTCATCTATCAACCAATAAACTAAATTCTGTCAGACTTTTGCACTTCAAGCTCAATTGTCTATTGTCATGGACTTGTATTATTTTTCTCCTCGGATTGATTCACACATGTATATTTAATGAAATATAAAAAAAGACCAGTGAAGTTCCTGCAATAAGTCATCTTTAGCAGTACCTGTAAACCTTTCTACCCAGTTATGCTCACAACAACTTAACAATTTGAAATCATACAAAAATAACATAATTATAATGCTGGACTGGACTATGCATCTACCTTCCAGCCATAAGTAAAGGAACAAAGCACTTAAAATCTGGATAGACTGGGCAGTGAGATGAATAACAATTGCATAATGAAGTGTATAATCTGAAAGATACATGTAGGGGTCTCCTCCCATTGTGACACCATTTTTCCAAACTTTCCATGACTCTTCTGCCTATGTTACAATGCACAAGAAAAGCCTCCACAGCTGCCACGCCCCGCAACAGAAATTCAAGCCCTTACTGTCACACAAGTGCATGCGGAAATGCACATGTAACATATGCTGAGCCTGCTGTGGATTCGTCTCCAAGGAGCAAGAGGCATAAATTGAGAAAATATTACTCTTAGCAGCCAGGGAAGTGGATACTGACATGATTGATCCTGTGCAGATGGTCAATTACCTAGCAGCACATGGAGTGGAAGTCTTTGTGATTTATTTAGAGTGCATTATTGTGAACAGAAGCTTGCAATGGCAATGTGTACAATCTATAATTCCTTGGACTTTGAGAATGTTAGATATCTGAGCAAAATCCAGGATCCTTAACTGTGGTTTCCAGTTGTCCATTATGAAAACAATAAAGGTGTTTGCTTTGGCAGATGATGTCACTTGTTTTCCAATTGTATTGACAACAGATTGACTGTCGTTACTGATGCCTCTTGGGGCAGTCAGGAAGGAGCCAGAGGTAAAATAGATCAAAGTTAAATGATTTTATCAAAACAGATGGTGTGACCTTCTTGTCCTGGAGACTGGATGTTGCCTTATATATAGCAGGCAACATGAGTCATGTCACTTTTTCCCAAGTGATGCATGGCTTTCATGTGCATTGTCCTTCTATCAATTGCAGGAATGCCAGCTGTGGCCTATGCAACCAGCAGAAAGGGTAAGGGGAGGTATTGTCATGGACTTGTATTATTTTTCTCCTCGGATTAAACAGTGTGCCTTTAAGACTCTGTTAAAAACAGTGCGCCTTTAAGACAGGGAGAGAAGCTTGGATTTCTGGGGGCACAGTGTGCCACAGCTGCATTTTGTAACAGCAGGAGAGGTCACATGTTTTGATTTGACTGTGTGTAAAACTGGCAAAAAACCAGTCTGAACCAGACTCACCAATGAAGCGGTCTGAAGAGAAAAGAGCTGGCCATTCTCTCTCAGCAGAAGTTCTACAAGGATTTACAGGCCAAGTTAATTGCTGAAAGAGGAAATAACCCTTTTAAGAGACCGTTTGGTATTGTTGACGGAACTGTTGATGCCTGTTCTCTCCCTGTTGCAGCCAAAGAGTTTGAATGCCTATCAAAAACAGACTTCTTCATCAAATCCACGTAGAGACTTTGAGTAGCCTTTGATTATTTCCACATTAAAATACCTCACCCATCAGGAACGTAACCCACAAAGACGTATTTATTTATTCTTAAGAAACAGCTAATTTTTAAAACACCACTTATAAAACAGGTTAACTACTGTCATTTTTGAGTGTATGTTTGTGAATGGGGAAGTTAGGTTAAAATAAGAAGTTATAACGTCTTTAGACATAGATTTATAATAAATAGTTAATTTGTTGTTGCCCACAGATACCTGCTTTGGTCTGTTTTATTCCAGGGGTTACTAGAGTGTTTAATTTGACTGTTTTCTGGTTGGGTGGGAAAACTTTACTCACATGCTATGACCTGTGGAGTGACGGGACTGAACTAACAGTGCGTTGCTCCCGCAGTGGTTGTAAAAGTATGAGAAATCTTTCTTTGATGTCCTGTAACTTGACCAGTATCCCTGCATCTTCCTCTTCCTTCTCTTTGTCCAAGTAAAATGGGATTCTCAGAGAGTCACTGACAGTGCAAGGGGCTAGGGAGCTTACAAAAATGGCAAATCCCTTTTCATGCATACCCATGCCAAAAATTTTCAATAGGAAAAGTTTCTGCTTCCTTTTACAATGCATAAATAAAATAGTACCAAGACCTGCAGGAATGAAATGTCTCTAAAATTGCTCCTGCTTGAAATGGCCACCTTCCTTCTATATATGGGCAAAAGTCCTGCATGCCACCATGAACTGAAGGAATCTGGGAAGACATTGCATGGAATCATGTCATTGCCCAAATGGCATCACTTCCTCTAATTTCAATATGTTGATGAAGTGTTCACCTATTTGGGATTTGGGACTTCCACCACCTGTTCCAAAGCCCAATGGAAAATTAGACACCTCTTAGAATAGTGGAACTGATCCCCACCCACTTTTTAGCTCCCAGATAGTCAGCAGTCTCTACTTGAAATATACATTTCTCACCTACTGTTCTGCCATTAGAAACATATAACAATTTTTTATTTGATTCATCTTATTTAATGATATTACCTTTGGATCTGATTGAGTAGATACAGAGAAACTATTTCCTCGGGTGGGATAGCAAGAATCAAGAACAAGGAGATATGATCTTAAAATTAGAGCTGGGCCATTCAGGGCTGAAATCAATAAGCACTTTCTCACACAATTAGTAATAGAAATTTGGAACTCTCCCCCAAAAGGCTATAGATGCTACAACAATTAGAGCTTTCAAGACTGAGATCAATAGATATTTGGTAGGAATCTGGAGCATGATGTTGAGGTGAACTTCAATTTGAAGTCTAATTGAATAATGAAGCAGACCTGAGGGGCTGAATGGCCTACTCCTGTTCCTATGCTCCTGGCCTTCATTTTCATCACTCTTGATGTTGCTACTTCCTTCCATTCCTCCATATTAAATGGCACTTCTGATTCAACTGCACATTTACTAAGTCTTTCTGCACATTATCCCTTTCCTCCAAAATATCTACTTGCATCCAGAACTAAGTTTCCCCTGTGAGGTTAAACTTTCTGCTTTTCATATAATCTTTGAGCAACGGAAGTGAAAAACGATTGCCCTGTAATACATTATTAGTCACAAGTGTCCAATTAGATTGTCTCCCACTGAGTGCTATTCCTTGATTCCTATTACTCAACCAATTTACAATTGAAATGCTACTTCAACTTAAAAGATTTAATTTTGGCTTTCAGTTTAGACACTCAGCTCTTCTAAAAGTAAAAAATATAAAGGGCAATTCTACCCATACATTGAAATATTGGATATGGAGAATCAAGTACCTGTAGCGCAGCTTGACTTTTCTGTCCATTCATTTAATTAGGTCGGCTGTGTAATGCATGCCAGAAGCACAGCAGCAGAAAGTTTGCCCTTAAATATCCACAAGATTACCATCATGTACTGATTTTATTATATCGTCAAAAGGATTTTCAATAAATTTCCTAAGCATTAGCTGCCTCTCACATGGTTGTAATTATTAGTGTTATTCCAGTAATCAGTTGTGAATTAGCTCTCTCAGTGTTCCCAGGGTGCTACTGAGCCACATAGACTAGAAACATTCATTTTTCATTCTTGATCTGTGCTGAAATACTGATCTTACAGAGGTACTAGACTGTCCTCAGCACACAGGCTAAGAGGGTAAATCAATCACGAGGGCTGTTCCTGATGAATCAGCTGGAAAGTGAGCATGTGTGGACATCAAATAAGAACAGGCAGGACTGGACTCTGTTATGGTGACTAGCCTGCCAGCACTCACTGATTAAAGTCATACAAGCACAGTTAGGTGAGGTATCGCAAGACTATTCGGTGCCTGTGGAACTGAAATCCAACATGAGACTCTAATTTCACGACAGCAGTAGAAAACGACAAAATGTTTCTTTATTATAGATTCCAACATTTTCTCTTTCAGATCCAGTAGCCTAAATTTTCCTGGATTTTGTTTCAAAAAGTAGACCGTCACCTAACACTACCCTGTATTTATTCAGCTGTCACAACATTAAGCTGCAGGTCCTCCCATTTCATCTTAATTTTTTAATCTAACCATAGCAACGGATCCCATTACAATCTAAATATTGAAGCATTCCAGTTTTTGATTGATTGCTAGAAGTAAATTTTACAATTTGAAATTAACCAGCATGGAGTTTTGCGTGACAGGATCACAGATTGAGGAATTTGAGCATGGACAGAACTTGCAATTATCTGTTGAGAGAGTGGAGGACACTACAGGAGTGGCCCCAAGCATTTAAACAGCAGCGCGGCAGAGCAGCAGCAAAGCATGGGGAGAGCAAGGAAAACAAACGGAGTAAATTTACAAAAGTGATGGCACAGTCGATGGAGTGGAGGAGCCCCTAAAAGCCAAGTGAGGCTACGGTGAACACGGAGCAGGAGCTCTGGGATTTTTAAAAATTTGTTCATGGGATGCAGGCAGCACTGACAAGGCCACATTTATTGTCCATTCCTAATTGCCCTTGAGAAGGTGCTGGTGAGCTGCCTTCTTGGAACCACTGCAGTCTTTGTGGTGAAGGTACACACAGTGCTGTTATGGAAGGAGTTCCAGGATGTTTGTAGCTGTTCAGTTTTCAGTCCATTAACACCCTATCTGCACTAATGCTTTGTCTTTCAGCACACATTAACATATTGTTTGCCTTTACTCATGACCTTGTGGTCAGCTGTTCTGTGATCTTGTCCTATCAATACCTTCTCTTTTGTTATCTCTTGCCCCACCCCCACTTTACTTACTTAAAATCTTTTACATTTCTTATATCTGCCAGTTCTGAAGAAGGGTCACTGACCTGAAATGTTAACTCTGCTTCTCTCTCCACAGATTCTGCCAGACCTGCTGAGTTTTTCCAGCTCTTTCTGTTTTTGTTCCAGGATTCTTACTCAGCGACAGCGAAGGAATGGCAATATATTTCCAAGTCAGGATGGTGTGTAACCTGGAGTGAACTTGCATGGTGACGTTCCCATGCGCCTTCTGTCCTTATTCTTCCAGGTGGTAGAGGTCGTGTGTTTGGGAGGTGCTGTTGAAGGAGCCTTGATGAATTGTAGTGCTTCTTGTAGATGGTACATACTGCTGCCATCGTGCGCCCACGGTAGAGGGAGTAAATGTTTAAGGTGGTGGATAAGGGGCGGATCAAGCAGGCTGCTTTTTCTTGGATGGTGTCAAGCTTCTTGAGTGTTGTAGGTGCTGCACTTATCCAGGAAAGTGATGAGTATTCCATCACACTCTTGAAACACTCAAAAATAACAGGGCAGTAATAGGGATTTTAACTACCCCAATATTAACTGGAACAAAAACAAGAAATGCTGGATTCACTCAGCAGGTCTGGCAGCATCTGTGGAAAGAGAAGCAGAGTTAACGTTTCGGGTCAGTGACCCTTCTTCGGAATCTGTTTCAGATTTCCAGCATCTGCAGTATTTTGCTTTTATTCCAATATTAACTGGGTTAGTTTTAGAGCAAAAGGAATGGAGGGAACAGAATTCTTGAAGTGCATTCAGGAGAACCTTTTTGGCTAGTATGTAGCAAGTCCAACAAGAGAGGGCATGGTTCTGGACTGAGTTTTAAGAAATTAAGCTGGGTAGGTTGAAGGAGTGGCAGTGGGAGAGCGCTTTGAGGCTAGTGATCACAATTCAGTCAGTTTTAACATAATTATGGAAAAGGACAAAGATAGAACAGGAGTTAAACTTTTGAATTGGGGTAAGGCCAGTTTTACTAACCTGAGGAGTGATTTAGCAACAGTGGACTGGAAACAGCTATTTGAAGGTAAATCAATTTTAGAGCAGTGGGAGACATTCAAAGGGGAGATTCAAGGGCTTCAGAATAAATATGTTCCCACAAAGAAAAAGGGTGGGACAGCCAAATCTAGAGCCCCCTGGACGTCAAGGAGCATACAGGGTAAGATAAGGCAGAACCAAGAACTCAATACTACAGAAAGCCGACAGAAGTATAGAAAGTGGAGGGGTGAAATCAAAAAGGAAATTAGGAAAGCAAAGAGAGGGCATGAAAGAATATTGGCAAGTAAAATCAAGGAGAACTCAAAGATGTTTTATCAATACATTGTTTGAAAGGGATTCTCTTTGTTAAAAAATATTTTTAAAGGAATTTATGGTTAAGCTGAAAATGCTGGACGCGTTTTTTTTTAAAAGGAGGCCATCAAGAGGACTGAGGGAGCCAGACTGGCAACAGTGTTGCTGCTGATTGTCACATGGCTTGGGTTAGGCTTCAAACAGAAACGCTGGCAACAGGGGCAGAACAGTGACAAGCGCTCCTTTGATTGGACAAGTCCAGTAGTAACAGAGAGCACCTGGAAGGGCAGAAAAAACTGTCAAGCTTTCTGGTTATGAGTCAGTGTGTGTGTGGTTTTACCTTCAGGAAGGAGATGAAAGTCAAGTCCTGCTGAAGTGTCAAAAAAGGACAGAAGGAGAGAATTTCAAAGAAGAACAGAAGACTACAACCCAGCTTGCTTTCCAGCAATTCCCCAAAAGAGTCTGAGAAGTCTGTTCTGTCAATTCATCTTGTTTCCTGTATTTGAAGAAAGCCTGCTAAAGATAATTCTCGACGCCGCCTGAAAAAAACAGTTCGAGGGAAGATTCTCATGACCTGTCTACATGTAATCAGATGTTAGACTGTATGCCAATCTGGAACAACATATTTCATCTGCTGTCTCTTTCAAAGGAGCAAGTAGTTAATCCAAATGCTTTTTGTCTATAACAGAGCTCTGATCTAAAAATCCTTTTTTTAAATCTTTTTTCAGTTAACCGGTGTATGTGTGTGTGTGTGAGTGTGAAGGGACTAAGGTTAAAAGGGACTTTAAAATTTGGTAAAGGGAGAAAAGGGACTTTTTTAAATTTAACATTGGATTTTTAAAAAATTGATCTGTGCAATATTGATTTATAATAAACTGTTAATTTTGTTGTTCAGTAAAGAAACCTGGTTAGTGTGTTCTATTCTGGGGAAAATAGTGCATCTGATTGATTGCTTCAACAAGTAGGAAATTTAAAAAAAATGTTGTGACCTGTGGAGAAGTGGGACTGAATTAACAGTGCACTCCCCCTGCCTCAGTCATAACAACATTAAGAGTAAGAGGATAACTAAGGAAACAGTAAGGCCCAGAAAAGACCAAAAAGGTAACCTATGTGTAGAGATAGAAGATGTGGGTATGCTTCTTAATGAATGCTTTGCATCAGTCCTTACAAAAGAGTGGGACAATGCAGGCATTGTAGTTAAGGATGAAGGATGTGAAATATTGGATGTGATACACATAGGAAGAAAGGAAGTATTAAGGGATTAGCATCGTTGAAAGTAGACAAATCACCAGGGCCGGGTGAAATGTTAACAGAAGCCAGGGAGGAAATAGCGGATGCTCTGTCCATCATTTTCCAATCCTCACTGGATGCAGGTGTGGTGCCGGATGTTTGGAGAACTGCTAAAAAGGGAGCAAGGGATAGACCAAATAACTACAGGCCAGTCAGTCTAAACTTGGTAGTGGGAAAATTATTGGAATCAATTCTGAGAGACAGGATAAACTGTCACTTAAAAAGGCACGGAGTAATCAAGGACAGACAGCATGGATTTGTTAAGGGAAGATCATGTCTGACTAACTTGATTGAATTTTTTGAGGAAGTAACAAGGAGGATTGATGAGGATAGTGCAGTTGATGTGGTCTACATGGATTTTAGCAAGGCTTTTGACAAGGTCCCACATAGAATAGAATCATAGAAAGTTTAAGGCACAGAAGGAAGCCATTTGGCCCATTGTGTCTGTGCCAGCCAAAAAACGAGCCACCCATTTTAATCCCACCTTCCAGCATTTGGTCCGTAGCCCTGCAGATTACGGCACTTGAGCTGCATATCCAGACTCCTTTTGAATGAGTTGAGGGTTTCTGCCTCTACTACCCTTTCAGGCAGAGTTCCAGACCCCCACCACCCTCTGGGTGAAAAAGTTTTCCCTCATCTCCCCTCTAATTTTTCTACCAATCACTTTAAATCTGTGCCCCCTATCACTGACCTGTCTGCTAAGGTGAATAGGCCCTTCACCACCACTCTATCCAGATCCCTCAAAGTTTTGTAGATTTCAATCAGATCTCCCCTCAGCCTTCTCTGTTCCAAGGATAATAACTCCAGCCTATCCAATCTTTCCTCATAGCTGCATTTTTCCAGTCCTGGCAATATCCTCCTAAATCTCCTTTGTACCCTCTCTAGTGCAATTACATCCTTTCTGTCACGAGGTGACCAGAATGACACACAGTACTCAAGTTGTGGCCTAACCAATGAATTATACCATAACTTCAAAGTTAACCTCTTATATTCTATACCTCAGCTAATAAAGGAAAGGATTTCATATGCCTTCTTAACCACCTTATCGACCTGTCCTGCTACCTTCAGGGATCTGTGGCCATTCACTCCAAGGTCCCTCACTTTCTCCACACTTCTCAGTATTTTGCCATTAATCATGTATTCCTTTGCCTTTTTTGACCTCCCCAAATGCATCACTTCACACTTCTCCAGGTTGAATTTAATTTGCCACTTTTCTGCCCATCTGACCAGACCCTCAATATCTTCCTGCAGCCTACAGCTATCCCATCTACCACATGGCCAATTTTTGTGTCATCTGCAAGCTTCTTATTCATGCCCCTTACATTTACATCCAAATTGTTAATATATACCACAAAAAGCAGGGGAGCCACTAGAAACAACCCTCCAGTTGCAAAAACACCCGTCAGCAATTACCCTTTGTTTCCTGCCACTGAGCCAATTTTGTATCCACCTTGCTGCATTTCCCTGGATCCCATGGGAGTTAATTTTTTTAAACAGTCTGTCATGTGGAACCCTGTCAAAAGCCTTGCTAAAATCCATGTAGCCCACATCAACTGCACTACCCTCATCTATCTTCAAAAAATTCAATCAAGTTGGTCAAACAAGATTTTCCCTTAACAAATCCATGCTATCTATCCTTGATTAACATGGCAGACTGGTTAAAAAAAGAAAAGCCCATGGGATTCAGGGGAATGTAGCAAGCCGGATACAAAATTGGCTTAGTAGCAGGAAACAAAGGATAATGGTTTACGGGTGTTTTTGCGACTGAAAAGTTGTTTCCAGTGGTGTTCCGCAGGGCTCAGTAATAGGTCCTCTGATTTTTGTGGTATATATTAATAATTTGGACTTAAATGTAGGAGGCATGATCAAGAAGTTTGCTGACGACACAAAAATTGGCCAGCTGGTTGATAGTGAGGAGGAAGCTGTAGACTGCAGGAAGATAACAATGGACTGGTCAGGTGGACAGAAAGGTGGCAAATGGAAGTCAACCCGGAGAAGTGTGAGGTGATGCATTTGGGGAGGCCAAACAAGGCAAAGGAATACACAATAAATGGGAGGATATTGAGAGGTGTAGAGGAAGTGAGGGACCTTAGTTCTGATGAAAGGTCACAGGCCTGAAACGTTAACTCTGCTTCTCTTTCGACAGATGCTGCCTGACTGGTGAGTATTTCCAGCACTTTCTGTTTTTATTTCAGATTTCCAGCATCTGCAGTATTTTGCTTTTATTTTACCATAGAGTGCATGTCCACAGATCCCTGACGGTAGCAGGATAGGTTGATAAGGTGGTTGAGAAAGCATATGGAACACTTTCCTTCATCAGCCGAGGCATAGAATATAAGAGCAGGGAGGAGTTATATAAACTGGAGTTATATGATGGAGTTATATAAAACACTAGTTAGGCCACAACTTGAGTACTGCGTGCCGTTCTGGTCACCTCATTACAGAAAGGATGTAATTGAACAAGAGAGGGCACAGAGAAGATTTACGAGGATGTTGCCAGAACTGGAAAATATAGGCTGGGGTTGTTTTCCTTGGAACAGAGGAGATTGAGGGGAGATATAATTGAAGTGTACAATGTTGTGAGGGGCCTGGATACAGTGGATGGGAAGGACCTATTTCCCTTAGCAGAGGGGTCAGCGACTAGGGGCATAGATTTAAAGTGATTGGTAAAAGGATTAGAGGGGAGATGAAGGGGAAAAAAATTCACCCAGAGGGTGGTAGGTGTCTGGAATTCACTGCCTGAAAAGGTGGTAGAGGCACAAACCCTCAACTCATTTAAAAGGTTTCTGGATATGCACCTGAAGTCCTGTAACCTCCAAGGATATGGACCAAGTGCTGGAAAATGTGATTAGGCTAGATGGTTCGTTTGTCAGTAGGCGCAGACACGATGGGCAGAGTGGCCTCCTACTGTGCCATAAATTTTTCTACATTTTCTAAATATTCTACATATCTGTCAAGGAGGAATGTGCACATATGTGGGGAGAGGGCGGGGGAGCCGTAGTATGTGAATTGCTCCTTAGGAGGGCCAGCACATGCACAATGGGTCGAATGACCTTGCTCTGTGCTGTAACGATTTAATGATTCTATGACTTTTGCCAAGTTTATGGTGGACAGGCTTTGGAAAATCAGGAGGTGAGTTACTCAGCACAGAATCCTCAACCTCTGACCTGCTCTTGTAGCCAAAGTATTTATATGGCTGGTCCAGTTAGGTTTCTGGTCAGTGGTAACCCCCAGGATGTTGATGGTGGGGCATTCAGCGATAGTCGTGTTGTTGAACATCAAGGGGGGTTGGTCAGATTCTCTCCTGTTGGAGATGGTCATTGCCGGGCACTGTGTGGCACTAATGTTACTTGCCACTTACCAGCCCAAGCCTGAATGTTGCATGCGGGCACTGCTTCATTATCTGAGGAGTTAGAAATGAGACTAAACATTGTGCATTCATCAGCGAACATCCCCATTTCTAATGATGGAGGGATGGTCATTGATGAAACAGCTGAAGATGGTTGGGCCTAGGACACTACCCTGAGGAACTCCTGCAATAATGTCCTGGGGTCTAGGTCACTGCCCTGAATAACTCCTGAGGTGATGTCCTGAGGCTGAGATGATTGGCCTCCAACAATCACAACCATCTTCCTTTCTGCTAAGTATGACTCTAACTAGTGGAGAGTTTTCCCCCGATTCCCATTCATTTCAATTTTAGGAAGGTCTGTGCAGTAGGAAGTAAAGCAGGTGAGTAAACAGTAAGGTGTTTTTAACAAAAGCAATCTAGCTACATTGACTTCTGGGTAACAATGAACAAATAAATAAAAAAGACTAGAGAGGGCAGAGCAGGCTATGCATCAGGGCTGTAGTATGTGGGAATTTGTGGACAGCGAGACTCTACTGGATTCCCCTACCTACAGGAAATGTCTCTGCCTTCAGTCACTCTAACTCATTGAGTTATTGAGCTAGAGAGTGAGTTAGAGGCGCTCCAAATCATTAAGGGAGGGTGAAGAATTCCTGGAAAGTTTTATCCAGACAAAAGTCAAGGCAATTTATCACTGTTCATTTATCATTGCTGGGTCAAAATCCTGGAACTCCCTTCCTAACAGCACTGTTGATGTACTTACACCACACAGGTGGCAGCATTTCGAGAATGCAGCTCACCACCACCTTCTCAAGGACAATAAATGTTGGCCTAGCCAGTGATGCCCACATCACATGAAAGAATAAAAAAAAGTCACACCCCCAAAGGAAAACAAAGATTCAGAAAGGGGAGAGTATGCCTGCTAGGGAGCTTAGTAGGAAGGGCTTAGAAGAGATTGAGAACAGATCCTGCAGGCACTGGTCCTATCTAACAGGTACAATGTATTTGCTACCTGTGAGAAGGAGAAAAACTGTGGGGAGGATAGCCACAATACAGATCAAGGCACCATGGTTCAGAAGGCAGTTAAAGGGGGGAAGAGCAGAATAGAAATGTGGTAAAGATAGGGGAATCTATAATTAAAGGAATAGGTAGCAAACTCTGCAGCCACAAACAAGAGTCACAAAGGCTGGGATTTTACAGGGTCCCCTGATGTCAGACTGTGGCAGGCAGGGGGCCTGAAGATCGTTCCAGCAGCGGCCCACCACGGTGCGTGTGCCAGGACCAGGCCCAATCTTCCTGGTGGCGGCTAGGCTCCTTGACGGCGACACCACCCCCCGACCCCCCACACCCACAGGGGTGAACTGTGAACTTTGTACAGTTTGCGGGGGGAGGGTCATATTTGTAAGGTAAGTTTTGTGGGGGAAGGGCAGATACTTAATTTTAACGTTATTGGCGGGTGGGAAAGGGGCATTAGAATTTTGATTTCAAAAGTGGTGGGGGGGATGGTTCCCTTAAATAATTAACTGGCAGGGCTGGCTTCCCTTTAAAAATAGCACCAGTGCTGCGCACAGGCAGCTGATGCCATTGCCGGCGTCGGAAAGCTCGCCCCTCCATGTGATTGTGGGGGGGGAGGGGGGGGGGGGGGAGCAAGCCAACCAGGGCATTTCAATTAGCCGCCGTGCGGCAGATCGCAGCAATTCAGCAGCAGCGGGCACTTAAAATCTAACCCAAAGAGTTCATTACCTACCCAGTGCGAAGGTAAGGGATATCTTGAGCTGGCTGGGGAGGAATTTGGAAAGGATGAGGGTAAATCGATGTCATGGCCCATGTTGAAACAAATGACAGAGGTACAATCAGGGAGAAGGTCCTGTTCAGCAAGTATCAGGTGTCAGCAGCTAAATTAAAAAGTGGGACCTCGAGCGTAATAATTTCTGGATTGTTGCCCAGCCATGTGCAAATTGGCAGAGAGACAGACAGATCAGGAGAACTAACATGTGGTTAAAGGACAGGTGTGGGTAAGAGGGATTCCTTTTCATGGGACAGGAAGGAGCTGTATCGAAGGGACGAACGTTACCTGAACCAGAATGAGACCTGTGTCCTAGTGGAAAGGATAAATAGGGAGATGGCAAAGGCTGTAAGCTAGTAAGGTGGAGGGAGGGATCTACAAGAAATTAAATAAGCCTAAATATAAACAAAACAGTAAAGAAGAGCATAGGACAGACTAAACTAAGTGATGACATAAATGGTCAGAGAATAAGTAGAGTTGTAGAAAAGAAGTGTAAAAAGATGGTTTCAAATAAAGCGATGGGAGGCAGTGGCAGTGGCGAAGTGGTAATGTCACTAAAATAATAACCCAGATCCCCAGCCTTATGCTCTGGGGACATGGGTTTGAATTCCACCATGGCTAGTAGTGGAATTTGAATTCATAAATCTGAAATTAAAAGCAGGTCTAGTGGTGACCATGAAACGATTGTCGATTGTTGTTAAAAACTCATCTCGTTCACTAATGTCCTTTAGAGAAGGAAATCTGTTGTCCTTATCTGGTCTGGCCTACATGTGACTCCAGGCCCACAGCAATGTGGTTGACTCCGAAATGGTAGAACAAACCACTACAAAGACAAAGAAATGAAACTGGATGGACTGCCCGCCATTGACCTAGGACAATGGCAAACACAGCCCTGTCATCCCTGTAAAGTCCTCCTTACTAAGATCTGGGGGCTTCTGCCAAAACTGGAAGAGCTGTCCCACAGACTAGTCAAGCAACAGCCTGACATAGTCAGACTCGCCTTACAAACAATGTCCCAGACACCACCATCACCAGAGGTGGCGGCATAGTGGTATATAGTTGGGAGGAAGTTGCCCTGGGAATCCTAAACATTTACTCTGGGCCCCAAGAAATTTCATGGTATCAGGCCAAACAGGGGCAAGGTAACCTCCTGCTGATTACCTCCCTTCCTGCCCCCGCCTCCCCCCCCCCCCCACTCCTTGGCTGATGAATCCATGTTGAAGACCAATTGGAAGAAGTAGCAAGGGCACAAAATGTACTCTGGGTGGGGGGACTTCAATGTCCAAGAGTGGCTTGGTAGCACCATTATTGACCAACTGGCTGAGTCCTAAAGGACATAGCTGCTCGACTGGGTCTGTGGCAGCTGGTGAGGGAACCAACAAGAGGGAAAAACATACTCGACCTCGCCCTCACCAATCTACCTGTCACAGATGCATCTTTCCATGAGGCTGCAACACCAGACTCTTGCATGCCAAACAGCGGAAGCAGCATGCGATAGACAGGGCTAAACGATCCCATGACCAATGGATCAGATCTAAGCTCTGCAGTCCTGCCACATCCAGTTATGAATGGTGGTGGACAATTAAACAAATGACAGGAGGAGGAGGCTCCACAAATATCCCCATCCTCAACAATGGGGGAGCTCAGCACATCAGTGCAAAAGACAAGGCTGAAGCATTTGCATCCATCCTCACCGAGAAGTGCCGAGTGGATGATCTACCTCAGCCTCGTCCTGAGGTCCCCAGCATCGCAGATGCCAGTCTTCAGCCAATCCGATTCACTCCATGTGATATCAAGAAACGGCTGAAGGCATTGGATCCTGTAAAGGCGATGGGCCCTGACAACATTTCGGCAATAGTACTGAAGACTTGTGCTCCTGAACTAGCCGCATCCCCAGCCAAGCTGTTCCAGTACAGCTACAACACTGGCATCTACCCAGCAATGTGGAAAATTGCCCAGGTATGTCCTGTCCACAAAAAGCAGAACAAATCCAGCCGGCCAATTACTGCCCTATCAGTCTACTCTCGATCATCAGTCAAGTGATGGAAGGGGTTGTCGACAATGCTATCAAGCAGCACTTACTCAGCAACAGCCTTCTCACTGACATTCAGTTAGGGTATCGCCAGGGCAACTCAGCTCCTGACCTCAGTACAACCTTTCTCCAAACTTGGACCAAAGAGCTCAACTCTAGAGGTGAGGTGAGAGTGACTACCCTTGACATCAAGGCAGCATTTGACCGAGTATGGCATCAAGGAGCCCTAGATAAACTGGAGTCAATGGGAATCAGGGAGAAAACTCTCTGCTGGTTGGAGTCATACCCAGCACAAAGGAAGATGGTTGTGGTGCTGGAGGTCAATCATCTCAGTCCCAGGACATCACTGCAGGAGTTCCTCAAGACAGTGTCCTAGGCCCAACCATCTTCAGCTACTTCATCAATGACCTTCCCTCCATCATAAGATCAGAGGTGGGAATGTTCACTGATGATTGCACAATGTTCAGCACCATTCACAACTCCTCAGATACTGAAGCAGCCCATGTCCATATGCAGCAAGACCTGGACAACATCCAGGCTTGGGCTGGTAAATGGCATGTAACATTCGCGCCACACAAGTGCCAGACAATGACTATCTCAAACAAGAGAGAATCTAACCATCTCCCCTTGACATTCAACAGCATTACCATCGCTGAATCCACCACTATCAACATCCTGGGGGTCAACATTGACCAGAAACTGACTGGACCAGCCAGATAAATGCTGTGGCTACAAGAGCAGGTCAGAGGCTAGGAATCCTCCTGACTCCCCAAAGCCTGTCCACATCTACAAGGCACAAGTCAGGATTGTGATGGAACTCTCCACTTGCCTGGATGGGTGCAGCTCCAACAACACTCAAGAAGCTCAATACAATCCAGGACAAAGTAGCCGCTTGACTGGCACCCCATCCACCACCTTCAACATTCCCTCCCTCCACCACAGAAGCACAGTGGCAGCAGTGTGTACCATATACAAGATGCACTGCAGCAGCTCACCAAGACTCCTTCAATAGCACTGTCCAAACCCATGACCTCTACCACCTAGAAGGTCATGGGCAGCAGATGCATGGGAACACCACTACCTGCAAGTTCCCCTCCAAGCCACACACCATCCTGACTTGGAACTATACTGCCATTCCTTCACTGTCGCTGGGTCAAAATCCTGGAAATCCCTGTGTACTGAGAGGGCTAAATTGTAAAAGCTACGCCCTAATTTTTACCTGGACTTGGATTCACTCCCTACTCTTTGTCATACAACCTACAGCCCAAAATGTCCTCAGAGTTTCTCCTGCTCCACAACTGTGAATCTGCTGCTTATGTGCAATGGCATTTCCGCTGCACATTTGGCAAAGTTTGGCATGGGATCAACTCTAAGGAAAATCTGAGTCATTGGGTGACAGGCTGGGAGGCAGGTCAAGCGGCAGTCTGGAGACCATGCTTCTTGGAAGTGGGCAGGCAATCGAGCCTTTTGAGGACTCAATTAACAGGTATTTTATGTAGGAATTAAAATCTTACCTGGGTACACTGGAAGGTCAGTGCTTCAGAGCCTCACTAGCTATAAGGAGGCAGGGGCTCAGTGGCAGGTCAGTATTGGCTGGAGTTGGTATCCATAGAGAGCAGCAGCATTCCAGAGCAGGGACGGTGAGAGTGACTGCGGCCCAGGACGTACAAGCTGCAGGCTGGGCAAAGTTGATGAACAAATCAAGGACACACAAATTGAGTGTTCTCTCCCAGGTGAAACGTGCATATGCAGGGTGAGGGGTAGGGGGGTGGTGAGAGGCCTTGTGAAGTGAGGCCAACAGTGACCATGGAACTTGTGGACTCTGATTTTGAGAGCTTCTGTAAGGAGGAGCAGGAGATGCAGCTAGCAGGAGCAGGACCTGCAACACCCAGATGGTCAGGAGGATCATGAGAGTGGGCACCTTCAGGGAGGCATCGCTTATTCTGAGCACCATCCATCCAAGGTGTGGCCATCTAATAAGCACAAAACTTGTCAGGTCTCTCCTTATTGTCCACTGAGTCTGCTGCCTTCTCTGTTAGTGCTGCCTTCACTTTAAATATAGTGCTTCCTTGTTCTCTAATGATACTTCCCCCAGCCAGCACAGCTTTGTTGGCCAGCTGCCATGCCTGATGGCCATTAATTAGACAGTACTGAGGGAATCGCGCTTCCTCTTCCACCGCCCGCCTTCGAGGCCACACTACCTGCTTTGCATCTCAACGTCAGAACTCCCTCCATGGCAGCAGAATTCTGAAAACTATGCTGAAAATGGGGTGGGTTGGCGGGGGTACCATGCCCATCACCTACCTGATCACGCTGGTATTTTGCCAATGGTGGGGAGGTGGTAGGCAGCCTGCCCTTACTTAGGCCAACTGAGGCCCTTAAGTGGCCAAATAATAACCACTTACGTGACTCTTCCCACCACCACTAGTACTTTACCAGCAACGGATGGGCACTGCCAGTTGGGGAGGACAACCAGTTAAAGCAGGTGGCCTCCTTGTGGGATGGGAGAGCCCCCACTAGAAGAACCCCCTCCCCCACTGCCCTATCCATCAACACACCTCGCCCTCACCGAGTGCTGGCTGAATGGCCCCGACAAGCCCCGACCCCACTTACCTGCTTCCGAGGCCATTAATCGCCTGCATTTGTGGCTTTCACCCCTCTGAGGCAGGATGTCCCACCTCCAAGAGCTGCCACCCAATCAAAGGGCTGGCAGCTCTTCAGTCTCAGCAGCGCCACTGGGAATGGTGTACACACTTACCCCTCCTATTATCTCACCTCTCTGAGCTTTAACAAGCCCCTATTTTATACATCTTCTTTTCATTCTCAATAACATCTTTGACATGTGTTTTCCATTTTCTGCCTTTCATCTAGCTTACCTTCATTAACTATTTTCCGAATTATTTTGCACTTGCTTATTTAGTCACTTAGGCAGAGGATTTAATAAGGGTGCAATTTTAACTTCAACCTGCTGTCAGGGAAACTGATGGAATTGGGTGCAACATGGATTTCACACCCCGGCCAATTTAATTTCCACTAAAATTCCACCCAATCCTGCCTGATGAGTTCAGTTAAAACTGCCCCCAAATTTCTCCTTATATTGTTAGATGTTTTTGCTCTCAAATAATTTTCCCATGTTTCTATCCTATTTCTGGTTTTTAATATCATTTTCCTGTAACCTGGTGTGTCAATTTCATTGTCTATTATTTCTAATCTGCCCTCCCCCAATGTACTAAATTGCTAATGCTTAAGTATTCCCTTCTCTAATTTCCCATCTAACCAGTTCCAGCTCAACACTAAATACCAATTCAAATATTCTTCCCTGTTTCTGCTGCTCTGCTGAGAACCAGTCCTAAATTAGCTTCAGGGACTTGCCTCCACCTTTTTGAATAATGCTTTTCTCCATTTATTTCACATTAGGATAATTAACACTTTAGATAATTATAACTCTCCTGCACTTTGAAGTTTTCTCTATCTGTTCAAATAATTCTCTATCACCCTGTAGTTGCAACCTTTCACCTGCCTCGGCAGTCTACAGCAATTGCTGGTTATTAATTTTATTCCTTTTCCTTTTTATTCTTTGTTATTAATTTTATTCCTTTTCCGTTTTCAGATTTTGCACATCAGAAACTAAGATTTCTTTTCTGATGTTTTTTGAGACATTCCCTCGGAACCAAAGTCATATCTTCCTCTGTTCCTTCTGTCCCTTTTAAATACTAAACACCAGTTTATTTGACATTTGTCCTCCAGTTTCAAATCAGGACTCCCACTGGGCTATTATATCCATAAATTTATGTCACACTCAGTCTTCCAGCTCCAGTATAATGTATGCTACGCTCCATTTAGATTTGTGTAAAATTACTTTAATCAGTATTATTCCGATCCCTATTATTTTATCTCCTCTATTCACAGATCTAATAGCTATGTTATCTCATTTAACCCTTTTCAAATTTCTTCCAGTTACAATATTTGCAAATTTCTTTTCATCTACAGCAAGGTCTAATTTTGTACCCTCCTGCCCCAATTAATTTTAGAAGTAGTCCATCTTTGCCAAACTAGTTGAAAGCTTCTCTGAAACTCATGCTAAATTTAAATGTACTCCATTGCCTTTTCTCCACATTATGTTTTCTAACAGGCCAAATCCTATTATCCTGCTTATCCTTGACATAATTGCTAGCTGTTCTCCTGGAAATAATGTTTGCACTCCTACATACAGTGGAAAATGATTGTTTCTCTTGATAGTAAGATGGTACAACAGACACATTATAATGGAGAATCACTGGTGCATGTCACTAATCTTACATGAATCATAGAAGCCTATCCATATCTTGTGACTGTGTTGTAATTATGTCATGAATATCACCTTTGATCCTTTTTATATTTTAATCAACCCAGGTATACATCAGTTCTGATAGTTTCTTACCTCAGGAGAAGCTAACTGAGTTGGGTCATCATTAACACAATTCATGGTGATCAACTTGTCTTCCAGGATATTGACCAGATAGTTGGCTATTACACGCTGTTGAACTGGGTTGCAATTAATTTCCAGGGAAAGTATCAAAGGGTATTCAGATGCCTGTGACAAAAATAACAGCAGGAACATTGACACAGAATTAATTCAAGTTCATTGGTGCACAATCCAAAGAAGATACATTCTGCATCAGGATATATACAACAATCTCCTGTCAACAATTCAGAAAAATCTTTTCTCATTTAGATGCACCAGTAGTCGTAAACGTTACAACTTTTAAAAACAATATTAATGAACCAACATCTGGTGTTTTTTTAAAAAAGACAAGTACATTTACACAATTTGCCATCTTTGGAAAAAAGAGGAATTGGATAGACCAGAAGTTATAGGCCAGTTGTCTTGTCTCAGCTGACAGTACATTTCTTGAATTCATAATAAGAGATAAAATAGTGAAAACTTAGAAAGACAGTAATCATGGAGTCAGTATAGATTTGCAAAGAAAAGGAAGAGCATTGAGTAATTGAATAGGAATTTTGAAGAAATCATAAGGTATATAAGCAAGTAGAGTACAATGGCTGAAGTAAAAATTGATTTGCAGAAGACAGCAGCGGTTCAAGGTCCACTGCCACTTTCTCAAGGGTAACTAAAGATAGGCAGTAAATGCTGGATTTACCAGTGTTGCCCAGAATATTTTTTTTTTTACAAAAGATAAGCTATCTATGACAAACATAACATATTTTTGTTGGGTTTTAGTTTGTAGTTGTCCTTCTTTGAACCCAATTATTGGCCGTAAGTAGGATTTTATTTTGAATGGTTGCGGTTTCAGATCCCTGTACCAAGGTTATTTTGATATATGTGTTACAAAGGTGGTTCAAATTGGCTTGAAAGGAGAAATCATAACTTTGAAAAATGATCAATGGTAGAACTTGAATTATGGCAGATGAAGTTCAAGGCAAAAAATTGTGAAGTGGCTTATCTTGTAGAAAAAAGATCAGTGGAAGAAACACATCTTAAAGAACAAGACTATTAACAGAAAGGAGGAACAGAGGCCTAGGGTTACAGATATGCAGATAGATCTTAGAAAAGAGGAAGTACAGGTGGAAAAAGCTGTAAAAAGGTAAATGGGATTCTGAGCTTTTTATGTAGGGGCATTGAATGTAAAAGCAAAGAAGTTATCTTTCATATAGGTTTATGAGACTTGGCAGTGGCTGTCAGCAAGCTATTCAACTGGGTGAAACCTCACCAAGGCAGATCCTATCCTCACCCAACATCCTTCTCAAGGGAAATTAGGGATGGGCAATAAATGCTGGCTTAGCCAGCAACACCCACGTCCCACAAACAAATAAAAATAAATCCACACATATACTTCCAGCAAGGATTGAAGGATTGTGTTCAAGAGGGAAAAACTTTCTCCTCCCTAACCTAAGGGTGATATGGCCAATTAAAGCACCATGACATCTGTCCTAGCTGAGAGTTAACTCAGAATAGAAAGGGGATCTAACCTGATCTCTAAGGGTGAACCACACTCTAAGCAAACTTGTTGTACCATTGCGGAAGGCTCAGTACAGCAGTTCTTAAACTCGCCTTTGACAATTTTTCTCCCTTAGAAATCTGATGGTTGCCCTGAATATCCAGGTCATTCTGTTTCTGCACAAATTTGGTTTGCTGCACTGAGCCAGAACTCCCCAACTTCAGAAATGAGCTGCACTACCTTTATTGTAGCTACCTATTATAATAATTTTGAACTTCCCAGTGAAGGATCAAACATGAAAGTTATAAACCTAAATAGTGCTCACCTCAAATGCATGCATGTTAATAACTTCAATAACCTCCTTGACCAGAATCTTAGAAGTCAAGGCAAAGCCATGATATAGTCTGGGCTCATTTTCAGGTCCATCCCAGCAATCCAGTTCCAAACAGCGGCAGCCTTTTTTCAAAGCACTTACAAACCAAGGGAAGAAAATGTTACAATCGATTCGACTGAATTGTCAATTTTGTTACTCCACGTCCAATTTTACCCTGACCCCATTTCCCAGGCAGCACATGATATAACAAAAAATACAAAAGGGATAATAATACTTACCCCTGGCCGATGGATGTACATACATATACATATATACACACATATATCTAAGCACCTTGTAATGTTTTATTACATGAAAACTAGTATATAAATGCAGGTTGTTATAATATATATATCTTTCTCTTCAGCTCTCTCTCCCTCTCCCTTCTAACTTTAGTGGCTGAATTTTCAGGGATCCCGAAGTCAGGAACGGAGGTGGGGGGCCCCCAAAAATACCTGCGCTGGACAGCATGCCAATTTCAAGGCACCAATCCTGACGCTGGCAATAATCACCAGGGCAGGAGCAGGGCAGGGCAGGAATGCTCCTCTTTTCCCAATTACGCCCAATTTACAGTTTTGAAAAGCTTCTTAAGAGCTTGTCAGGAGTTCAAGTTCAAATTTTCAAAGGGCAGGACAGGTTACGCTACCTTCAGAAACAGTATTTTGAAGGCAAGTGGGCGAAGAATGGGGTGCCAGCCATGGCTGCTCCAGGTCACCACCCCAGTCCCATGAGGATCAACAGGGCAAAGGGGAACTGGGCACTTGGTGAGAGGGTGCCTTTGCTGCTGCACAGTTGGCAAGGAGAGTGGGCACTCAAAGCTTGGAATTTGACCAGGGCGGGCACTCCCCTGGCATCATGGGGGTAGAAGAGCAAGGGGTAAGGCTGCCAAGGACAATTGGGCAGCCACCTGCCCAGAAGGAAGGCTCCAGCTGGCAATGGGGGCATGTCTGTCAGATATTGGGCCAAGTGGTGATGAGCAGCCATATGTTTCACAGGAAAGGCGGAACCCCGGGTTTCAGGAGGGCATGGGAGAGGAAAGAGGGTCAGGAAGACAATGGAGGCCAAACCCACAACACAGGATTGACTGCTGAAGGTGGAGCTACCTGAAGATGATCGAGAAGAAGTGCCACAGGAGACTGCGACTCTCCAGGCAATTGGTCACAGACATATGTGCTCTCATTGCTGAAGACCTCACAACTCACAGCATTGGTTGCCATGCCCTGCCAGTGGCCATCAGTAACTGTAGCCTTAACCTTTCTCACCTCTGGTTTCTTCCAAGGATCAGCTGTGGACCTGAGTAACATCTCTAAGACGGCTGCACACCACTGTATCTCGCTATTCACTAATGCCCTCTTTGCCAGAGCTTTACAGCATATTCTTTTAATGACAGACAGGGTCTCACAGGGACAGAGGGCATTGGGTTTTTTATGCATTCATGGGATGAGGGTGTCACAGGTTATAACAGCATTTATTGCCCATCCCTAATTGCCCTTGAGAAGGTGGTAATGAGCCGACTTCTTGAACCACTGCAGTCCATGTGAGGTAGATACAACCACAGTGCTGTTAGGGAGTTCCAGGATTTGGACCTAGCGATGGTAAAGAAACAGTGATATAGTTCCAAATCAGTATGCTATTTTGCTTGGAGGGGAACTTGCAGGTGGTGGTGTTGCCATTATTATGACCCTGTGAGAAAGAGGCCTAGGGTTCCCTCTCAGCCTTCACCTAGTCTTACAGTAACAGGGTTTAATTTTAAACACACCCTGCTTTTAGCTCCCCTTTGGTGAATCCTTGTTCACTGCTTTCCAATTATAAGGCAAAGAAACCAGCACAAACAGGTTTTCTCAGGTTTAAAGAAGACAGGTTGAACTTTATTAAACTTAAACTCTAATTCGGTTAACGCTTCCAGATACGCAACACGCCCACGCTAGCATGCACACACGATACACACATGCACTTGAGACAGAAAAGAGCAGAAGAAATAAAGTGGAAAAGTTTGAGTGAATATTTGGAGATGGTTTTGGTTACTGTTCTTAGAGCTCACTGTAGAGTCCTTGATTGTAGGTAGGTCTTGCTTTTCGTTGGGGCCCAGTATTCTGCTGAAACGTTGTTCGATGTAGGAGACTTTTCTCCCTTGAGGTTCACGTGTGTTCAGTGGATTTAGAGGCTTGTGAGAAAGAGGTGGGAGCAGACAGGAGAGATCACAGTGGCGCAGTGGTTAGCACCGCAGCCTCACAGCTCCAGGGACCCGGGTTCGATTCTGGGTACTGCCTGTGCGGAGTTTGCAAGTTCTCCCTGTGTCTGCGTGGGTTTCCTCCGGGTGCTCCGGTTTCCTCCCACACGCCAAAGACTTGCAGGTTGATAGGTTAATTGGCCATTACAAATTGCCCCTAGTATAGGTAGGTGGTAGGGAAATTTATAGGGACAGGTGGGGATGTGGTAGGAATATGGGATTAGTGTAGGATTAGTATAAATGGGTGGTTGATGGTCGTCACAGACTCGGTGGGCCGAAGGGCCTGTTTCAGTGCTGTATCTCTAAACTAAACTAAACTAAACATCTCAGCCCAGGAGCAGTCTTTCTGAGTTCAAAACTCTCTGCGGCTTGTTCAAAAAAGACCCTGTACCAGCCAGTTAGTCATGTGACCAGCTGGTTTAACCAGTCCTGGCTTTTGTGGATTGTATCACCCTAGCAGTCTCTGGAATGCTTTTCCTTACACCTTCAACGTCTGGTGATCAAAATCCATTGTGGGTTAAGTGGACCAGGGAATAATCCTTTGTCTCCACAAGTACTGTCTGTTAGTATGTAAATGTCTTTCCAGCCAAGTGTCTGGTGATTTTTTAACAAGCTCTCTCTTCACTCCAGCAAGTTTAAAATCAAGCTTCAGGGTAGGCGGTGGCATGGTGGTATTATCACTGGACTAGTAACCCAGAGACCCAGGGTATTTCTCTGGGGACATGGGTTCGAATCCCACCACAGCAGAAGGTGGAATTTGAATTTAATTAATAAATCTGGAAATAAAAATTAAAGCTAGTCTAATGATGGCCATGAAACCATTGTCGATTGTTGTAAAAACCTATCTGGTTCACTAATGTCCTTTAGGGAAGGAAATCTGCTGTCCTTACCTGGTCTGGCCGACATGTGACTCCAGACCCACAGCAATGCGGTTAACTCTTACATGCCCTCTGAAATGGCCTAGCAAGCCATTCAGTTGTACCTAACCGCTACAAAGTTAATAAAAAGGAATGAAACCAGACGGACCACCCGGCATCGACCTAGGCACCGGAAACAACAACGGCAAACCCAGCCCTGTTCACCCTGCAAAGTCTTCCTTACTAACATCTGGGGGCATGTGCCAAAGTTGGGAGAGCTGTCCCACAGACTAGTCAAGCAACAGCCTGACATAGTCATACTCACGGAATCATACCTTACAGACAATGTCCCAGACACTGCAATCACTATCCCTGGGTATGTTCTGTCCCACCGGCAGGACAGACCCAGCAGAGGTAGTGGCACAGTGGTATACAGTAGGGAGGGAGTTGCCCTGGGAGTCCTCAACATTGACTCCGGACCCCATGAAGTCTCATGGCATCAGGCCAAACATGGGCAAGGTAACCTCCTACTGATTACCACCTACCGCCCTCCCTCAGCTGATGACTCAGTACTCCACCATGTTGAACACCACTTGGAGGAAGCACTGAGGGTGGCAAGGGCACAAAATGTACTCTGGGTGGGGGACTTCAATGTCCATCACCAAGAGTGGCTCAGTAGCACCACTACTGACCGAGCTGGCCGAGTCCTAAAGGACATAACTGCTAGACTGGGTCTGCGGCAGGTGGTGGGGGAACCAACACAAGGGAAAAACATACTTGACCTCGTTCTCACCAATCTGCCTGCTGCAGATGCATCTGTCCATGACTGTATTGGTAGGAGTGACCACTGCACAGTCCTTGTGGAGACGAAGTCCCACCTTCACATTGAGGATATCGTCCATCGTGTTGTGTGGCACTATCACCGTACTAAATGGAATAGATTTCGAACAGATTTAGCAATGCAAAACTGGGCATCCATGAGGCGCTGTGGGCCATCAGCAGCAGCAGAATTGTACTTAATCACAATCTGTAACCTCATGGCCCGGCATATCCCACACTCTACCATTACCATCAAGCCAGGAGACCAACCCTGGTTCAATGAAGAGTGCAGGAGGGCATGCCAGGAGCAGCACCAGGCATACCTCAAAATGAGGTGTCAACCTGGTGAAGCTACAATACAGGACTATCTGCATGCCAAACTGCGTAAGCAGCATGCAATAGACAGAGCTAAGCGATCCCATAACCAACGGATCAGATCTAAGCTCTGCAGTCCTGCCACATCCAGCCATGAATGGTGGTGGAAAATTAAACAACTAACTGGAGGAGGTGGCTCCACAATTATCCCCATCCTCAATGTTGGGGGAGCCCAGCACATCAGTGCGAAAGATAAGGCTGAAGCATTTGCAACAATCTTCAGCCGGGAAGTGCCGAGTTGATGATCCATCTCGGCCTCCTCCTGAAGTCCCCAGCATCACAGATGCCAGATTTCAGCCAATTCGATTCACTCCGCGTGATATCAAGAAACGAAGGCACTGGATACTGCAAAAGCTATGGGCCCTGACAATATTCTGGCAATAGTACTGAAGACCTGTGCTCCAGAACTTGCCGCGCCCTTAGCCAAGCTGTTCCAGTACATCTACAACACTGGCATCTACCCTGCAACGTGGAAAATTGCCCAGGTATGTCCTGTACACAAAAAGCAGGACAAGTCCAACCCAGCCAATTACCGCCCCATCAGCCTACCATCAAGCGGCACTTGCTCAGCAATAATCTGCTCAGTGACACTCAGTTTGGGTTCTGCCAGGGCAACTCAGCTCCTGACCTCATTACAGCCTTGGTTCAAACATGGACAAAAGGGCTGAACTCAAGAGGTGAGGTGAGAGTGACTGCCCTTGACATCAAGGCAGCATTTGACCGAGTATGGCATCAAGGAGCCCTAGCAAAAACTGAGGTCATGGGAATCGGGGGAAAACCCTTCGCTGGTTGGAGTCAAACCTAGCACAAAGGAAGATTGTTGTGGTTGTTGGAGGTCAATCATCTGAGCTCCAGGACATCACTGCAGGAGTTGCTCAGGGTAGTGTCCTAGGCCCAACCATCTACAGCTGCTTCATCAATGACCTACCTTCAATCATAAGGTCAGAAGTGGGGATGTTCGCTGATGATTGCACAATGTTCAGCACCATTCGTGACTCCTCAGTTACTGAAGCAGTCCATGTAGAAATTCAGCAAGACCTGGACAATATCCAGGCTTGGTCTGATAAGTGGCAAGTAACATTCGCGCCACACAAGTGCCAGGCAATGACCATCTCCAACAAGAGAGAATCTAACCATCTCCCCTTGACATTCAACGGCATTACCATCGCTGAATCCACCACTATCAACATCCTAGGGGCTACCATTGACCAGAAACTGAACTGGAGTAGCCATATAAATACCGTGGCTACAAGAGCAGGTCAGAGGCTAGGAATCCTGAGGCAAGTAACTCACCTCCTGACTCCCCAAAGCCTGTCCACCATCTGCAAGGCACATGTCAGGAGTGTGATGAAATACTCTCCACTTGCCTAGATGGGTGCAGCTCCAACAACACTCAAGAAGCTTGACACCATCCAGGACAAAGCAGCCCGCTTGATAGGCACCCCATCCACAAACATTCACTTCCTCCACCACTGATGCACAGTGGCAGCAGTGTGTACCATCTACAAGATGCACTGCAGCAATGCACCAAGGCTCCTTAGACAGCACCTCTAAACCCACGACCTCTACCAACTAGAAGGACAAGGGCAGCAAATACATGGGAACACCACCACCTGCAAGTTCCTCTCCAAGTCACACACCATCCTGACTTGGAACTATATCGCCGTTCCTTCATTGCCGCTGGGTCAAAATCCTGGAACTCCCTTCCTAACAGCACTGTGGGTGTACCTACCCCAAATGGACAGCAGCGGTTCAAGAAGGCAGCTCACCACCACCTTCTCAAGGGCAATTAGGGATGGGCAATAAATGCTGGCCTAGCCAGCAATGCCCACATCCATGAATGAATAAAAAAAAACTTAGTTCACCCTGACTTGGGGAGCTACTAGCTTCAGTTACAGACATGTTAGTATTCAAGCACATACAACTGCAAGAAAACCTGTACTGAAATATTTTCTCTTTTATTTGGGATCAATTTGACTTCCCACTTCCAATTTCCCTCATTTGTCTGTGGGTAAAAGCCCGGCCAAGCCCCCAAATTTCTGTTCCGACCCTGTGAAGAAGGGGTCTAGGGTTCCCTCTCAGCCTTCAACTGGTCTTACCATAACAGGGTTTAATTTTAAACACACCCTGTTTTTAGTTCCCCCTTGGTGAATCCTTGTTCACTGCTTTCCAATTATAAGGCAAAGAAACCAGCACAAACAGGTTTTCTCAGGTTAAAGAAGACAGGTTGAACTTTATTAAACATAAACCCTAATTAGATTAAGGCCTATGGATACGCAACGTGCCCACGCTAGCATGCACACATGATACACACATGCACATCGAGACAGGAAAGAGCAGAAGAAATAAAGTGGAAAGGCTTGAGGCAATATCTGAAGATGGTTTTGGTTACTGTTCTTAGAGCTCGCTGTAGAGTCCTTGATTGTAGGTAGGTCTTGCTTTTCATTGGGGCCCAGTATTCTTCTTAACAAAAGAACAAAGAACAGTACAGCACAGGACAAGAAGGGTCACTGACCCGAAACGTTAACTCTGCTTCTCTTTCCACAGATGCTGCCAGACCTGCTGAGTGATTCCAGCATTTCTTGTTTTTGTTACAGCACAGGACAAGCCATTTGGCCCTCCAAGCCTGCGCCGATCTTGATGCTTTGTAAGATATAGGAGACTTTTCTCCCTTGAGGTTCATGTGTCTTCGGTGGATTTGGAGGCTTGTGAGAAAGAGATGGGAGCAGACAGTATGGGTCTTCTCAGTCCAGGAGCAAACAGTCTTTCCCAGTTCAAAAACTCCGTGGCTAGTTCAAAGAAACCCTGGACCAGCCAGTTAGTCATATGACCAGCAGGTTTAACCATTCCTGGCTTTTATGGATTGTATCACCCTAGCAGTCTCTGGAATGCTCTTCCTTACACCTTCAACAACTGGTGATCAAAATAAATCCATTGTGGGTTAAGTGGACCAGGGAATAGCCCTTTGTCTCCACAAGCACTGTCTGTTAGTATGCAAATATCCTTGCAGCCAAGTGTCTGGTGATTTTTTTAACAAGTCCTTTCTTCTCTCCAGCAACACTTTAAAATCAATGTTCATATGATAAAATTCATATGCCTCATTCTTGGCAGGTACGGGCCTGCATGACACCATGCATCTGCTGCCCTTATCCTTCTAGGTAGTAGAGGTCACGGGTTTGGAAGGTGCTGTCTAACGAGCCTTGATGCGTTGCTGCAGTGCATCTTGTAGATGGTACACACTGTTGCCACTGTGCGTCGGTGGTGGAGGGATGGAATGTTGAAGGTGGTGGATGGGGTACCATTCAAGTGGGCTGCTTTGTTTGGCTGGTGTCGAGCTTCTTGAACATTATTGAAGCTGCACCCATCCAGGCAAGTGGAGAGTATTCCATCACATTCCTGACTTGTGCTTTGTAGATGGTGGACAGGCTTTGGGGAGTCAGGAGGTGAGTTACTCGCCGCAAAATTCAGAGCCTCTGACCTGCTCTTATACCCACAGTATTCATCTGGCTGCTCCAGCTAAGTTTTTGGTCAATGCTGACTCCCAGGATGTTGATGGTTGGGGATTCAGCGATGGCTATGCCGTTTAATGTCAAGGGGAGATGGCAGATTCTATTCACTCTTTTTGGAGATAATCATTATATGGTACACCATCTAAACTAATCTAAACACTTTAAACTGCAATTATCAGAAGTAACCTGTAAACCTACATTTGTTTTGGAATGGTTGGAGAGGCAGTGAACATGAATTTGCTTTGAAAGATGCCCATTTCCCTATTCTTTTATTTTCCAGGATGAACAGTAATTTCTGCCATTTTAGATCCATTCTGATTTTTAATCTAAAGGTTTGACTCTGTCCCAATGGTTCAGGTTGTGAGCTCCCTATGTGCTAAAAAGAAAAATTAGAAGAGCTAAAGTATTGTAAAGATGATAGCTCTGTCAATCTCTGAGCTTTCAGCTTGATCAACCTACATTTTTCCCTCCCAGACATGTACTTTTTGGTGAGAAATAAAGTTTCCTTTTAAATTAAAAACAGATATAACAAGGGAATTGTATTCATCCCACTCCCCTGCTCTTTCCTTATTCTGCTATAGGGAACGAGCAGGGGAGTGGGACTAATTGGATAGCTCTTTCAAAGAGCTGGCACAGTCATGATGGACCAAATGGAAGCAGGTGGTGATGGGTGAAGGATCATATTCTCCCTCAAGGATCTTGCACACCTCAGCAGGATCACACTGATGACAGAAGTGCAATCACTGTACATGCAGGGAAATCCAGCTCAGGTTGCTCTGAAAGCTAGATGCAGATAAAGCTTATGCAAAGCCATTAAGTCACAGCAATAAAGCAATGCTAAATACATGATGAGCCGGCTTTTCCTTATGCTTAAATCTCTAAGACAATGAATTCTTGCTGCTACATTTATGCTAGTAAGTGTTCTGCACCAGCTGTAAACGGTGTACAAATTATCATGAAAAGTCTTTTCAATGCACCCTTAACAGAATGAATACGAATGCAATTGTGTGTCCCCAGTCCTCTCTATAATTTGCATACTCCCTTTTGTTACTCATAGCAACCAGGTAATACAAGATTTGCATTTTGTTTTTCAGCTGTCCTGGATATGATACAGTCTGCCTGCATGTACCAAGGCTCCCTGGATGAATAGTCACACAACAGCCTCAATTTGCATTTCCACCAGGCTCACCCTTCATCTAAATTCTGCCAAAATGTTGGAAAAGGTTACATTATATATCAATGAGCTAGATTTCGATATGTCTTGCAGTGGAATCAGACATATCAGCCGAGATCATATCGCCAATCCATTAAAATGAATGAGCTACTGTCTGCATAATTATTAGAAAACCTAGACCACAATTCTCATCCATTGTACACAAACAAAACTAGAGAGACCAAACAATGAAAGTGTGGAAGCAAATGCTGGAGAATAATGGTTAAGAGACTGCCATTACATACAGTGCCTTCAGAAGCATTTAAAAGATCAGGCCATATGCATTGTATGACATGCTATTTGTATGAATATGAATATAAAAACAGATTGTAAGAGCTTTTACAAGTATATAAATAGCAAAGTAGCTAGCCCAAACGTTGGTTCCTTAGAGGAAGAGACAGAAGAATTCATCATGAGGAATGAAGAAATGGCAGAGACAGTGAACAAATATTTTGTGTCTGTTTTCCCAGTGGAAAACACAAATTACACACCAGTAATAGGTAATAGAGGTGTTCAAGATGGCTCCTGGGCTGGAAGCTCCCTAGGAAGCTCCCTTGCTGTTCAACTCTATCCATGGCCATCTGCTCCCATCCCTAACGTTTTCTCCCCCAATCTGCCCTCTTAAACTGTTTAAATTCCCCTGGCTCTTTAAATCAGTTCATTTTAGCCCTATCTAAAAGTTAACAGTTAGTTTAGTGTATGTTACCTGGGCCCACTGCCCTCCCCCAGCCACACCTGCTCTTTGTTTTCTCAATGAAATTGATCCGGATGAAACTGACGAGCACAGCTGCCGATACTTCAATCTCCGATCCTGCTGTCTTCACAGTCCAGAGTGTCTGCAGCCACGGCATGCGGTAAGTCCATTGAGGTGAAGAAGGAGCTGCGGGACCCGAGAGAAGTCCTGTGAAAAGGTGCCCCGAACACCCAAAACATCCACGAACGGCCCCCCCCGGCCGCAACTTCAAAGCGCCCGCGGGAGATGGCTCGGAGAGCATCTGCAGCGCACTGTCGGCAATGCTGCATGCCTTTATTTAAACCACTGCAAAAAAAAAACCCTTAGCAAATGTAATCACCTCTAAGTCTGCCAAATGATGCTTCACCTCCCGAAGGACGTGGATGAGCTTTCCGGACGTCGATGGTGGGCACTGAGGAAATGGCTTATTACCTGCACCAGATTCCACCCCCCCTCCCCCCACTTACCCCCCTTCCACCCCCCCCCCCACCCCCGTCCCCTTCCCTGCTCCACCCTCTCAGCTCACCCCCTCACAACCCCGTCCCAGCCCGCCCCCCCCTCGCACCATCTTCACCCCGCACCCCCTTCCCCTGCACCCCCCCCCCACCCCCTCCCTCTACCCCTCCCCCTTGCATCCCCTCCTCCCACCGGCACCATCCTACACCTGTGTAGGGGCCCCAACAACCCCACTGCCTTGTGGGCGTCTCGGGAGAGACCAAGGCTAAGGGAGTAAACCCTAACAGAAAATCCGGAGCGGAAACCCGTAGGCGGTCATGTGTCACCTTTGGCATGTTTCCGGCAGTTCCTGCAGCCATACTGGTGCCAAACGTCGTGTCCTGCACTCCTTTGGACCCCACCAGAAAGGCCGAGAGGGGGGTTTTGACGACTGGGCAACTCTCAACCTCCATAAATTTGCCCAGGCATGCGCCATGGAGAGGTCACTCCATAGTTGCCTCACAGCGACTGAAACAACACGGAAGGCAGCAGTTATGGGTTATAAGTCCAGATAAATTGGCGTAGAAACTGGGCGCCACGGGTTGCCTTTGTCGGTGGGAGAGGTCATTGCACCTCACTGGACAGCTACCGCCCGCCTCAAACCGGGCAGCCCCCGGTCAATAAGGTTCTGTCCCGCCACAGTCTGCCTGCTTCAATGGGTGCTTGGAGCTCAGGGTCATTGCCCGAAAGGTGGACTGATACACCGCACCAAACAACATGAAAAAAGGAAAGAAGGTACCAGCCCTTCGCTTTGCAAGCTGGAACGTCAGAACTATGTGTCCTGGCCTGTCGGAAGACCTTACACAAATCAACGATTCTCGGAAGACCGCCATCATTAACAACGAGCTCAGTAGATTCAATGTGGACATTGCAGCACTTCAGGAGACTCGCCTCCCCGCGAGTGGCTCTCTAGCAGAGCAAGACTACACCTTCTTCTGGCAGGGCAGGGATCCTGAAGAACCAAGACAGCATGGAGTGGGCTTCGCCATCAGAAACTCCTTGCTCAGCATGATAGAGCCTCCCTCAAATGGCTCGGAACGCATACTGTCCATCCGACTGCTCACCACCTCTGGTCCAGTACACCTACTCAGCATCTATGCTCCAACACTCTGCTCCGCACCTGAAGCTAAAGACCAGTTCTATGAACAACTCCATAACATCATTAGCAGCATCCCCAACACCGAACACCTATTCATGCTGGGGGACTTTAATGCCAGGGTTGGGGCCGACCATGACTCATGGCCCTCCTGCCTTGGGCGCTATGGCGTTGGAAGGATGAATGAGAACGGGCAGAGACTGCTTGAGTTGTGTACCTATCATAACCTCTGCATCACCAACTCGTTCTTTCACACTAAACCCTGTCACCAGGTTTCATGGAGGCACCCAAGATCACGTCGTTGGCACCAGCTAGACCTCATTGTCACAAGGCGAGCCGCCTTAAACAGTATTCAAATCACACGCAGCTTCCACAGTGCGGACTGCGACACCGACCACTCCCTGGTGTGCAGCAAGGTTAGACTCAGACCAAAGAAGTTGCATCATTCCAAGCAGAAGGGCCACCCGCGCATCAACACGAGCAGAATTTCTCACCCACAGCTGTTACAAAAATTTCTAAATTCACTTGTAACAGCCCTTCAAAACACTCCCACAGGGGATGCTGAGACCAAGTGGGCCCACATCAGAGACGCCATCTATGAGTCAGCTTTGACCACCTACGGCAAAAGTGCGAAGAGAAATGCAGACTGGTTTCAATCTCATAATGAAGAGCTGGAACCTGTCATAGCCGCTAAGCGCATTGCACTTTTGAACTACAAGAAAGCCCCCAGCGATTTAACATCCGCAGCACTTAAAGCAGCCAGAAGTACTGCACAAAGAACAGCTAGGCGTTGCGCAAACGACTACTGGCAACACCTATGCAGTCATATTCAGCTGGCCTCAGACACCGGAAACATCAGAGGAATGTATGATGGCATGAAGAGAGCTCTTGGGCCAACCATCAAGAAGATCACCCCCCTCAAATCTAAATCGGGGGACATAATCACTGACCAACGCAAACAGATGGACCGCTGGGTTGAGCACTACCTAGAACTGTACTCCAGGGAGAATGCTGTCACTGAGACTGCCCTCAATGCAGCCCAGCCTCTACCAGTCATGGATGAGCTGGACATACAGCCAACCAAATCGGAACTCAGTGATGCCATTGATTCCCTAGCCAGCGGAAAAGCCCCTGGGAAGGACAGCATTACCCCTGAAATAATCAAGAGTGCCAAGCCTGCTATACTCTCAGCACTACATGAACTGCTATGCCTGTGCTGGGACGAGGGAGCAGTACCCCAGGACATGCGCGATGCCAACATCATCACCCTCTATAAAAACAAAGGTGACCGCGGTGACTGCAACAACTACCGTGGAATCTCCCTGCTCAGCATAGTGGGGAAAGTCTTTGCTCGAGTCGCTCTGAACAGGCTCCAGAAGCTGGCCGAGCGCGTCTACCCTGAGGCACAGTGTGGCTTTCGTGCAGAGAGATCGACTATTGACATGCTGTTCTCCCTTCGTCAGATACAGGAGAAATGCCGTGAACAACAGATGCCCCTCTACATTGCTTTCATTGATCTCACCAAAGCCTTTGACCTCGTCAGCAGACGTGGTCTCTTCAGACTACTAGAAAAGATCGGATGTCCACCAAAGCTACTAAGTATCATCACCTCATTCCATGACAATATGAAAGGCACAATTCAACATGGTGGCTCCTCATCAGAGCCCTTTCCTATCCTGAGTGGTGTGAAACAGGGCTGTGTTCTCGCACCCACACTTTTTGGGATTTTCTTCTCCCTGCTGCTTTCACATGCGTTCAAATCCTCTGAAGAAGGAATTTTCCTCCACACAAGATCAGGGGGCAGGTTGTTCAACCTTGCCCGTCTAAGAGCGAAGTCCAAAGTACGGAAAGTCCTCATCAGAGAACTCCTCTTTGCTGACGATGCTGCTTTAACATCTCACACTGAAGAATGCCTGCAGAGTCTCATCGACAGGTTTGCGTCTGCCTGCAATGAATTTGGCCTAACCATCAGCCTCAAGAAAACGAACATCATGGGGCAGGATGTCAGAAATGCTCCATCCATCAATATTGGCGACCACGCTCTGGAAGTGGTTCAAGAGTTCACCTACCTAGGCTCAACTATCACCAGTAACCTGTCTCTAGATGCAGAAATCAACAAGCGCATGGGTAAGGCTTCCACTGCTATGTCCAGACTGGCCAAGAGAGTGTGGGAAAATGGCGCACTGACACGGAACACAAAAGTCCGAGTGTATCAGGCCTGTGTCCTCAGTACCTTGCTCTACGGCAGCGAGGCCTGGACAACGTATGCCAGCCAAGAGCGACGTCTCAATTCATTCCATCTTCGTTGCCTTCGGAGAATACTTGGCATCAGGTGGCAGGACTATATCTCCAACACAGAAGTCCTTGAAGCGGCCAGCACCCCCAGCTTATACACACTACTGAGTCAGCGGCGCTTGAGATGGCTTGGCCATGTGAGCCGCATGGAAGATGGCAGGATCCCCAAAGACACATTGTACAGCGAGCTCGCCACTGGTATCAGACCCACCGGCCGTCCATGTCTCCGTTATAAAGACGTCTGCAAACGCGACATGAAATCGTGTGACATTGATCACAAGTCGTGGGAGTCAGTTGCCAGCATTCGCCAGAGCTGGCGGGCAGCCATAAAGACAGGGCTAAATTGTGGCGAGTCGAAGAGACTTAGTAGTTGGCAGGAAAAAAGACAGAGGCGCAAGGGGAGAGCCAACTGTGCAACAGCCCCAACAAACAAATTTCTCTGCAGCACCTGTGGAAGAGCCTGTCACTCCAGAATTGGCCTTTATAGCCACTCCAGGCGCTGCTTCACAAACCACTGACCACCTCCAGGCGCGTATCCATTGTCTCTCGAGATAAGGAGGCCCAAAAGAAAAAGAAAGAATAGAGGGTAACCAAGATGCTAATAAGAGTGAGGAACTTCTAATCTAATCTAATTTAATCTAATCTTTGGCCTCCTTGTCTCGAGAGACAATGGGTAAGCGCCTGGAGGTGGTCAGTGGTTTGTGAAGCAGTGCTTGGAGTGGCTATAAAGGCCAATTCTAGAGTGACAGACTCTTGGTTGTCGGGGCTGTTACACAGTTGGCGCTCTCCTTGCGCTTCTGTCTTTTTTCCTGCCAACTGCTAAGTCTCTTCGACTTGCCACGCTTTAGCCCCGCCTTTATGGTTGCCCGCCAGCTCTGGCGATTGCTGGCAACTGCCTCCCACAACTTGTGATCAATGTCACAGGACTTCATGTCGCGTTTGCAGACATCTTTAAAGCGGAGACATGGACGGCCGGTGGGTCTGATACCAGTGGCGAGCTTGCTGTACAATGTGTCTTTGGGGATCCTGCCATCTTCCATGCGGCTCACATGGCCAAGCCATCTCAGGCGTCGCTGGCTTAGTAGGGTGTATATGCTGGGGATGTTGGCCGCCTCGAGGACTTCTGTGTTGGAGATATAGTCCTGCCACCTGATGCCAAGGATTCTCCGGAGGCAGCGAAGATGGAATGAATTGAGACGTCGCTCTTGGCTGACGTACGTTGTCCAGGCCTCGCTGCCGTAGAGCAAGGTACTGAGGACACAGGCTTGATACACTCGGACTTTTGTGTTCCGTGTCAGTGTGCCATTTTCCCACACTCTCTTGGCCAGTCTGGACATAGCAGAGGAAGCCTTTCCCATGCGCTTGTTGAATTCTGCATCGAGAGACAGGTTACTGGTGATAGTTGAGCCTAGGTAGGTGAACTCTTGAACCACTTCCAGAGTGTGGTCGCCGATATTCATGGATGGGGCATTTCTGACGTCCTTTCCCATGATGTTCGTTTTCTTGAGGCTGATGGTTAGGCCAAATTCGGTGCAGGCAGCCGCAATCTTGTCGATGAGTCTCTGCAGTGTGAGATGTTAATGCAGCATCGTCAGCAAAGAGGAGTTCCCTGATGAGGACTTTCCGTACTTTGGTCTTCGCTCTAAGATAGGCAAGGTTGAACAACCTGCCACCTGATCTTGTGTGGAGGAAAATTCCTTCTTCTGAAGACTTGAACGCATGTGAGAGCAGCAGGGAGAAGAAGATCCCAAACAGTGTAGGTGCGAGAACACAGCCCTGTTTCACGCCACTCAGGATAGGAAAGGGGTCTGATGAGGTGGCGCTATGCTGAATTGTGCCTTTCATATTGTCATGGAATGAGGTGAAGAGACCACGTCTGCTGATGAGGTCAAAGGCTTTGGTGAGATCAATCAAAGCAACTTAGAGGGGCATCTGTTGTTCACGGCATTTCTCCTGTAGCTGGCGAAGGGAGAACAGCATGTCAATGGTGGATCTCTCTGCTCGAAAGCCACACTGTGCCTCAGGGTAGACACGCTCAGCCAGCTTCTGGAGCCTGTTTAAAGCGACTCGAGCGAAGACTTTCCCCACTATGCTGAGCAGGGAGATTCCACGGTAGTTGTTGCGGTCACCACGGTCACCCTTATTCTTATAGAGGGTGATGATATTGGCATCGCGCATGTCCAGTGGTACTGCTCCCTCGTCCCAGCACACGCAAAGCAGTTCGTACAGTGCTGAAAGTATAGCAGGCTTGGCATTCTTGATGATTTCAGGGGTAATGCCATCTTCCCAGGGGCTTTTCCGCTGGCTAGAGAATCAATGGGATCACTGAGTTCCAATTTTGTTGGCTGTACGTCCAGCTCATCCATGACTGGCAGAGACTGGGCTGTATTGAGGGCGGTCTCAGTGACAACATTTTCCCTGGAGTACAGTTCTAGGTAGTGTTCCACCCAACGGTCCATTTCTTGCGTTGGTCAGTGATTGTGTCCCCTGATTTAGATTTGAGGGGGGCAATCTTCTTGATGGTTGGCCCAAAAACTCTCTTAATGCCATCATACATTCCTCTGATATTTCCGGTGTCAGAGGCCAGCTGAATATGACTGCATAGGTGTTGCCAGTCGTCATTTGTGCAGCGCCTGGCTGTTCTTTGTGCAGCGCTTCTGGATGCTTTAAGTGTTACGGATGTTAACACGCTGGGGGCTTTCTTGTAGTTCAGCAGTGCAATGCTGTGACAGGTTCCAGCACTTCAAAGTGAGATTGAAACCAGTCTACATTCTGCTTCACACATTTGCCATATGTGGTCATTGCTGAGTCATAGCTGCTGTCTCTGATGTGGGCCCACTTGGACTCTGCATCCCCTGTAGGAGTGTTTTGAAGGGTTTTTTCAAGTGAATTTAGAAACTTACGTAACAGCTGTGGATGAGAAATTCTGTTAGTGGTGATGCGCGGGCGGCCCTTCTGCTTGGAGTGATGCAGCTTCTTTGGTTTGAGGCTAACCTTGCTGTACACCAGGGACTGGTCGGTGTCGCAGTCCGCACTCTGGAAGCTGCGTGTGATTTGAACGCTGTTTAAAGAGGCTCACCTTGTGACAATGAGGTCCAGCTGGTGCCAACGACGTGATCTTGGGTGCCTCCAAGAAACCTGGTGACAGGGTTTAGTGTGAAAGAACGCCCAAGGTAGGAGGGCCATGAGTCATGGTCGGCCCCAACCCTGGCATATCAGCAGGGAAAAAGTAGTAGAGAAACTCAAGGGACTAAAAGGCAACAAATTCTCAGGAACTGATAACCTACATCCTAGGGTTCTAAAAGAGGTAGTTGCAGAGTTGCACAGGTCACCATCATCCTTCTCACAGCCCACCTGCACCTCCCTGCTAGCAATGAGCTGGAGAGGGGTGATAATGAAAAAAGCTAGGGTTTCATGAATCCTATTTAAAGTGGGATTCACAGTGTGCAACCCATTGGTGAGGGCCAGCTTGCACTTCTTTGATTGCCGCATTTGATGCTCCATGCAGGTGGCCACTCTTTCAGTGGACAAGATATCATCGCAAAGGCCTGCAACATCATGCCATTCATGCTTGAGACAGACTGCTTCTGCCAGTATATCACACATTCTTTGCTTTTGCTCCAGAAGTATCCTCTACGTCAACAGCCCCCAAGGCTCAGCATCTGCATCCAGCTCAGCTGAGCCTGGGGCATCTTGCAGCCTCCGACCTAGTCTCTCCACTGATGCCCCTGCTCCACCATCTGCATTTGCTCACTTAAGATGTTTGAGTCACCAGGTGAAAACCCAGCTATCTACCTCACCAGTCCCACCAAAGTGTGAGTATCTGCGTTGCTGCATGGTCTGCATAAATCCTGTGATTCTGTGAACTCAGAGGGAGTGACCTTCTCTGAGGAGCCATCATTGTCCTCCTGGATGACTTCATGTGGGATTTTTAAAGTTCCGCTGGGAGGTTAAAGACATGAATTAGAACTGTCAAGCTAAGAATTTTTAAATTGATTATTATGCACATGATCATATTTCAGTAGCTGCTGACATCAAGTCAGCATAAGTGTGTTGTATGCCATATGGCTGTCTGATATTTACTTCTGTTACCAGGTAGCTGGGAGGCCCCCATTTTCCCAGCTCTGACACCCAGGCACACTGAGACTCTTCTAAGCTACAGGCCTCTTCTGCAGATGTTAATTGCGAGATTGATGGAGGACCGCCTCCAGTTCTCTTTCTCTCCCTGGTGTTCTATGTTCTCTTCTCCCGCAAGAAAGGAAAGAAGAAACCTATGAGTGAAAGTAATAGAATGGGTTGAACAGATGGATGTTGAGAGTGATTATGAGGGAGAGGCATCACGTTGCATTGATGAGGGTGAGGGTCAGTGGTGGATGGACAGATGGGGTTGAGGAGGTACATAGACAGAGAGGGATGGGTACACCTGCAAGGTGAAGAGTGATGCGCTGGAGTAGGCTTAAGAAGGCAGAGTGGCGGGGTTGGTGTGATACGGATATTTGAATGTAGTTGAATGTGCCATTGTACTCACCTTTCCTACCTTGATTAGGTCATTAAAGTGCTTTCAGCATTGAATCCAACAACATGGAAGCACATTCCTGCTGCTCACCTCCTGAGCAATCTCCAGTCACGCCTTCTTGCTTTCACTCACATGCTTCTTTCTCCTGTCATTAGGGAACTGTGTCTCCCTGCTACTCCTTACAGCCACCAGCATCGCATCCAAGGAGGATGTACTTAAGCGAGGTGCAGACTTGGAACGTTCCTTCTTTTGTTCTCCCACCTCCAGAATCCATCGACTGTCACCTTTGATGCATCCTTTAAGTACGAGTTGAACTCGACTCATGTGGGTTGTCATCTAGACCAATCTACCTAATTGGCCAGGAAACACGGCATTCAGAGGTAAATATAGTGGCTGGGTTAAAAAGTCACTGACAGACATGTTGCACATACTTCCAGGTTTCCTGCACACTAACAGACACACCCGACCCCACCATACTGCTTCCAGTGCGCCTTCATGTTAACATTTTCCCCATAACGTACAATGAAAGGGCCTTGGTTTAACTCTCCATCTGAAAAATGGCACCTCCATCAATGCTGCAACCCCTCAGTACTGTACTGAAGTGTCAGCTGAGACTGAATTCTGGAGGAGGTGCATTACAGTAAGCTGCTAAAATATGCAGAGTTAGTGACCAAGCTTAAGGAGGCCTAAGTCGTGACACATATGTTGAAGGTGGAGTGTTGTGGATTTGTGGGAACATGGATGGTGAGTTTCTGAAGAAACACGGAGATAGGAGGAACAAAGGTTGATAGTGTGATGAAGAGGACTAAGAGGACAGTGGAGAAGGCATTGGGGTGGATCACTAACTCATAAGAGAAAGGGTTCAAGGTCCATAATGATTAAGCAGGGGCTTGTGGGGCTGGCACTCAATACTGCTGATGATTATCCAGGTTGAACATAATTTTGTAGGGGCTTAAACCACAAAATTGTCTAGCAACCTGATGATCTGCACAGTTGGGATTCAACAGTTTGATCCTACTTCAATTTTACTGAAAATGAACTTCACAAATTTAATGGATGCAACTAATTTAGATAGCTCTTTTCTTCTATTTCAGATAGCAAAATAATGACATATGTGTGCACTACTGTTTTTGGAGGAATGAATTGATATATTTGAAGTTATTAAATGGGTGCAATACACTGGACCACAATATCGGGGAGATTTTGAGAGCTAGAACTTGGAAAATTAATTTTAATGGATGGAAGGGCATGGACCTGATGCCTGTCATGTGAAGCTGTGTGCCAGGAGCGCTGGCTCATAAAATGTGTCCTTATGTCTGTTACACAAATTGGAAAAAGTGGTAATGTGTAAAAGAATCATTAGTATCACTTCAAGATGAATTATAGTACAGCAGGCACTTTAAAACAATTTATCTTGGAATCTCTTTCCTACCTTAGAAAAAAACAAACAAATTTAGACATAATGGGGTAGAAATACATCTTGGCCAAGAGCACTGTCACAATGACCTCCTATTATCTGCCCCATTCGATTATTTAGTTCCATTGAAGTCAACGGTGCACTGAGTGCTGCTGGAGGGCACAGAGTGTTCTTATGACCAGGTGAGAAAGGGGTTCCCTTTCAGCCTTTACCTGGCCTTACTGTAACAGGGTTTAATTTTTAAAACACTGTGTTTCTAGCTCCCCCTTGGTGAATCCTTGTTCACTGCTTTCCAATTATAAGGCAAAGAAACCAGCACAAACAAGTTTCTTAGGTTTAGAGAAGAAAAGTTGAAATTTATTAAACTTAAACTCGAATTCGGTTAACGTCTACAGATACAGGACGTGCCCCATGCTAGCATGCATACATGATACACACATGCAAATAGAGACAGAAAAGAGCAGAAGAACAATAAAGTGGGAACGTTTGAGGCAATGTTTGAAGAGTTGTTGTGACAATTCTTCAAGCTCATTGTAGAGTTCTTGATTGTAGGTAGATCTTGCTTTTCGTAGGGGCCCAGTATTCTTTTTAACCTTGTTTGCTGTAGGAGACTTTTCTCTCTTGGGATTCATGTGTCTTCAATGGATTCAGAGGCTTGTGAGAAAGAGATGGGAGCAGACAGGAGAGATCTTCTCAGTCCAGGAGCAAACAGTTTTCTGCCCAAACTGTTCGTATAAATCCAAAAAACTCAGGTTGCCCAACAGGTTAGTCATGTGACTAGCTGGTTTGACCATGCCTGTTTGTGTATTCTGCCATCTTAGCAGTCAACCTGGAATGCTAGCACCCCCACCTTCAACATCTGGTGATCAAAAGTCCATTGTTGGTTGAATGTCAGGGAATGGCTGCTTTGTCCTTCCAAACACTGTCTGTTAATATGCAAATGTCTTTTCCAGCCACAGCTGATCTGTTCAACAAGTCTTCTCTTAACTTCAGTAACAGTTTAAAATCAATATTCATTACAAAATCAATATACCCCATTCTTGACAGGTGGGGGCCTAGCATGACAGTGTGAAGAAGGGGGTTTGGTAAGTGAGGGAGTTCAGTAACGAGGGGAACTATAAATGAATTAAGTTAAAATAAATTAAATTAACACAATAAAGATGGCAGGACAGGTGATATGTCGCAGTTGCAGTATGTGGGAGCTCCAGGATGCCACGGCAATCCGTGGCAACCACGTCTGTACTAAGAGTCTGCAGCTTGAGGAGCTTCGGCTTAGAGTCATTGAGCTGGACGCCGAGCTGCAGACACCGCGATGCATCAGGGAGGGGGAAAGTTCCTGGACGCTTTGTTTCACATCCCTTAGGATAGCGTCATCTGTTTTGGTCAGTGGTCAGGGACAGGTGGGTGTGACTGTGAATCAGGCAGGTAAGGGAATGGAGAAGATGGGAGTGGAGGAGCCTCAGCCTTTGCAATTGAGCAACAAGTTCGAGGTTCTTGCAGCTTGTATGGACAAGAGTAAAGGCAGTAGTGAGGATGAGCAGACTGACAATGGTAACATGGTATAGGAAGCCGTTCAAGTCAGGGTAGCAAAAAGGAAAATAGTGGTAGTAGGGGACACTATAGTGAGGGGGATTGACACTGTTCTCTGCAGCAAAGAGCGAGAGTCCAGAGGCTGTTTTGCCTGCCCGGTGCCAGGGTTTGGGACATCTGCTTATGGCTGGAGAGAAACTTACAGTGGGAAGGGGGAGGATCCAGTCGTCGTGGTCCATGAAGGTACCAATGACATAGGGATAGGCAGGACAAGGAAAGAGATTCTGCATAGTCAGTATGAGGAGCTAGGCACCAAATTAAGAAGTATAAACTCAAAGGTAATCATCTTTAGATGGGGTGGCACAGTGGAGCAGTGGTTAGCACCGCAGCCTCACAGCTCCAGTGACACAGGTTTGATTCTGGGTACTGCCTGTGCGGAGTTTGCAAGTTCTCCCTGTGTCTGCGTGGGTTTCCTCCAGGTGCTCCGGTTTCCTCCCACATGCCAAAGACTTGCAGGTTGATAGGTTAATTGGCCATTATAAATTGCCCTTAGTATAGGTAGGTGGTAGGGAAATATATAGGGACAGGTGGGGATGTGGTAGGAATATGGGATTAGTGTAGGATTAGTATAAATGGGTGGTTGATGGTCGGCACAGACTCGGTGGGCCGAAGGGCCTGTTTCAGTGCTGTATCTCTAAACTAAACTAAAGTGGGTTCCGGTTCGTGGGGCAATGGCACCAGTACTGGGAAAAGTGGGAGCTGTACCATTGGGACAGTCTATTAAGCCTGGCTACCCAACCCAAACCCGACTACATGTGTCAGGTTCGGGTCGGGTCTATATTCTGTGTCCAGCATTCGGGCTCGGTTTGGGTCAGGTTCGGGTTGGCTGTCGTCGGGTTTTGTTTTGTATTGTTTTCTTTTTAATCTATGTTTTGATGCAATTCTTTTTCTGTACTAATAACATGTTTGATATTTTCGGGTTGGGTCGGGCATGAAAAAAAAATTGAAGGACTCGGGCCCGGGTCAGCTTTGGGTTGGCTGTGGTCGGTTCGGGCCTGGGCCCCGAGCCAGGCTTTAATGGTCTACACCTGAACCGTGCTGGGGCTGGTGTTCTAGCAAGTCGCATAACTAGGGAAGTGGAGAGGGTTTTAAACTAAACAGTGGGGGCAGGGATCTAATTTGGGAAGATGTGGTTAATCAAAGAGTAGAGACAAGGCAAGAGAGAAAGGTATTAATATGGGAAAAGAAAACCAGACCATGACAGGAAGGGACAGTGATTACAAATCTAAGAGTAAATCAGACAACAAGGCTCGAGGTTACAAAAATAATAAAAGGACAAAACTAAAGGCTCTTTATCTGAATGCACGTAGCATTCGAAACAAAACAGATGAACAGAATTTATCTACATATAGATTGGAAAAATCAGAAAGGCAAAGGTAACGTAGATGAGGAGTTCATAGAATCTTTTCAGGATTGTTTCTTAGAATAGCACTTTCCAGAGCCCACCAGCCAGCAGGCTGTACTAGACCTGGTATTGTGCAATGAGATAGGAGTAATTAATGGCCTCATAGTGAAGGTGCCCCTAGGCAGCAGCAATCATAATATGATTGAATTTTACATTCAGTTTGAGGGAGCAAAGAGTGGGTCTAAGACGAGTATTTTAAACTTAAATAAGGCCAATTATGAGGGCAAGAAAGCAGAGCTAGTAAAAGTGAACTGGCAAAGAAGGTTGAGGGATAGGTCAATAGAGATGCAGTGGCAGATGTTTAAGGGGATATTTCAGAATACACAGAATAGATACATTCCAACGAGAAAAAAAAATCCAAGGGGAGGCCCCACCATTCGTAGCTAACTAAAAAAGCTAAAGATAGTATCAAACTTAAAGAAAAAGCATATAATTGCACAAAGATGGGTGGCAGGTTAGAAGATTGGGCAGAATATAAAGAACAGCAAAGAATGACTAAAAGATTAATAAGGAGGGAATAATTAGAGTATGAGAGAAAGCTGGTGAGAAATATAAAGTCAGATAGTAAGAGTTTCCATAAATATTTTAAAAAGAAGAGTTAACAGAGTGTTGGTCCTGTAGAAAGTGAGTCTGGGAAATTAATAATGGAAAATAAGGAGATGGCAGATGAATTGAACAGGTATTTTTCATCCGTCTTCACCATAGAGGATGCAAGCAACATCCCAGAAATAGCTGTAAATCAGGAAATGGAAGGAATTCAAGAAAATTACAAGCACCAGGGAAGTGAGCAAATTGTTAGAGCTGCAGGCTGACAAGTCCCCGGGTCCTGGTGGACTTCATCCTAGGGTTTTAAAAGAAGTGGCTAGTGAGATAGTTGATGCTTTGGTTTTGATTTTCCAAAATTCCCTAGTTTCGGGGAAGGTTCCATTAGATTGGAAAATAGCTAATGTAACTCCTTTGTTCAAATCGGGAGGGAAAAAGAAAGCAGCATACTATAGGCCAGTTAGCTTAACGTCTGTCTTAGGGAAAATGTTAGAAGCTATTATTAAAGACATTATAGCAGGGCATTTAGAAAAATTCAAGGTAATCAGGCATAATCATGGTGAAAGGGAAATCAAGTTTAAACAATTTGTTGGAGTCCTCTGAAGAAGTAACATGTGCTGTAGATCAAGGGGAACCGGTGAATACTTAGATTTCCAGAAGGCATTTGATAAGGTGCCACATCAAAGGTTATTGCAGAAAATAAATACTCATGATGTAGAGGGTAACATGTTGGCATGGATAGAATATTGACTAGCTAACAGGAAACAGAGAGAAGGCATAAATGGGTCATTTTCTGCTTGGCAAGTTGTAACGAGGGGTATGCCACAGGGATCTGTGCTGGGGCCTCAACTTTTTATGATTTATATAAATGACTTGGATGAAGGGACCAAAGATTTGGTTGCTAAATTTGCTGATGACACAAAGATAAGCAGGAAAGTAAGTTGTAAAGAGGACATAAGGAAGCTACAAAGGGATATAGATAGGTTAAGTGAGTTGGAAAAGATCTGGCAAATGGAGTATAATGTGGAAAAATGTGAAATTGTCCACTTTGGCAGGAAGAATAAAAAAGCATATTATCCAAATGGTGAGAGATTGCAGAGTCATGAGAAGCAGAGGAATCTGGGTGTCCGAGTGCATGAATCTCAAAAGGCTAGAATACAGGTACAGCAAGTAATTAGGAAAACTAATAGAATGTTGTCATTTATAGCGAGGGGAATTGAATACAAAAGTAGGGAGATTATGCTTCAGCTATACAGGGCATTGGTGAGACCACATCTGGAGTACTGTGTGCAGTATTGGTCTCCTTATTTAAGGAAGGATGTAAATGCATTGGAAGCAGTACAGAGACGGTTTACTAGAGTAATACCTGGAATGGGCGGGTTGTCTTTTGAGGAAGGGTTGGACGGTCTAGGCTTGTATCGGCTGGAGTTTAGAAGAGTAAGAGGCGACTTGATTGAAACATATAAGATTCTGAGGGGTCTTGACAGGGTGGATGTGGAAAGGATTTTTCCCCTTGAGGGAGAATCTAGAACTAGGGGTCACTGTCTAAAAATGAGGGGTTGCCCATTTAAGACAGAGATGAGGAGAATTTTTTTTCTCTCAGAGGGTTGTGAGTCTTTGGAACTCTCTTCTTCAAGAGGTGGTGGAAGCAGAGTATTTGAATATTTTTAAGGCAGAGATATATAGAATCTTGATAAGCAAGGAAGTGAAAGGTTATTGGGAGTAGGCAGGAATGTGGAGATGAGGTTAGATCAGATCAGCCATGATTGAATGGTGGAGCATGCTCAAAGGGCTGAGTGGTCTACTCCTGCTCCTAATTCATATGTTTGTATGTTTAATATCAGGCTGGAAGTATAATGGGCAGCTGATGCGATACTGCCCCATTGATTTAACTTTATTGGCATACATGATAAGCAGCAAAAGGAGTTGGAAATATTCCAGGGTGGCAAGTTTACTCCAATATATTCATCATTTAATATTTAGCTGTACAGTTCAGGAAAGAAAGATTTGCATTTATGTAGAGTTTCTCACAATCTCAGGACTCCACAAAACACTTTACAGCCAATTAAGTACTTTCAAAGTGCAGTCATCGTTGTAATGGAGAAGAAACGGCAGCCAATTTATGTACTGTTTGGTCCTGCAAACAAAAATGTTGTAATGACCAGATAATCTATTTTAATGGCGCTGGTTGAGGGATAAATATTGTCCAAGACACTGGAGAGAATGTCCTTGCTCTTCTTTAAAATAATGCCTGAGAGGGCAGATGGGGCCTCAATTTAACATCTCATCCAGAAGAGGGCACCTTCTACAGTGTAGCACTCCCTCTGTATGGCACTAAACTGTCAGTTAAGATTATGTGTTTAAGTTTCTGGAATGGGATTACAAATTAATGGTCACAGCGAAAAAATCACTCCACGGAAGCACATATCAGGAATTTGAGCGCCAAGGTTAGTGCACCCTGCATGATTTTCCATCCATTATTCATTCACTGTATGAGGTGCTGCCCTTCATGGCCAAATTCCCAGTGTGTGCTGCTGTCACAAAACTCCACGCCAGGCATGTTAATTGATAAAGCCTACCCTGTATTTCCAGCTACCACTTCTTCAGTGGGAGAAAATCAAGTAGGTCGAGTGATCCTTGAATAATTTACACTAAGATCTTCTTTATAAATTAAAAAGTCTCTCTTTCAAAGCCACTGTGCACAATTAAAGTCTTACAAAGCTGCTCATTATAAAAATTATGTCCCTACTAACTAAATGCACTACTCAATCCAGCTACTCTAATAAAAACAAACTAAAGAAATAATACCATGGAATGTTAAAACTCCACCATTCAAAAGGAGTTTTTCAACTTCCATGTTTCTTTTTCAGACCTGCTGTTTTAATCCAATTTGGCTTCTCAAGCAGCGCGAGTGAACAGCATCACATCTACCTGCTTGGTCACTCTGTTCTAATCCTTCTGCACTTTCAAATCTCTGTGATCATACAGGTCCTTGCAGTTCCAAAGTTCACTATATTGTTCCTAGTGTGTTTAACTGCGCACACTGATCCTTTTACATCACTATTATCACATAAGTCTATTGTATCGCAGTCCTACAACCCTCCAAGATTTTTGCACATCCTTTGCCTCACCATTGGCAGCTGTACCTTCCGCTGCCTAGACCTAAATTCTGGAATTCCCTCCCTAAACATCTCTGCTTCTCTACTTCGTGCTCCTCCTATAAGATACTCCTTAAAATCTACCTCTTTGACTAAGCTTTTGTCCTAATATCTCCTTATGTAGCTCAGTTTCAAATTTTGTTTGGTTACACTCCTGTTAAGAGCATTGGGACATTTTATTATATTAAAAGTGATATATAAATGTAGGTTGTTGTTGTATAAAACTGTGGCAAGCCACATCTCCAGTGTTGCTAGTCATCCCCCAGGGTAACATCTTGTCCTATTCTATAGGGGTGCTGCTCCACACTTTCTTGGTCGAGAGTGAAGAGCCATAATAATTTGGCAGGGGGAGGCTGAGTAGTCACTATGGAGTATTTCCAGTTAGGAATTTTTATCATACTATTTTTAATTAACTGCCATACAAAATTCCTTCCAATTTTCATTCCCGGTTAAGTACCATTCCACATCCATACTTTCTCTATTCTCTGAAATGCACTGCTCCCCACTGGCTCTCAAACTCTTTCGCATAGTGTGAAAATGGAGAAGTTCCTTGTGCTGAACCAGGAGAAATATCTTAAACTAAATATATCTTAAGAACTAAATAATTCACACTTTGAGTGTTAATTTGTGAAACAGATTGCCAGTTAGCTCGGCAAATGCTCAATGAATGCAGACTTCATTGAAGCAAAGTAAGACAGATTCTTGAATAAACGGGGAGCAGAGGGATATGGCTTGGTGTTGAAAGAGAAAGGAGATGCAAACAAGCTGAGTGAGTCATGGATGACAAGGGAAAAACTAGAAGGCTAAAATTATCTTTTCTCTTCTTGATTCTCCAAAGTTGTTCCCTCTGTGGGCTAAGTTTCCATAGTGCACTGCCCATCACAAGCCTCCTCCTCCACTGATAAAATTCAGGACAAATGCTTCTATATCTAGATAATTTATAACAACTATTACTCAGCTTTTCATGTATGTTTACTTTTAATATTCATATATGATCCTTCACATCCATCTCCCTGAAGAAATACATGCTAATTTACACTTTATCTTTCTACATATATAATATCCTTTCCAAGCAATAATGGCTCATTCTTTCATGCTGAGCTCAATATTTCCTTTGTGATTAGAAAATGTACTTGCCTGCTATTATGTGTTTTTGATCAGGGTAACAGATTCCAATTGATTGCCTATTAGTGAGCAGTTAAAGGACTGAAACAATCACTGTTTCCATTTACATTTTCAATCTAATATTTGTATAATCGCATTAATAGTATTGCAAGGGGGATTTGCATAACACTGGTGAACATTGATTCAACCAATATTTTAATCGACCAACCATGTGTGCATTTTCACAGATCGAAAACATGGATCTGACCATCTATATTTGTAAACATATTGTCATGTACTTCCAGAACCACATTAAAATGAGGAACATTCCCTCTTGCTTTGGCTAATCACCATGCATAACAACCCTTCCTGCAAGGGGTGCTGTAGTTAGCTTGATTGACATCAAGCAAGGCAATTCTTCTACAATGTCCACATGCAGCATTAGCAACATTTATATAGTGTCTTTAACAACAAGCAAGTGGAAACACATTAGCAAGTGTGCAGATTTTGTGCTATTCACAAACAAAATACAAGTATCAACAATTCTTAATAAATAATTCTGATATATTACAGTTTCTAATACATTAATTTCAATATGCTAACATCATGTAAATGGCCTGAGCCCACAATCGTTGAAAGATGCACACCGTGTACCTTATATATCCATTAATGTCGCTTTGTCCTATTAACTGGTTGCTCGTGAAGAAGGTGTCCTGTGAAGATGCTATGAAATAATTTACCATGGGCAAATCCATACGTTGGTAGACTTTGGTATGATCTTGATTGAATATGGAGCAATCCATGGAGGTTAAGTATCTGAAAAATCCACTGGATGTCATCAACCTTCTTTTCCTCTTGGCTGTGTAATAGAATAATGTTTATAAACATTTTTTTTCAAATTTTGTCTCTCCCCTCTCCTATAGGTATTGGATCATGCCAGAATACAATTCCACAGGCGTCAGACATCCTATGGCATCTTGCCAAAGTGGCTATTTTTCACGCCTGAGTCTTGACGATGTGCCAGAAGACTATTGCAGCACAAGACTTTGGTACCAATCTAATAGGCACAAGCATGTTCTGGCAAAGTCACCTACGGCAAGCAGAAGCTGATTTTTGCTCTTTCTGGTCTAAGGTACTGAAGCAAATCGTGGTTTTCCCATGTCACTCCAACTGAGACCAACTAACCAACCACAGACTAGGAATCAAACTTAGTACAGCAAACACACTAATTGAGCCATTGAAAAAGCCTGAAAATATTTGCTTTTAACAAATAGAACTACAAAATAGCAGTTACATAATCTGAAAACACAAAATGAAGATGCATAAAAAGAAATGACAGTGCTGTGAAACAGATTTTAAAATGACACTGTCAGCTCAGCAATTTATCCTGTGGGGAGGAGTATGATTTGCAATAGCCAAAAATTTAGAAACCTGAGATATTGGAAAATGAAGCTGTGACAAAATCTATTGAATTCAAAGTTATTTGTTGCATTTTGTCCAGCAGTGTCCCTGATAGCTGCCAGAACAAATGATAATTTTCTGCAATCATAGTTGATCAAAGTGTTTGGAACAGATGAATGAATTGAGTCCCCTCAATCTGTTCAAACATCCTATGTGATTGACACGCTGTGAATATTTTTAAAGCAGCTGGATTGACAGCTAAAGCTGTGTTGAAGACTCATCAGGTCTGTGAGAGGGATGGAGCCATGATTCTTTGTAGACCCTTTGATAGAAACCCTGTCACTAAGACTTACATTGTACATTTATACTATTCACCCTGCACTCAGCTTGTAGCCAATCAGGAGTGCAAGCCCAGTAAATGAACTCTGTAGCAGCACATAGCTATAAAAGAAGTAAATGTTGGTGCTTTGAGGTTCAGTCTTATGTTGAGGCTAGTGCAGGAGGTGTATCTTGATGTTTTTGACATTTTAGGATTAGTCATGCTTGTAAAAACCACAAAAATACTGTCTGTTCTTTTACCCGTTTTATGTTCAATAAATTTGTCTTTTGGTATATAATTTGAACCATGGTCTAATATTATGCCATTTTTCTGCCGACTGAAGTTGAGGGGATGATATATTCCAGTATTCTAGCAGTACACTCATGAGAACATAGGTATGCTTTAGTTTCTAAGGACATTAGATGTCCTTAGGAGCAGCCAGTGACCACAATCCAAGGAAAATATCTTGGGTTAGAAAAGCCAAAAATGCAACCAAGCCACCCAAGAATAATATCACAGCCCAGAGTGCAATCTTTCCCATACGGTAAGTATAGCCATGTTATAAAAATATGTTAAATAGCATCTATCTTCTGTTTCTGCATGATGTTAACAAAAGCATCCAGACAAGGACACAGAAAAAGAGGATTAATGCTTTGGAATATGTTTTGAAAGGAGGATATTGGGTATTAACTGGGAGGATATAGTTAACAACATTGTTTTAATGGAAACTAACCCACATCCAGTAATGGAGCATGCATGAGCTTTATTCACATTGCTTTATTGTTAAAAGTGAGGTGCCATGCTGAGTCTTGTGACTTCAGGCCACATTATCCACATTAAATGGATGCATTAAGAGTCCTAAGACCTGATCTGCTCAATTAGACTTCTTTAAAGAGGGATCATAGTTTGCATTGCTGTTTTTCATATGCTTTTTTTAAATCTGCAATTCCATTTTGCTGCATCTTGGTTCCATGCAATAGTGGATTATGGATTGTTTTTCATTAATTTCTTTTTATTGCAACTGCCATTTAAATAGCACCATTCGTAGTAGTGAGGATGGTATTTCCTCTAGGAATTCCCATAAAACTGAATGATTTAGATAAGGGAAGACAAGTTCCTGAGGGGACACAACTGCAGGGCAACAACACCTAAGGCATTTTATCTGCACCTGTTGGTATCCCAAGATACACTCTAATAGATCCCTTGATATATATGTAGCCAGAGGAGCCTCATCAAAGAGATCCCTTTGTTTGGCAGCTCTGCCAGCACAGAGTTGGATAGTCTGCTGGTGTGTAGACATCTGCAGCAAGCACAGCTCTTCCCATAGCAGTGAAGGTTATCACTACATAAAGCTTTTCATGCGATAAAATCCTTCAGAGCTACTGTCAAGCAGTCTGTAGTACACACATACAAAAATAACAATCAGGAAAAGACCAGCTGGTCCATCAAGCCCATCCCATGCTCACGATGCCTGGGACATTATGACTAAGCACTGTCCAACTGCTTTCCCGCAACACCACTGCCCCTCCACCACCACCCCCACCCACCCCCCTCCCCCCATCCCCCACCCGCCATATAATCTCCTGGGAGAGGCAAAAAAGCAAGAGGAAAAAGACAGGGCCAATAAGAGAAAAAAAGCTCTGGGAAAATGATCTCCAACACCCTCAGGCAATCAAAACCGCTCCAGGAGATCACATTGATCGCTTGTGACAAACGCTCTGTTTGCAAAGGGCACCACATTCATCAATTTCCTCAAAGAAAGATAGCTACTTCTAAAATAAAAGCAAAATACTGCGGATGCTGGAAATCTGAAACAAAAACAAGAAATGCTGGAATCACTCAGCAGGTCTGGCAGCATCTGTGGAAAGAGAAGCAGAGTTAACGTTTCGGGTCAGTGACCCTTCTTCGGAACTGACAAATATTAGAAAAGTCACAGATTATAAGCAAGTGAGGTGGGGGTGGGGCAAGAGATAACAAAGGAGAAGGTGCAGATTGGACCAGGCCACATAGCTAACCAAAAGGTCACGGAGCAAAGGCAAACAATATGTTAATGGTGTGTTGAAAGACAAAGCATTAGTACAGATTAGGTGTGAATACACTGAATATTGAACAGCAGCAAGTGCAAACCTGAAAAAAAACCTGAAAAAAACAGTGGGTAAGCAAACTGAACAAACTAAGATGAAATGAAATAAATGCAAAAAAAGATTGTAAAAAAAAGGAAGAAAAACTAACTAAAAATGAAAGTAAAATGGGGGGGCTGTCATGCTCTGAAATTATTGAACTCAATGTTCAGTCCGGCAGGCTGTAGTGTGCCTAATCGGTAGATGAGATGCTGTTCCTCGAGCTTGCGTTGATGTTCACTGGAACACTGCAGCAATCCCAGGACAGAGATGTGAGCATGAGAGCAGGGGGGAGTGTTGAAATGGCAAGCAACCGGAAGCTCAGGGTCCTGCTTGCGGACTGAGCGGAGATGTTCCGCAAAGCGGTCACCCAGTCTGCGCTTGGTCTCCCCAATGTAGAGGAGACCACACCGTGAGCAGCGAATACAGTACACTACATTGAAAGAAGTACAAGTAAATCGCTGCTTCACCTGAAAGGAGTGTTTGGGGCCTGGGATAGTGAGGAGAGAGGAGGTAAATGGGCAGGTATTACACCTCCTGCGATTGCAGGGGAAGGTGCCCTGGGACGGGGACGAGGTGGTGGGGGTAATGGAGGAGTGGACCAGGGTGTCGCGGAGGGAACGATCCCTTCGGATACTTCTAAACCTATTTAAGACAGGAAGAGCAACATAGAATATTTAAATTAGCAGGACCTAGAAGTTAGTGTAAGAGCTGTGCTCAATTTGGGTAAATGCGATATCCATTCCACCTCCTTCATGCCACCTCTGTGGGCTTTTTGAGAATTCCAGCACATTACAGAATCTACTGGCTTTCAATATTCAAAGACAAGTGCTTTTCTTATGGGTGAGATTCCCCATGTAAAATAAACTGGTTAACACACATGTTAAAATAGCAAAGGAATGTCAGACAAATGTGTTTAGTGTTCAACTACAAATATCAGTAACTCTCATTTCTAGGCTTAGATGTGTTATTTCCCAATCCACTTACAAGTTCAAATTAAAGTTAGATTAGTCCTTTGTTCAAACTGAAGACAAGGCTAGATAAAGTGACATTCTTTTGTCACACAAAATCATGTAAAAACTTGCAAAGAATAAAACCTGTTTTCATGTAAACAGATTAAATTCCTATAAGAGATTTTATAATAGGACTTAAATTGTGTTCCATAATTCCACAAAATGAATGTGATTTCACCTGCCTGAAAACAAATACTGTAATGAGAAATGTAAGTATTAAACATATATTGCCTTTTATTGAAAAAATGGAAAGAATACCAAGTTTGAAATGGATTTTTAAAAATGAGGTGATGCTGAAAACATCAGGATTAAAAAAAAGTCCAAAAGGAAGGAATCCCATAGTTCTGTGGTCCTTGCAAAGAACAAGTTCAACTAGGAGACCACTTACAACAGAATGGTGACATACTAGGGAAAAGAGCATGCAGGAGGACATTTTTGAAGCTAAGAAAATAAGAGGAAAAGTCCAAGTAATATAGACCACAAGGCCATCAATAAACAAAAGCAATAAAGATTGTGATGAAGCGTAAGCTTGGGGTTAAATCTTTTATGTCATAACTGGGACTGTGAAAGGGATGGTAAAAGGCCTTCCCTGACAATGGGAACAGCATTCAAGCCTTCAGTTGTTTTGGTCTTGATAGGGAGATAAGGGTTGTTAAGGAGGAGAAGGCCTGTTTGGCCAAAAGAAGAAACTGAACCATTTTGGAAGTGGCTTTAGCAATGAGAACGGCAAGAAGAGGCAATGAGACCAGTAATGCTGTTAGATGATGAAGGCCTAACTGGAGCTATCAAGACCAAGAGGTGGGAGCTGTTGGCATTTAGGAAATAAACTTTTTTATAATTAATACTTACACCTCATCTCCGGTTCATGACTGTTAATTATTGTTAAAGCAGTGTATTCATCTGCATTGCTCTCATGCTGGTCATTCTTGAGAAAGTATAGTAAATCAGAAGTTGTCATGTTTTTACCATCGGAACTATATTGTTTGAATAGATCACGGGGCTCTGTTCGTCTAGTGAAGGCCTTATACAGGTAAATGAAGTCCTCTGCCTCAAACGTCCGACGTTTAACTTTGTCAATTGCCTGCGAAAGAAAAACAAATGATACCGCAAGATCATAGTGCACATAAGATGGCATGGAATTAATATAAGTAATCGGTTAAATTTGAAAAATCTGTATCATACTGTTACCTGTGATGCCAACAAGTGTGGCGAGTCGAAGAGACCCAGTTGGCAGGAAAAAAGACAGAAGCGCAAGGGGAGAGCCAACTGTGTAACAGCCCCGACAATCAATTTTTTCTGCAGCACCTGTGGAAGAGTCTGTCACTCTAGAATTGGCCTTTATAGCCACCCCAGGCGCTGCTCCACAAACCACTGACCACCTCCAGGCACTTACCCATTGTCTCCCGAGACAAGGAGGCCAAAGAAGAGAAGATGCCAACAGCAACTAATTAATAAGCAATTATTCTAGTAGATTTAAAAGAATTTTACTCGTACTAATAATTTATTGTTAACTCTAGTACTGACCTCAAGATGGGCCTCTGTACAAACATTGATGGTAGGGATGTCGAGTTTATGTAATAATGCCATCGTTTTCAGTAAATCCATGTTTCCACTCCTAAAGTTGTATTTAACAGTACGGAGGAGCCATCTACGGAAATGGGTTAAGTATTTTCTAATCTATTCTTGTGGGTGATTTATTATTCAATAGAATTTTCTATTCAGACAAAATTTCACAAATTCAGAGAAACTCGGTTTGATCTTTTGGCAACGAAATGTCTCAATCTTGCTGCTCCCTCCCTTTGATTCGGTTTATTCCGACCCAGCCGCTTTTGAAAAGGTTTTATAAATATGCTTGATTTGCACTGGCCTGATCAGACTAACCAGACGTTAGTAAATACATCTTCGCTTCTCCACTTCAGGATGTGTTTCAGTTCCATTACACTCATAAACTTTTAAAGATCTTATGTTACTTTTATTATTGGGTGTCTAAATAAACAGTTTTCAACGTATCTAAAGTATCTTAAAAAGATATAAAGACCGACGGCTAAAGGATATTCGTTTTCCTTCTGAACTTCGCTTTGCCCTGCGGGGTACTGAAACTCTTCCATTACTAACGAAGTTGCACTGTACAAGTTTGCGGTTGAGTTGAGTTGTGTGTATCAACAGTATATCTGTCATTCCAAATCATCCACTCCAAACGGTAGGTCATCCCAGGCAGCAAACAGTTCACTGTTTACAACAGGTATGTGGGAAGGGGAGGCTTTAAGTCTGGTCCGCGGCGATGAGCTCATAAACAGCTCATTTATGACAAGGTGAGCCAGTGACCCAACCGAGAGAGGGGCAGGCGGGGAGCTCACGGCTGAAGCGATGAATAGGTTGCAATAACGGCACTGACCCGACTACTCGTTGTATCTCACTGCCATAAAGATCAAGTGGCGCTTAAAACTGTACATTTACCATATTTGTTTCATTTAACCCAGCGAGTTACAATGATCTGAATGCACTGTTGCAAAGGGTAATGGAAGCAGATTCCATATTAACTTTCAAAAGGGAAATGGATACATACTTAAAAGGGGGAAATTTGGAGGGTAACAGTAGAGGAGTGGACTTAATCGGTTGCTCTTTCAGAGAGTCAGTATGGACATGAGGGGTAAATGGTCTCCTTTTGTGCTGTATCACTCTATCGGCAGGATTTTGCCTGCAGGGTCAGGAACCTGACATCGGAGCCATATCCGGGTCCTGACCCCGCTGGAGAGGGAAGTCATCACAGCCCGAGATTTTCCCCAATGGCGGCTGCTAATTGGCTGGAGGGCAGGTTGAATGGTCAATTAGCACTGGCGGGTGTGGGATGCAGGCAGGACTTCTAAAGTGTGGGCCCGATTTAAAGGCCTCACGGCAGTCATTACTGTGGCAGTGGTTCTAACTCCGAATGCAAGTTCCAGTTCACCAGGAGGTAAAGGCTTGCTACTCGACCCGAACCCAACAGACGCGACGATATGTGTCGAGTTCAGGTCGGGTCGGGTTGCACTTCTGGGTCCAGCATTCGGGCTCGGGTCGGGCCGGGTTGGACACGTTCTATTACAGGTAAGTGGTTCCATGTTAATTTAACTTTTGGACTAGAAAGGTGGTTTTGTTACAGTTACATTAAGCTTGTGCAGATCAGCAACAAAGTGAAAAACGGAAGGTAAGTTAACTGATGGTCGGATTGGGTGCGGGAACAATGGAAGAACTTGGGCCGGGTCGGGCTTGGGTCGGATGTAGTTTTGTTAGGCTCGGGTTGGGTTTTTTTTTGCAGATCCGAGCCAGCCTTTGCCGGGAGGAGAGACAGAGGCAGGGCTGTCCCACGCTTCACAGATGCAGACATTGAGGTGCTTCTTGAGACTAAGATAGAGGAGGGAGTTCCTGTTTCCAGAGGGTGGCAGGAGAAAGCCACCCAGTCAAACAAAGCAGGCCTGGCTGGAGGTGGTACAAACTGAGTGTTGTGTGGAGGAACTGGGTGCAGTGCCACAAGAGGTTTAACAACTTTCTTCGCTCTGGTAAGGTAGATGTAACATGAGACCCTGATGTCAGGCCTCTGGGTATACACCTCCAGCAAACACACCAGCTGAGCAGCCTGACGGCTCATGGTGCTCTTTAACATGGGGGAAATGTGTGACCCCTGAGCAATGCCCAGAGCCCCAGCACTGTCGCGGACCTTGCAGCAATGATACATACAGCTTCTTATGTAAATGAGTTGTGGGCATTGGTAGGAGAGGCCAGCAGTGCCTTATCTCTCTCTTTTGTCCTTGCAGGAGAAGAGGGTAGGTAATTCACAGGAGAGGGCTCTCACAGGAGGAGGAGTTCCCCAGCTTGCTATCCTCACTGCCTTGGAGGAGACAGTAATGGGAATCACCAGGGTGGCCCTGCAGGACCAAGTGGGCGATGGGAATACCATATTGTGATCTGTAAATGAAGGAGTGGAGTGCATGCCTCCCCACCCAACAGCATGCCAAAGACTCAGCTGCATTGTGAAGCCTCGGCCCTGCTATTTCTCATGATCTCCTTGTGTCTCCCACAGGATCAGTCGTGGAGGACAAGCGCCAAAGTACAGTCGCATCACTGGGGGCATCTCATGCATCCAAGACAGCAGAGCCAGCACCGTCACATCATACAAGTGCACCCTTCCTCAGCACAGATATACTCACATCGGTAGGTCCTTAGGTGCAGTTAGAAAGGGTGGCACTGGGTGAAGAGCATGGCACTAGTGAGCAAAAGGAGATCAGAGAGGCAGACGCAGCTGTGGGCAGTACCCTTTGGAAGATGGAGGACAGAAACATTCACGCTCAGCTGGGCGCAAATGCAGGGCCTTAGGAGTTACAAGCAAGGAGTATGTACTTTGATCAGCAGCGAGAGATGTGTATCCACATGTCAGAATTCCCTGAGGCAATGCGGGGTCATGGGCTGAGAATGGAGGAGTCCATTCAGTTTCATGTGCGCCACCATGGCTCAGGGCTTTGAATGCATGAGCTACCCCATTGAGAGTGTGGTCAACCTCCTGGAGAGCCATATGTGGCAGCACTCAGGGTTGATGCAGGAGCAGTGCACTGACATGCACAGAATGCATGCGTCACTCTGTAGCATTGTCAGTGGTGCTGGTGGCGCAAGGATGCATAGAGTGGATGCCAGTTGTGCCCCAGCTGATAATCCCTTCCCGCAATCCAGAGCACCATCCAAGGGCTGAGGCAGTCACCAATGCGGATGAGAGTCTCATCTCATGGGGTGCCATCATCATCGTCGGCCTCGTTGGCCCTCTGACTGAGGGACCATCTAGGCAGCAGAGTCCTGTGATGACCTCCTGCATTGTGCAGCCTCTGGAGATGCCCCCACTGGCATCTCCATGACAAGGACCACCAGCACGGACATCTCAGCCGCAAGCAGACACAAGTGAGCAGGCTGCCTAAATCTCATCCGTGGACACAAGGGGAACACCATGTAAAAATGGCTGAGAACGAGGGCCACTGCACGGTCAGAACACTGAGTGGTGCACTGGGGTTTATTTCACTTATTAATGTGCATTTTGTTACTTTTTGTTGACACATTAAATATTGACACATAACTCCAGACCTGTGAGCTTCCATTCTTTAATGGAGAAACTTGAAAAGAGGGATGAAGTGGTGAAGGGAAGCAATGGTCTTTGAAGGGGGACAGTGAGACTGCTGGACAGATGTGCATCATTCATTGGCAGTCAGAGTGGATCTAGTCAAGGCTGCACCATCAATGGAAATGTTCTCACAAGCAGAGCATGCAGCCCTGTGGGCTTAGAAGCACTCAGATGAAACACACCTGCATCAGATGTTCCCTGGCATTGACACCATCCTGATGAGACCAAATCATGTGCCAGCCATGGCCACCTCCCTGCACAGCCTGGGCACCTTTCTGCTCTGCATCTTCCTCTTCCTCCTTCTTCACTTCCTCCTCTTCTTTCACCACCTGCTCCTCCTCTTCCTCCAATGAGCTGTCATTCCAAGGCCTCAGCCTCTTCAAAATCCACTCCTCTCTGGAGAGCCATTATGAGAGTGCAGCAGACCACCACGATGTGTGAGAGCCTTGCAGGAGTGCACAGCGGGCACACCCAACTGGTCTAGGCTCTGAAACCGCATCTTCAGAAGCCTGATGGCCTGCTCAATAGTGGTCCTTGTGTGCAGATGGCTTGGGTTGTAGCATCTATGTGGCTTTGTCCCCTAGAATCCATCCACAAAATTTGGGTGTGACATGAAGATCTGTGGCACCCTGGACTGCCTGAGGATGAAGGAGTCATGGCAGCTGCCAGGAAAGTGAGCGCGCACATGCATAATGCTCTTGTTATGATCACCGAACAATTGAATGTTGAGGCAATGGAAGGACTTTCTGTTGATGAATCTCATTGGTCGCTCATTCGCTGCCTTGATGGCCACATAGGTGAAATCAATAATGTCCTGCACCCTTGGGAATCCAGTGATGTAGGTAAATCCTGCTGCCCTTTGTGCCTGCGAGGCCCCATCTGTTTGAAATTGTATGTACTGCCCAGCTCTCTCAGGGCATCAGTGACCTGCGAGATGCAGTGGTGTGCTGCCGCTTGAGAGATGCCACCAAGGTTCATTGCTGATCCTTGGAAGGAGCCAGAGGCGAAGAAGTTCAAGGCCACAATGACTTTGATGGCTAATAGCAGGGAACGGCGAGCAGTGTTGTGAGGTGTGAGGTCTTCGACAACGAGGGCACAAATCTCAGTGACCATCTGCCTGGATAGGTGCAGTCTGCATCACTGGTCCTCCAAATTGTACAGGTAGCTTCTTCTCCAGCGGTACACACAATGCTGCGGGTATGGCCCCCTCGTTTCTTTCCTCTGTTCTCCTCATGCCTGGGGCTGTACCTCTGCTGTTGAGGATGTTCATCCTCGTCACTACTCGACCCAATCTCTGAAAACCTTAATCCTATGTCCAGCAGTTGCCTTGCTTGTGCTCAGCTTCACTCACAATGATTTCTGAACAACCTCCCCCCCCGCTCCCCCTACCCCCAACCCCCTTAAGGCCCCACGATCCGGATCACGATCCCTTCTACTGCCTGAGCGGGCACAGACCACTCACTCCACTACCTCTGCTCACCTGATAGCAACTGTGTGCCAATGGCTGAGTGTCCCTCTCAGCCATGCACCCTTTTATGGGCCCACCTATTTGCGTGGCGTGGCCATGACTGACTCCCCACTGTGTTGCCGCCTCCTTGCACCTGGACTGATCCTAATCCATCATGCAACCCATGTGCCCCCACCAAAATTCCAAACTGGCCCTTGACGAGCTGACAACAAGCTCATTAACAAGATCAGTTGGTTACTTATCCAAATTGGGCGGGTTGCTGGGTCTTGCCTTACCCCGCCAAGCAAAATCGTCATCAACAAGAATGGCAACGTCAAACCAGCATGCCAGTCAGCGGCACTAATTTTCGTGCCCACCCGCCTCTGCTTCCGCCCCCATCAGGGCCTAAAAATCCTACTCTGATTCTATAAAATGTGTAAGAAAGAACTTGCATTTCTACAGCATGACCTCAAGATGCTCCAAGTTGCTTCACAGCCAAAGAAGAACTTTTTTTCTTCATTGTAGTCATTGTTGTAATGCAACAGTGTAATACTATAGACCAGATGAAAGTTTCTTTCGACACAATTGCTGAGAGATGTGTGTGTGTGTGTGTGTGTGTGTGTGTACACGTGTGTATGTTGAAGTGAAACAATGTAAGCAGTGTGTGTGTCTGGTAATAAGAGGTGAGTAACCTTTTCAAAAGAAGTAGGAAAACTGAACGCCCAAGTAATGTAAGAAGAAAGAACTGTGTTTATTCAGCGCCTGACCACCTTTTTATGATGTCCTAAAATACTTCACATCCTGATTGTTTTATGCAGTGCATTCAGTGCTGTTGTGAAGACAAATAGGCAGCCAAATTTGCACACAGAAATATTCCACAAATATCAAATGAGAAGAATGACCAGTTAATCTGTTTTCTTGCTGCTGGTTGAGAGAGGAATGCTGATCAAGGTACCAGGAGAATTCTGTGCCCCTCTTCAAATAATGCTGTTGCAAATTCAGGTCACCCTAGGTAACCCCTGGGTTCAGTCGTTTGTGGTAGTTTTCTGTGAGCCATACCTTTACAGGATTCAACACTGAGTGCTCTTATATTTACTTGTACAGTAGTGAGATCCAGAGGCATAACGGTGGAACCACCTTGTGACCTGATTTCAACTCCCGGGCAGGCATGGGACAAAGTGAGCTGTGTGCCCGTTGGGGACTTGCTGCGGCAGTTTCACCTGATTTTAATGGTCAGGCCTCATTAATATGCCACTTTCCAACTTCACCACCAATAAGACCGCGATGTCACCTGAGAGGTGTATCTATATATACATATATATATATATTAATAAAATATATAAGTTTTTCCACCCTAGCAATTTGAGTGATGCTAAAATAGTTCCCAGCATGGTTAGAAATGCCTGAAAAATGTACTTCACTATTCAAATTGAATTAACAGTTTCATTCTATCCTGTTAGTATTAAGAAAATAACAGCCCGGGTTTTGCAGTCGTAATGATGGTAAAACTGTTAGTGGCCCCTGTCATTATCCTGTGAAACTGACAGCAACTTCTGGAGTCTGCACACGAGCAGTTAATCCAGAAATCCAGAAGTTGTTGCCAGTGATTCCCTGTTCCTCCATAGGGTGTGCTGTTGAAGTCCCACATCCAGCAATCTTTAGAAATCACCGAACTGACAAGAACTTTCCCTTCTACATTGTAGCATTGCTGTTAAAAAGGCTGAAGAAAAGTTATTCCTGGTTAATGAGATGTAAGTGGGTTCTTAATGCCATACTAAGTCATAGGTACTGCTGAATAACCTCTCTGGCCTTGGAAAACTAATTTTATATTTGTATCATGTTAAATTGTTCCATTATGATAAAAAAATTCCATAGTTTTAAATATAAGAAAATTACATTTTGTTTATGATATTTCAGTTTCTAATGTGTATATCCCAATCTTTATTTCACTCTCTGTAAAATTTATAATATGTAAGGGATAATCATTGCATTTTACTTCTTGGTTTGCTGTCTTTGAGAATTCATCAATTTGATTGGCTACTTACCCTGTTTTATAGCATCACAGTTGCTGGATGCCTGGAGATCCCCCTGATTTGGCGCTAGATTCAAATTAACTTCAGGAAAGGTGAAATCCACACCACAGAAATTGCTAGATGTCTGTGGGCAGCTTTCTTTGAGGTCAGCAGCAAGTGTCATTGCTGCCTGCAAAATCTGGACCAATATGATCCTTGCATGGCTGGTCTCCCATCTTCCATAAACCTGAGCTCATCCAAAACTCTGCTGCCCATATCCTAACTCATACCAAGTCCTGTTTACCCATTACCACTTTGCTCACTAACCTACATTAGCTACCAGTTGGGAATGGCATAATTTTAAAATTAGCATCTTTGTGCTCAAATCCCTCCATGGCCTTTTTCCTCTCTATCTCTGTAATCACCTCCAGCCCTGCACCCCTCTGAGATATCTGCGCTCCTCCATTTCTGGCCTTCGTTGCATCCCTGATTTTAATTGCTGCATCATTGGTGGTCTTGCCTTCAGCTGTCAAGGCCCTAAGTTCTGGAGTCCATTGCCTAACCTCTCCGCCTAATCACTCCGCCTTTCTACCTCTCTCTTTTCCTTTACGTCACTCCTTAAAACCTACCTTTCTAACAAAGCTTTTGGTCACCTGTCCTAATAACTCCTTATGTGGCTTAATGTCAAATTTTGTCTAATAACACTGCTGTGAAGCCCATCCGGACATTTCTTTTACCAAGTTAAAGGTGTTATATAAATGCAAGTTGTCGCAGTTGATCAGTGCAGTCAGCCTGGCATTCTGTGGTACCAGAGAGTAGATCTCCATCTCAGCTGTGCTGGAAAAAACATGGCCACTGACCACAAAAGAAAGAGAAAATAGTTGGGAGAGAGTTGGACTCATCCATGACCCCACCTTTCCAAATGCTTGCTCAGCAGTATCATCGGCAGGGGCTTGAGGGCAGTCCACCTCCCTGTCCTAAGTTGCTGGAACTAAGGGCGGCACAGTGGAGCAGTGGTTAGCACCGCAGCCTCACAGCTCCAGTGACCCGGGTTCAATTCTGGGTACTGCCTGTGTGGAGTTTGCAAGTTCTCCCCGTGTCTGCGTGGGTTTCTTCCGGGTGCTCCGGTTTCCTCCCACAGCCAAAAGACTTGCAGGTTGGTAGGTAAATTGGCCATTATAAATTGCCCCTAGTATAGGTAGGTGGTAGGGAAATATAGGGACAGGTGGGGATGTGGTAGGAATATGGGATTAGTGTAGGATTAGTATAAAATGGGTGGTTGATGGTCGGCACAGACTCGGTGGGCCGAAGGGCCTGTTTCAGTGCTGTATCTCTAAATAAAAATTTTTTTTAAAAGGGACCAGGAAACAAGAGCAAAATAGAAGGGGGGAGGGGGCGGGGTGAGGAGCGGCAGTTGATTGGTGTGAGAGAAATTATCTAGTATCACACTCTATCAAAATAAAACAAAATCCAGCAGTTTTCAATCTGAAGAAATACAAAAGAAATATGAGAAGCATGTGATGACAATTAACACCCTGGGTGAATGCTCTGAGCATATAAAGAGTTATACAACACTGTGATAAATATTTCTGATTGTGCAGTAATAAGTCTTTTAATTAAAAAGATGTGTGTGCTTAACATTTATATATCATTAGGGCTGTTACGGGAGTGATTTTGTACTAGCAAGAATTTTAATGCCAACTCTAGAAGCTCACAAATCCAGATGCAGATTTAGCATGGCAGTAAATATTGCTATGTTAGTGGTCTATAAGCACCAAGTTAACTAGTTATTGGGATGGATGTACTTAATCTTAATGAAGCTGCAAGTTCAGAAACGGTTACAGTCTCTCAAAAACCAACAGAGTCGCTAATTTTCCCAGCTGCTATTAATATATACTTGCCAAGAACCATGTGGTGATAATACTGCTGAACAGTTTCTTTATTGCCAGGCAGGCCACAAGCAAGTCTGAATCATCTTGGTTTACATGACAGTAAGAGGTTGAATTCTGTGTAGTCCAGTGCAATGTTTCTTTGCATCATAGCATACATCATGATAATTCACTTTATAAAGTGACATACAGTCCTGCAAACCACTCCATAACATTCTAGTTCCAGGAATACACTAACTCTCTAGATTTTCAAAGCTCAAACCTCACTGACTGATGATGTAATGAATGGACAAGGTTTATGGCATCATCATCCAACTTGGGTGGGATTTGCTGTGGTTAATGAGGCTGGCTTTCTCAGTCTATGTCCATTTACCTCCTTACTGCTAACTGTCAGCTTTTTCGCTCAATACAGCACTTGCTGAGCTGTAGGTCCTATTTTGTTCCCATATTCTTTCAGAGGGCTGTCCTCTGGCTCTGCTGGTTGCTCTTTCCTCTCCCTTCCACTGCTGCACTGTTCTCCCAGGATTTGCCTTTCTCCCAGCCGCCTGCTCTCTATTCCTCTACACCCCCAGCCCCAGTTGTGTTTTGTTCTCAGCCTCAGGCATTCTCTCTCTCATGCCAGAATTTAGTCATGCTCACGACCTTTATCTCCAGTTGTCACTGGCACTGCTCTGTCTCCCTCACTGTAGCTCTGCTGCAGCAGCTCGTTCTCCCACTTCACTTCCTGCACAGTCTGCATTTTTTCATCACCTGACTCCACCCCCCCACCCCCCCATATAGTTTTCCTTTACTTCTCACTTTACAAACATGCTGGCTCCTGTCCTGCTCATAAGACTTATATGACAAGCTGTGGCTTAGCGGTGCCTCTGAGTCAGCAATTTGTGGGTTCAAGCACCACTCTAGAGACTTGAGCATAAAATCTGGGCTGGCACTTGTTACGAGCTCATAGGACACCAGTCCGGTGTACACTGAGTCTTCATTGAAACTGCTTGTAATGGCTGCCTGCAGTCAGAATACTGCATGGTAGAGGTCACATGACTACGGCAAGCCAGGAGGCACATTGGTACAGTATTGCATTTCTATCCCAAACATCCCCCTTTTCATACAAAAATTTGCATGCATTGTCATTGACACTGAGAGTACCCACTATCATACAGCTGTTCTCATGCATTAGTAGTTCGTCATTCTTGTCAGTCTCTGCACATGCATTGCATACATAGTCATGAAATTATGTCAGTCTCTTAATGGTGTACGTGTGTGTTGTCGTTGGTTGCTCATCCAGTCGATTTTCCTTCTCCGGCGAGTGTCGTTCCCGTGTCACTTGTTGCTGCAGTAACTGTTGTTATTCCATTTCTGTTGTTTGGGTGCTGTGAACCTCTGGGGCTGATGGTTGTTCTGTGGTCTGTGCAGTTAGTGAGTTCTCATCTACCTGATTGGCCGCCTGCCATTAAGGAACAGCTTCTTCAGTTGTGTGTGTTTGCCTGCGGTTGTGACAGTATCTCTGGTCCTTCACTGCCACCGCATACGATCGAGGTGACAACAGCTCTATGCAAGTCCCAAGTTGCCACTTGGGCTGACTCTTGTTGAGGGCGTTGAATGTTTGTACCCTGACTGACTCTCCAATGCTCAATTCAGGCAATGGTTCTGCAGTTTTGTCAAAATGAAATTTGGCTTTCTGCCATTTCACCTTGATTTTGTCTGCCCGATCTGCAGAATCTGAGCGCTCCTTTCCCACAGCCTCCACCTCGGGCACCTGAGCAGACGACTGCCAGATCTTCCCAGGCGTCTGATCAGACGACTGCCAGATCTTTCTCTTCCTCGCCGCCTGTATGACTCGCGTCACCTTGCGACTGGCAAAGGCGTTCTCATTCCAGCGCCGGTGCCCGCTCCTGTAGGCCATCTCCTGGGTTTCTCTTTTTGCACATGAGGGTAACCAGTCCAAACTTTAGACTTGCTTCTGCTGAGATGAATGGCTGTTGCTTGCTGTCTATGATTTGGAACTCCAGATCTTCATTCTTGTCATTGCAATGGACTCTAAAAGTAACTTGTCCTCTTAGCACTAGTATGGTGCTATCATATAGCCTCAATCTTACTTTTGAGGGCTTCATTTTTGGATCACCATGTTGAGCCACTTCACACAGGTCTGTGAAGGTCATGATGTTGCATGACACACCGATGTCTATCTGGCACTTTATGTTGACTTGATATTCTCCTTCTGCAGTCATCATTCCAACAGTCACAAACCATTTATCACCGATCGACCTGTCTGAAGCAACCCGTTGTATGTTGCATAGCAATTCATCAGAATCTTTGGCTGATGTCTCTCCAGTGGCCATCTGTACCTGCTTGTTGTACTTCCTTCTCGCCAAACACTTGTGTGCAAAATGATTCAGCTTCTTGCAGTGAGAACACTGCTGGATATGCCTTAATTTCCTGTGCGTGATGTCCTCCGCAGTATTTGCATCCTGCCCTTTGTCCGTGATCTTTCTGCCCTTTCGACCTGGAATGTCTATCAGCATATTGCAAGACCTGGTCTGTTCTGCCATGAATATGCTCTAGCTGCTGATTTATAACCTCAGTACTTCTGCACAAGTCATTCGCTTTCCTGAGAGTCAATTTCTCCTCTCTCAGTAGACATGCGCTCATTGCAGGATCTCTTATGCCTAATACAATCCTGTCTTTAATGAGATCATCTTTTAGTTGTGCAAATTCACAGGATTCTGCAAGCTGTGTTATTGCCGTCACATATTGATCAATGGAGTCTTTTTCACCTTGGGCCCTAATATTGAACACATATTCATAGGGTTCAAAGCATGCCTTCAAGGCTTTCAAAATTTCTGCTGTCTGTTTTTTTTGTTCTTCAGAGAAATTTAGGGTGGGATACACTTTGTAACAGTCTCTTCCCAACAGTGTTAAAACTGTAGCTACTCGCAGCTGCTCTGATTTGTTAATTAAATCTGTCGCAATTTTGTAATTTTGCATTGTGAGTAGAAAAACTGCCAGTTCTGTTTCATATCACTTTTCATATCGACTGGTGCAGGCAGAGGAAAGTTTGCAGCCATTGTCTTACCCTGTGCTGTCAGCTGTTTCTTTGTTCCCTTTCTGTGGCTTCCTGTGACTTTTAGCAGTTTTTAGCAGTTATGACCATTCCTGTGGCCTTAGTTCCATAGCTGTGCTTGTAAACAGATCTTCAACACTCAATCTCAGATCCACTCTGACACCATGTTATGAGCTCACAGGACATCAGTCTGGTGTTTACTGAGTATGTTGAAACTGCTTGTAATGGCTGCCTGCAGTCAGAGTAGCTCATGGTGGAGGTCACATGACTATGGCAAGCCAGGAGGTACATTGGTACAGTATTGCATTTCAATCCCAAACAGCACTTCAGTACAGTATGAAGTGAGGTGTGGTCTTTCAGATGAGATATTAAACTGAGGTCCTGTGTGCTCTCTCAGAGGGATGTAAAGAATCCTATGGCACTACTTTGAAGAAGAACAGGGGAGCACCAGCCAACATCTAAGCCCCACCAAACATCAGTAAAACAGATTGTCATTATCACATTACTGTTTGTGGGATCTTGCTGTGTACAAATTGGTTGCCACATTTCCCACATTACAGCGGTGACATTGGTTCTTTGGGATGGGTTGAGGTTGCAAAAGGCACTAAAAAATGCAAGTCTTTCTTTCCATCGCTCTTTCCTAATCTACCCATCAGCTTAAAGTCATTTCTTCAACACCTCTAATAGTGCGTGAGTTGAAATGAATGTGCAGATGATTCTGATGTATTTGAAGATATCAGGTTAAACTGTACCTTTTTGAGATCGAAAGTTACATAACTCATGTGACTGATATGTCCCTTAGCCGCCTGTTGCAAATTGTTCCGTATGTCGCCCACAGCTCAGAGACTTTGAGTAGGAAACAGCGCAGGTAAAAGATTTTCCTGCTGGCCCACTGACCACAATGTCTCATCACTGTGTGGTAATATCTTGTTAGCTGTGAGCAGAAGATTGTTTTTCTCTCCTACGCCCTTTATTATAGCTGTGGTCTTGTGGGCATGAAGAAAATTCCTTTGTGGAGTTAAGAACATTATTTACTTCATGACATGACAGGAAATAGAGAAGGAGTGATGCAACTGACATAGAAAGAGAAATAGGAATGTAGGACCAAGAGTGGGCCATTCAGCCCTCGAGCTTGCTCCGCCATTCAACTAGATGATAGTTGATCTTCTCCACAACTCCATTTACTTGCTACCTCATCATATCCCTTGGTACCGTTACCTAATGTGGAATGGAATAATAAATGTAGCTGAAGGGCATCAAAGATATGTTTAGAAAAGACTTCACAAAATTATATCAGCACACTGATTAGGGCAGATATCATGCTTAGTACTTTCATCCATTTATACTTCACAAGGAGACTGTTTGTCAGAACAGTGTATTTCAAGTTCAGACTCTAGGGATGAAGTGCCTCATTTCCCGTAACCTTGTGAATAAATTTTAGGTCATTAAGACTATTGTTGCTGTGATTTCAGGAACTTTGAAAATGAAATTCAAATGTCTTATTTGGCTCCTCTATAGCTGATTCACAGGGGAAATTTGGGTGAGGGTGAGGGCGTTAAAAAGACGAAAGTGACAACTTGTTGGGAAGCCATCTCCAGCCCACCAACTTCTGCATTTAACTGCAGCGTGTTAGGCTGTTTGTGCGCAACCCTTCGAGAGAGAGGCATATTCCCCATGACAGAAACTAATCGCTCAATGACAGCAATAGTGACACTGATTTTTCAGTTTACTGTGTGATCCATGGGTTTTCCAAGTTTCCCGAAACTCACAAGTGAAGCAAGGCAAGAACATAGCAGCAGTTGAGAGGTTCAATCAATTTCAGGGATGTGTTGCATTCCATACTCAGTACTGACAGCTGCTTCCTTACTTACTAGTGGGAAAGGGATTGTTTATAGGATTTGTTCTGAGAGTTGACTTTCTAGACTTTGGAGGTTTCTTCTGCATTTTAGAGGTTTGATCTATCAGTTCAGGTGGGTGCTGCTTCTGCTGCCTTAGATTGGACCTCAGATGAGGACCAAAATGACCAGCAACAGAACCAGCAACAGCCTCCAGCTCATAGTCTGCAGCTGATCAGGAGAGAGGGGAGCAGCAGAGAGGTGCAGGTTGCAGGGGGCCATATCAACCAGATAGGATGTGCAGACAGAGACTGAGTTTCCTTGACATGTCCAAACAATAGTGTCTCAGGAGGCTCAGGGTGTCGCGTGAGGTGGTGGCAGACATCTGCAGCCTGTTGGAAGAAGACCCGCTGCCAGCTGGATCTGGTAGCCACGCGTCCCCAGTGGTTGTCAAAGTCACCGCCACTCTCAACCTTTTTGCCTCTGTCAGAGACACTATTGTTTGGACATGTTGGAGACATTTGCAGAATTAGCCAGTTAGCGACACAAATATGCATAAGACAGATAACTTGGCTGATGACACATCTCAGAAACTCAAGGAATGATGCCTACAATCTATACCATATCACCACCAGATGTGTCTTTGCAAGCCATCGCATACTGAAGATATGCTTCAGGTGTCTTGAGAGATCTGGAGCTGCCCTTCAGGATGCACCAGAAAACATGTCCAGAATGGTTGTGGGGTGCTGCGCTTTGTACATCATTGTACAGCAGCAAGACTTGATCATCAGGAAGACCAAGTTAAAGCTCAAATCCTCTTTGAAGGATTCTGAGGAGGAAGATGAATATGAGGAAGATGAAAATGAGCAGGAAGATGAGGAGGAGGAAGGTGATGAGGGCAATATAACACCATCTGCTTACTGCCCGAGATGCCCAGGTTGCTCTGATTATTGTGATGTTCACATGGTTCCAACAGTGGATGCATCTCACATGCAACAATCACTTTTCTGTCCCCACCCCACCCCCACCATGCCACTACAAGCAGTCCTGCAAATAACCAATCATCTTTTCCACATCCCATTGGCCACCATCAATTTAAGTCTGCCTATTCGTCATCAAACAACTTAAAATGCCACTTAAAGCCAGCAACCAAGAATGTGCAAGACGGGAAAGTGGTACAAAAGAATAATATTGATGCGCTTCAGAAACAGAAACTTAGCAACAAAACAATTTCCAGGACATCCATGTGCGTACTGTTGTGGAACTACAAATCTTTACTCTTCCTTTTCCTAGTACTTCCATGTAGTACAACTGTGGCTTCAGCAGAGGTAGAGGCAGGCTGCTCAGATCCCTGCTCTGACTGCTGAGATGCTCTTGGTGATGACTGTTGGAGCCTGTGAGGGCCCTGCCAAAGACTGCTCCACCTGGACCTGTGCATGGCAGACTTGGCCATCGGGAGGCGAGGCAGCAGGTACTGACTGAGTGGGGGACAACAGGTGAGAAATGAAAGTGCTTTGGGTGAAGTCCCCTTTTCATGCCCCCATGCTCCCTCTAAGAGGCCAGCCGCACTTCACTGCTACCATTGTGCTGGAGAGTACTTTGCTGCAGATCAGTGGAGTGCTGAAAGGCCCATCCTATTTAAAGTGGCATCCAGAGGATTTTGCGGTGTCCTTGTTATTGAACTAGATTATCTTCTCAGTGTTACAGAATCTTAAGAACATAAGAAATAGGAGCAGGAGTAGACCATTCAGCCCATTGAGCTTGCTCCGCCATTGAATGAAATCACGGCTGATCTTCTACTTCAACATCATCTTCCTGCACTATCCCTGTATCGCTTGATGTTTTTAATATGTAGAAATCTATCGATCTCAGTCTTGAACATACTCAACAACTGAGCCTCCACAGCCCTCTGGGGCAGAGAATTCCAAAGATTCACCACACTCTAAGTGAAGAAATTCCTACTCATCTCACTCCTAAATGGCTTGCCCCTTATTCTGAGACTGTGTCCCCTGGTTTTAGACTCCTCAGAGAGGGAAAACAACTTTCGTGCATCTACCCTGTCAAGCCCTGTGAGAATTTTGTACATTTGAATAAGATCACTTCTCATTCTTCTAAACTCTTGGCCACCAGTGATGTCTAACTACTCCCCCATTTTATTAATTTTAAACGAAGGATAATATATAAACTGCATTGGCATTTTAACTTCATCTACCCATCTTGGTTCTGTATCCCTTGCCTAATAGTATCTATTGTCATGCAGGCCCCTACCTGCCAACAATGAGGCACATTAATTTCGCCACATGGACATTAAATTTAAAACTATTGCTGGGAAGAAAAGAAGGTCTATTACAAGGGGATTGCCAAGCCCCTGGCTGGAAAGACATGTTTTGCATACTAGCAGACATTGTTGGAACAAAGGAACCAGTCCTGCTCCAATTTAATCCACAATGGACTTTCGATTATGTTATGACTGACTGCTCCTGTCAAAGCCCCCAATCAAAATATACGATTCTGATCGTGGTGGGACCAACGCACTGTTAATTCAATCCCGTCGCTCCACAGATCGGCTAACATATCATTTAAAACTTCGCAAATTAAAGAAAGACCCAGCCAAATTGTACCATCTATTAACCCCCGAACGAGGCTAACCAAACCATGTGTGTTTAACTCAACAAATTAACTCTTTAATTAGAAGAACTAAATTCTTAAACACTATGAAGATATAAACAACATTTAAAATAGAAAAAATCAGAGTCCTTGCAAATTTACAGTCCAATGTTGCTCAAAGTCCTCACAGAATGTTGCTCGAAGTCCTCACAGAATGTTGCTTTCCTTCTCCAGTGAATTTCAACAATTAACGTCTTGCAAATACTCTCAATAGAATCAAACTGACTTTACAGTTTTTGAGGGATAAAAGGTTGTCACAGTCTAACTTCCCTTTCTTCAATTTAAATTACCAGAGATCTCTGCTTTGGCTTGATGTTTTAGATTTTTGAGAGATAATAATTAAACAGACTAAAATCCTCTTCCTTCAGTTTAAATGATTGAGAGCTCTTTTTCAGGTGTGCTAAACACAGCTGTGTCTTCTGTGTCTCTGTCTGTGTGTTCTGTTAGACCAAACTGTCTTCAACTAAGAAGCCTGTTCAAAACTGAATTGTAACAAATGTATCACGTGAAACTCACTCCCAGCAGCTACACCTATGGTAACGAGAATGCACCCTTTGAATCGCAGTCTCCAAATGGCTGTTTCTAAGGCAACGAAAATGCACCTTCCTATAACTCCTGAGGCTTGCTGGTTCTTAAAGCAATACTGATCCTTTGCAAGCCTTAAAGGCAAACCTCATATTCCCGGAAACAAAACTACAGGACCATGACAATGACCAGACATTGAGGGTAGAGGAGCTTGCATTCCAAGTTGACTGCTAAGATGGCCGAATACACAAACGGACGTGGTCACACCCCCTAGTCACATGAATAACCTGCTGGGCAACCTGAGTTTTTTGGATTTGAACTTACCACAGAGTTTTGAACTGGCAGAAAAGCTCCTGACCCCTGGATTGAGAACATCTCTCTCCTGTCTGCTCTCATCCCTCTCACCAGCTTCAGAATCCATTGAAGACATATGAACTCTGAGAGAGAAAAGTCTCCGACAGTGAGAAAGATTTAAGAAGAATACTGGGCCCCAATGAAAAGCAAAATCTGCCTACAAGCAAGGACTACAGCGAGCTCAAAGCACAGTAACAAAAACCCCTCTTCAGAGATTGCCTCAAACCTCCCCACTATTTTTCTTCTGCTTTTTTCTGTCCCTATTTGCATGTGTGTATTGTCTATGCATGTTAGCATGGGGCGCATCATGTATCTATAGGCATTAACCGAATTAGAGTTTAGGTTTTAATAAAATTTCACCTTTCTTCTTTAAACCTAAGAAAGCCTGTTTGTGCTCATTTCTTGCCTTATAATTGGAAAGCAGTGAACAAGGATTCACCAAGGGGGAGCTCAAAACACAGTGTGTTTAAAACAAAACCATGTTACAGTAAAACCAGGTGAAGACCTCTTTCTCACCTGGTCGTAACACTAACAATTTCAGTTTTGAAATTTTTAATTGACCCCCAGCCTCAACATCATTTTGGGGGACAGAGTTCCAGATTTCCAGTACCCTTTCTATAAAGGACTGCTTCCTGACATCATCCCTGAGCCATCTAGCTCTATTCCCCGCTCCCCCCCCTTATTTTGTACGCTCCTAAGAGAGGAAATAGTTTCTCGCTAAATACCCTTTTCAATCTTTTGATCATCTTAAACACCTCAATTAGATCATACCTTAATCTTCTATACTTGAAGGAATACAAGCATAATCTATGCAAGCTGTCCTCATAACACTAGCCCAGCTACTGTAGGATGTCCGATCAGGGTGTGCAGCTCACTTGCCTAGCTTTAAGGCCTAGCCCTCGAAATGGACTGGGCCTCCCATGGGCAGGAACAGTTGGGTGTTTTCCACCAGCTGTCAGCCTGTTCCAAGCCTGGAGTTGAAATGTACTCATGCACTTTGCAACTGGGTTCATTGGACAGTGAGCAGGAGCGATCACCTAGCTGATTTTCTTTCCCCTTTCTCTTGTCTAAGAGCACAGAGGCTAAATGTAACACCATCACCAACAACTCCAGCTGACATCAACACAGACCATGGACGGAAGCTGGGAAGCAGCAGGTCGGTATGGTCCAGTACCATATTGACCGTTGCATTTAACTATTGAGTGAATTTTATTTTTGAACAGTAGATACTTCGTTTTCTAGACATACTGGAAGCAGCAGGATATAGTTTTTTGTCTGGTCATAACTCTTGTGTATAAAAAAATTATTAAAACACATTTTCTTTGGAGAAAATCCTGTAAGGCAGCATGCTAGCAGATAAAGCAAATGTCCAGATCCATCCAAGAAACTAAAATTCACAACAGCAAACACTAAACCAATGTACAGTGCTAGGCATGACTGCAAAAATTGGAGTAGTTCAGAAACTCCCTCATGATACAAGACAGTTGCTATTCTAATGAAATGTCTGCAACGTATAGGGAGGTAAGTCTAAAATTGAACTGTATTTCCTACATTTTTTGACAATAAGCAATTTGGAATTGTTAGGATAAACTGAATTTATATAGCGCCTTTCATGGCCTCAGGATGCCCCAAAGTGCTTTACAGCCAATTAAGTACTGCGAAAGTGTGGTGACTGACTCTTGTCGGGGAACACAAGTTAATTTGCGCACAGCAAGGCCCAACAAATATCAATGAGATACATGATCAGATAATCTGTTTTAGTGATGTTGGTTGAGGGATAATGCCGTTTATGTGCCTTTGCTCCATATCCCTTCATACCCTTTTCTATTGTTCTTAATTCTGAAAATTTCATGTAACCTCGCACCACAGCCTTGTGGGAGAAGAGAATTACAGATTTCTACTACACTTCCTGATTTCACTCTTAAATAGCATAACTCTAATTTTAAAATTATGCTCTGCATGCTCTGGATCCCCTCACCAGGGGAAATAGATTCTCTATTGAATTCCATTATCATTTTAAAAGCTCACAATTTGCAGCTATATTTTTCTTGTTTCATTTATTATCTTACATCAAAATATTGTAAATGATCACAACCACTCACCAAACTCACTCTTATTAATACTGAATCCAGGATACAATACACTTGATAAAATATACTACTGTGATGTTGAAATGATCGAGGAATAGTGAATGGTGAGAGGGTGAAATCCTGACAAACCTTATACAATAATAAATAATTCTGCGATCTTAGAAATTTGCCAGAATAAGACATCTTACTAGACTGAAGATATTCTGATAGTTGCTTTCGTTTTATTACTTTTGTTACAAAGTAACACCTTTTGGAAGCTTCCCTTAGTGAAAAAAGTAAAACCACTGACTCTTGACTTGGCTAAGGAGTTCCCTGAACGACATTCAAGACACATAATTTTTAAAAGTATATAAATTTGGGATAATGAAATACAGAAATAATTTAAAGTATTTCCTGAACAGCCTTATTCTCCTTTCAAAAGGGGAGGTGAGGAGGGCGCAAGGTTCTCAGAGGGCTGTTCTGCATTCAGGAAACCTGAGACCTGAGTTTCTCTCCAGTCCTGACAAATTTAATGGCACATTCTGATTAACTGTTTTTCTCTCCATTTCCTGACTGCAGCCAGCCATACGGTGTGAGGTTGGCTGCCTGTTGGGCAGGTAAGCCTATGGCACCAAGACACAGTTGGGAGTAAGGAGGAGGGAGGGGTCTGAAAGGCTGGTGGGGTGGGGAGATTGAAAGAAGGAGGAGGGGCAGATCAGAGACCAGTGGGGTGAGATGAGAAGGCTGTGTCATTGGAAGATTGTTGCATGGTGGACGTCATGGTTCAGATTAGGCCCAGGGGTGGTGGGCGGCTTTGCTGATCTTGGGGTTGGGGGGTTTAGACGATCGTGGGAGTAATTTACAGATAAGCTTGGGGACCAGGTGGAAAGCACAGCTGCTGTTCCTGGTCCAGTGCTGGAAAGACACTTACCTCGTGGAACCTGCAGTACTCGCCTCCCTTTAGCTTCTGGATTTTCTGAGGCCGGTCAAACCCAACCGGCCAGCAATAAACCTAAAATCAAGGAAAAATGTGAGGCATGTAGCCTCATTAAAATATTTAAATGAACAGCCTGCCTCCTGGGAGCAGATTGGTTACCCGCCAGCTCCCGACCACCGTTCTTTCCCATCCTGCTTCTGTTATAACTGGAAGTGGGTGGGTTCAAGATGGGTTGGATTTAAGTTTAAGATTTGTAACATCTTAACACACCACCTGACCCAAACCCACCTGTTTTAGGGGTTAAAATTCTCCCCAGTGCATCAAAATTTAGGCTACATGCTATATTATTAAATACTGGAAAATAAAGCTGCTTCTTGTTGGAATTTTTACACTTGATGCATCTTAACACTATTGAGTACCCATAGTCCTTGCCCACCCAGCGTACAAAAGTTATTTTCCAAATATAGATACTGGGGTCTGATAGCTCAGTTGGCTAGATGGTTAGTATGTGGTTCAGAACAAATATCAACAGCATAGGTTCCATTTGTGTTCTGCTCTGAGGAAGCTAATGGGAAGCCACCTCATATACCCTCCTTCCTAGACATGCTCGTTTTTCCTGGTTGAGAGAAAGAGTAGAGGACCTGCCCACAGCACAGCACATACCACCATTCTTGACTATAGGAAAAGTATTTTCATGAAAGACTGTGTCATCAGAGCATGTTAGCTGCCGAAGAAGGGTCACTGACCCGAAACGTTAACTCTGCTTCTCTTCCCACAGATCCTGCCAGACCTGCTGAGTGATTCCAGCATTTCTTGTTTTTGTTTCAGATTTCCAGCATCCGCAGTATTTTGCTTTTATGTTAGCTGCTGAATTGTCTGAAAGAGTTGACCGTAAGTGTTTTGTGAAGTAAACATGGGCAATTGTTGACTTCAAAAAAATATATAATCTGTTTTCAAATAGCATTACAAGCAGAGATTATGATGTTGAATGCCAGTACTGCTCATTAAAGAAAATTGACCTATTTTTCTAGCATACAGGCAGCATAGTTAAACCTCCCACATACGACCTTTTTATTGATATTTAGATACAAGAGGCAATGGGGAAAACTTCTGCACATTAACCATTCTTAAGGGAAATGGATATGAAAGCCATAAAAGTGTAAAGCACAGTGTAAGATGCCAAAAAAATACTAATTAGACAAAAACAACATGGAACATTTAGATAACTGTCCAAAACGATGACATGAAAATAAGTCTAAAGTTTCCCCCAAAAATCCTTTAAAAGCATTTTGATGCATGTTATGTGTTTTAATGTTATTCACTGTTCTGGGCTTTTTCTTTGTGTAAATCATGTTTTTCTTCCAAGCTTGAACCTGTGAAAAGAGATCCCTCAAAACTTATAGGCTCTATACAGCCTCATTACTTGGTACTTTACTGCCCAGATTGTGGTTGCAAGTGGTTCTCTTTAAATTAAGGCCGCGCCTATCTTGCAACATACTGAATTAAATTATGTTTGCAAGTGAACTATTGAAATCTAAATTTTTTTTCAATGAGGGCAAGTTCAGCTTCAATTATTAGTTAGGATCAAATTATCCCCAATATGTTTATTTACATACTAGAGTGAATTTTCTGAGTCCTCACCTGTAATCAACTATGTGGCATCCTAGGAAGGAGTATCAAAAATCATGGGCCGGATACCCATAATTTTCTGCTCTGTAGTTGTGAGGGACCTGATACCTAATGATGAGCCGGCACAGACATAATGGGCCGAATGGCCTCCTTCTGTGCTGTAACCATTCTATGATTCTATGACTTAGAAAATCAGCCCTCCAGTGCTGGCTTGGGAGCATTCTTGCTTCTGAGTCAGCACATAATATATGTTGACATGACAATTCGTTACTGAGAGAGCTCACTCTCCTCTGTCAAAACTTTTCACTACTCCAGGATCATCCTGAAGATCAAAGCTAAGCAACCTCTAGTTTCTTTTCTCCACAACCAACCATTCCTAAAACCCCTCTCCCCTGCTTCCTTAACTCTCACCTCCGACAAGTGAGAGGAGCTCATTGACTTCTCTGTCCCTAGGATTGAGGTCATCCATTCTGTTGTTTCACCCACTTCCCTTTGCCCACCAAGCACAGCTTCCTCAAGACTTCACTCTGGCTTGCCTAGGTGTAAGGAGGAAGAGCCAACCTTACTGTTGCTGGCATATGGGCAAACAGGATGATCGCGTGTAAAAGTCATGCTGTGATGATGCTTAATGTGGTTCTGTTTGTTCTCCACTGCAGGTGCTCGCAATCGCACGACCAGACCAATGACAAGCCAGCAACCTGTTGACGCCACCTCTGGGGATGATGATACCAATCCCCCAGAGGATGCACCATCACCTGCCTCTTCAACATCCTCCTCCACTACAGTCACATCCACACGGTCCGCGTGAGGGTCGTGCATAAAATCAGGGTCACAATCTGGTTGGTGTAGTATAAGGATGTAAAGGGTTAATACTGAAGACTGTATGAACGATAAGGTAACAGTCACATAAGATAGGCTTGAGAAGAATAAGGTATAGCAGCACGAAGGATGCTAGCATAGGTGGCTTGCGGAGAGTGCATATAGTAAGTGTAAATAATAAAAAGTTGTTAATTAACCTTTACCGGAGTCCATGACTTTCTCTAGAATGCCCTACAGCACTACAAATACAAATCCAACAACGCAACACGGTGGCAACAGTAAAACAATGGTAAACCAGACGGAGCAGCAGCGGCGAGATTGGGATCAGGCGAGAGGAGCCGGGATATAAAAGAGCCGAGACCCGAGACCAGAAGTGGCGGCGGTGAGAGTGGGATCGGGCGAGAGGAGCCGGGATATAAAAGAGCCGAGACCCGACGCGGCGGTGAGAGCACTCTGTTCAGTGGAACTGCTTGGCAAACAAAATCGAAATGTGACGTCACAGGAGAGTTGGTAAGTGAATGGTGGGTATTTCTTCTGTGTCTCTTTTTTGTTTTGGCCAAGTGATTTAAATCAGGAGACGTCATTACAGGATAAGAGTACACTTAAATAATTAATTTTTTTCAAAATACTGAGATCCAAATTAATTAATTAAATAGAGTAGAGATGGCTAGGCAGGCGATGTGTTACAGCTGTAGTATGTGGGAGCTGGTGGACGCCGGTGCAATCCACGGTGACCACATCTGTAGCAAGTGTTGGCTGCTCGAGGAACTTTGGCTCAGAGTTGATGAGCTGGAGTTTGAGCTGAGGACACTGCGACACATCAGGGTGGGGGAGTGTTACCTGGACACTGTGTTTCAAGAGACAGTCACTCGCCGTAGATTAAATAAAATTTGGACTGTGGTCAGGGACAGGAGGGTATGACTGGGAGTGAGGCAGGTATGAGGATCCAGAATTTTGCCCTGGAGGAGCCTCAGTCAGTGCCCTTATCCTATAGGTATGAGGTTCTTGCTCCCAGTGTGGATGAGGGCACAGACTGCAGGGAGGATGAACGAACTGACCACAGCACCGTGGTTCAGAGTGCCATTCAAGTGGGGGGAGAAAAGAGAAATGTAGTACTAATAGGGGACAGCATACCTGGGGGAATAGATACTGTTCTCTGCAGCAAAGATAGAGAGTCCCGAAGGCTGTGTTGCCTACCTGGTGCCAAGGTTAAGGACATCTCTTCTGAGTTGGAGAGGAACTTGGAGTGGGAGGGAAAGGATCCAGTTGTCGTGGTCCACGTAGGTACCAACGACATAGGTAGGACTAGGAAAGAGGTTCTGCTGAGGGACTATGAGCAGCTCAGGGCTAAATTAAAAAGCAGAACCACAAAAGGTAATAATCTACGATTACTACCTGAGCCATGTGCAAATTGGCATAAGGTAAATAAGATTAGAGAGGTGAATGCATGGCTCAAAGATTGGTGTTGGAGAAATGGGTTCCAATTCATGGGACACTGGCATCAGTACTGGGGAAAGAGGGAGCTGTTCCATTCGGATGGGCTTCACTTGAACCATGCTGGGACCAGTGTCCTGGCGAATCGTATAGCTAGGATTGTCGATAAGGCTTTAAACTAAATAGTGGGGGGAAGGGTTCAATTGAAGGGAAGTTTAAAAAGTCAAAAAGTAATGAGAGAGCAGAGGTACAGGGTAGTGAAGGGGCATACATTAATCAGAGTGACAGGAAGGAACAGAGAATACAAGCATAAGAGTACAGCACAAATTAGAACCAGAGTAGGTAAAAATGATCAAAAAATCAAAGCTTAAGGCTCTTTATCTGACTGCACGTAGATAGATGAGCTGATGGCACAGATAGAATTAAATGAATATGATTTGACAGCTAACACAGAGACGTGGTTGCAGGATGACCAGGACTAGAAATTCGATGTTCAAGGATATTCAACGTTTCGGAAGAATAGGCAGAAAGGAAAAGGAGGTGGTGTAGCTTTGTTATTAAAGGAAGGGATCAGTGCAGTTGTGAGTAATGATATAGGTGTAAAAGGTCGTGATTAGAATCAGTTTGGGTGGAAATAAGGAATAGCAAGTGAAAGAAATCACGGGTGGGGGTAGTCTATGGGCCCCCGAGGAGTTATCTCTCTACAGGGAAAAATATTAATCAGGAAATAATGGAGGCATGTAAGAAGTGCACTGCAATTATCATGGGTGATTTTAATCTGCAGATAGACCGGACAAAACAAATTGGCAAGGGTAGCATGGAAGACCAATTTGTAGAGTGCATCAGGGATTGTTTCTTAGAACAATACGTTGCAGAATACCCAGGAACAGGCTATTTTAGATTCGGTAATGTATGGTAAGGTAGGATGAATAAGAGATCTCGTAGTTAAGGATCCTCTAGGCGGAAGTGATCATAACATGGTAGAATTTCAAATTCAGTTTGAGGGTGAGCAACTTGGATCTCAAACCAATGTCTTCAACTTAAACAAGGGCAATTACAGAAGTATAAAGAAACAGTGTCTGAAGTGGGCTGGGAAAATAGACTACAGGGAAAGTCAGTAGATGAGCAGTGGCAGACGTTTAAGCAGATATTTCCTAACACTCAGCAAACATTTATTCTGGTCAGAAGAAAGGACTCGATGAGAACGATGAACCACCCGTGGATAACAAAGGAAGTTAAGGAGAGTATCAAATCAAAAACAAAGGTGTACAAAGTGGTGAAAGTTAGTGGTAGGCAAGAGGATTAGGAATTTTTAGAAACCAGCAGCCGATGACTAAAAAAAATATAAAGAGGGAGAAAATTGATTATGAGAGTAAATTGGCAAGAAATATAAATGGGTACATACATAAAAAGGAAGAGAGTAGCTAAAGTAAGTATGGGACCCTTGGAAGATGAGACTGGGGAATTAATAACAGGGAATGGAAATGGCAGATAATTTAAACCAATATTTTGCATCGGTCTTCACGGTGGAGGACACAATAAACATCCCAACAATAATAGATGAGCAAGGTGTAAATGGGAGGGAGGAACTTGTAACAATCTCTATCACGAGGGAAAAGGTGCTTGACAAACTGATGGGACTATAGGTAGACAAGTCACCAGGACCTGATGGCCTGCATCCAAGGGTGTTAAAAGAAGTGGCTGCAGAGATAGTGGAGGAATTGGTCATAACATACCAAAACTCTCTGAATGCCAGCATGGTACCAGCTAATTGGAAAACCGCTAATGTGACGCCCCTATTCAAGAAAGGAGGGAGACAGAAAGCAGGAAACTATAGACCAGTTAGCTTAACATCTGTCATTGGGAAAATGCTAGAGTCCATTAATAAGGAAGAAATAGCAGGACATTTAGAAAAACATAATGCAATCAAACAGAGTCAAAATGGTTTTATGAAAGGGAAATCATGTTTGACAAATTTGTTAGAGTTCTTTGAAGATATAACAAGCAGAGTGGATAAAGGGGAATCAGTAGATGTAGTGTATTTGGATTTTCAGAAGGCGTTCAATAAGGTGCCACATAAAAGGTTATTGCACAAAATAAGAGCTCAGAGAATTGGGGGTAATGTGTTGGCGTGGATTGAGGATTGGCTAACACACAGAAGGCAGAGAGTCGGGATCAATGGGTCTTGTTCAGGTTGGAAAGCGGTAACCAGTGGGGTGCCATAACGATCGGTCCTAGGGCCTCAACTATTTACTATCTATATTAATGACTTGGAGGAAGGGACAGAGTGTAGTGAATCCAAATTTGCTGATGATATAAAAATAGGTGGGAAGGCATGTTGTGATGAGGACACAAAGAATCTGCAAAGGGATATAGATAGGTTAAGTGAGTGGGCAAAAATTTGGCAGATGGAGTTCAATGTGGGAAATTGTGAGGTAATCCACTTTGGTAGGAAGAATAAAAAGGCAGATTATTATTTAGATGGAGAAAGACTACAAAATACTGCAGTACAGAGGGGTCTGGGTGTTCTTGAGAAACACAAAAGGTTATCATGCAGGTGCAGCAAGTAATTAGGAAGGTAAATGGAATTTTGGCCTTTATTGCTAGGGGCTTAGAGTTTAAAAATAGGGAACTCTTGTTACAACTGTACAGGGTGTTGGTGAGGCCACACCTGGAGTACTGCGTACAGTTTTGGTCGCCGTATTTAAGGAAGGATATACTAGCATTGGAGGCAGTTCAGAAAAGGTTCACTAGGCTGATTCCTGGGATGAAGAACTTGTCTTATCAAGAACGGCTAAACAGGTTCGGCCTTTATTCACTGGAGTTTAGAAGAATGAGAGGTGATCTTATTGAAAAATATAAGATTTTAAGGGGGCTTGACAGGGTAGATGTTGAGAATATGTTTCCACTAGTGGGGGACTCTCAAACTAGGGAGCATAGTTACAGATTAAGGGGTCACACATTTAAAACTGAGATGCGAAGGAATTTCTTCTCACAGAGGATGGTGAATCTCTGGAATTCTCTACCTCAGAGAGTTGTGGAGGCTAAGTCACGAAATTGTATTTAAGGAGGAGGTAGATAGATTTTTGAAATCTTGGGGAGTTGAGGGTTATGCAGAGCAGGCCTGAAGGAGGAGTTGTGGCCTGGGACAGATCAGCCATGATCTTATTGAATGGCAGGCAAGACTTGAGGGGCTGAATGGCCTACTCCTGCTCTTTTTTCTTATGTTCTTATGTTCTAAACAGCAGCAAAGGTGAACAGGAATATTTGAAGATCTCCTTACTTTTGGAAGAAACAAGATAAGTTTAAAGATAAAGACAGTAAGAAAACTACTGACCTGCAGAAGAGGCTATGGAGAGCTCCACAGCTGTGGTGAGTCAGAGCACAGAAATACAGGCTGCACCACTGAAGTGTGGTGGCCTGCAAGTAGAATCCAGCAATCGAGCGAGTCACAATACCTATGGTCAGCGGTCACATTAACAGCCTTTGAGAAACTTGCGGTACTTTTCTAAAGGCATTGTGGTCAGAACAAAAAGCATGCAAAAACTCAATCCTTCACTTGGTCTGAAAGTGAGGGTGAAGAGCGGGAAACCCCTGAAAAGCGCAGAACTCCTGAGAAGTGCGGGAAACTCTTGACAACAGCAGGGACAACCGGCAATAGGACTGAAGACCTGTGCTCCAGAACTTGCCGTGCCCCTAGCCAAGCTGTTCCAGTACAGCTACAACACTGGCATCTACCCTGCAATGTGGAAAATTGCCCAGGTATGTCCTGTACACAAAAAGCAGGACAAATCCAACCTGGCCAATTACCGGCCCATCAGCCTACTCTCTATCATCAGTAAAGTAATGGAAGGTGTCATCAACAGTGCCATCAAGCAGCACTTGCTTAGCGATAACCTGCTCAGTGATGCTCAGTTTGGGTTCCGCCAGGGCCACTCAGCTCCTGACCTCATGACAGCCTTGGTTCAAACATGGACAAAAGAGCTGAACTCAAGAGGTGAGGCGAGAGTGACTGCCCTTGACATCAAGGCAGCATTTGACTGAGTATGGCATCAAGGAGCCCTATCAAAACTGAGGTCAATGGGAATCAGGGAGAAAATCCTCCAATGGCTGGAGTCATACCTAGCGCAAAGGAAGATGGTTGTGGTTGTTGGAGGTCAATCATCTGAGATCTAGGATATCACTGCAGGAGTTCCTCAGGGTAGTGTCCTAGGCCCAACCATCTTCAGCTGCTTCATCAATGACCTTCCTTCAATCATAAGGTCAGAAGTGGAGATGTTTGCGGATGATTGCACAATGTTCAGCACCATTCGTGACTCCTCAGATACTGAAGCAGTCCGTGTAGAAATGCAGCAAGACCTGGACAATATCCAGGCTTGGGCTGATAAGTGGCAAGTAACATTCGCGCCACACAAGTGCCAGGCAATGACCATCTCCAACAAGAGAGAATCTAACCATCTCCCCTTGACATTCAACAGCATTACCATGGCTGAATCCCCCACTATCAACATCCTAGGGGTTACCATTGACCAGAAACTGAACTGGAGTAGCCATATAAATACTGTGGCTACAAGAGCAGATCAGAGGCTAAGAAACCTGAGGCGAGTGACTCACCTCCTGACTCCCCAAAGCCTGTCAACCATCTACAAGGCACAAGTCAGGAGTGTGATGGAATACTCTCCACTTGCCTGGATGGGTGCAGCTCCAACAACACTCAAGACGCTCGACACCATCCAGGACAAAGCAGCCCGCTTGATTGTCACCCCATTCACAAACATTCACTCCCTCAACCACCGACGCACAGTGGTAGAAGTGTGTACGATCTACAAGATACACTGCAGCAATGCGCCAAGGCTCCTTAGACAGCACCTTCCAAACCCGCGACCTCTACCAACTAGAAGGACAAGGGCAGCAAATACATGGGAACACCACCACCTGCAAGTTCCCCTCCAAGTCACACACCATCCTGACTTGGAACTATATCGCCGTTCCTTCACTGTTGCTGGATCAAAATCCTGGAACTCCCTTCCTAACAGCACTGTGGGTTACAGAGTGGGGAAAGGTAGATTGGTTGAGTTAGAGTCCATAAAGAAGGTATACAGTCTGTGGAGTTTGGTGATTCGGTTGGCTCCTAGCTGAATTCAGTGGTCCTGAGCTTTTAGTTTGAAGAGATAGAAGACTGGTTCGGTGAGTCTCTTGGAGATAGAGGTGTGGATGATTTCCTCCAACAGGGTTTCTGATTGTAGTCGGAGTATGCAAAGATGGTCAGTCAACAACAGATTTAAAAGCTTTCAAGCTGGAATGGAGACAGAGAAAGAGAGAGAGGAACCTCTACTTAGGGTCTGCTCATGTCAGAGTGCAGTTGCTTCTCCTCTGCTGCAGATAAAACACCAGTTTAAAACAACAGATGGGGTGGGGCTTGTCACATGACAGTCACTCAGTCATTCAAACAGAACAGTTAGCATATTTCTCTGCTAGCTGAGATAACCTTTAAACTTCCTGTGTCTTGATTCTTGCTAGGAAATGCAGACATTTTGTCTCCTTCAACACTATCCTTTGCAATGCAGGATACAGTGTAGCAAACTAGGTGATCATCTTAAGCCGAAAGGATGACTTTGCTGGCATTAAAAATGTATGTAAAAAAATATCAATTCAGATCTCCAGAGAGATTTCCAAAGAAAATTATCTTTCAACAAAACACATTGGCATAATAATAGTAACTGTAAATAATAAAGAGATGTTAGTTAACCTTTACCCTGGGTTCGGCAATGTGTCTGTACACAGACACCAGTGTCCGTGGTAAAAATTTTGAGGTCCGTGACTGGTAATTTTAGGGATGAGAAATTTCTCACTGTCTTCTTCTTTCAGACCAGTCCGACTTTAAAAAAATCACAGCCGTCAGTTTCACAGCTGACAGGTGCTGGGAGCGGGCACAGTGGCTTCCATACCTCAGATAAGTTCATGGTTTTCTGACGGGTTCCGATTGTTTTTTTTAAAAACCTGCCGGAAAAACCCAGGTTTGGAAGCCGCTATTTCCACTCCCAGCACCTGTCAGCTGTGAAACCGATGGCTTTTTAAATAAAAATCGGACGAACTGCAAAGCTGAATTCCTGCTCTCTGCAAATGTCAAAGAGAGAAAGGGGTGGGAGAGGGAGGGGAGAGAGAGAGAAGGGGGGAAGAGAGTAGGGGGACAGGGAGAGAGAGGGGGGGACAGGGAGAGGGGGATGGAGGTAAAGGGCCAGAGAGAGAGAGGGGGACAGAGAGAGGGAGAGTTGGGTAGAGAGAGGAGGGGAGAGAGAGGGTGAGAGAGAGGGGAGAGAGGTGGGGGCAGAAAGAGGGGGATAAAGAGAGAGAGGGGTGGGGAGAGTGAGGGGGCAGAGAAAGAGAGAGAGAGAGCAGGGGGACACAGAGAGGGGGACAGAAAGAGAAAGGGGGAGAGAGAGAGAAGAGGACAGAAAGAGAGAGCAGGTACACAGAGGATGACAGAGAGAGAGAGAGGAGGGATAACACAGAGAGGAGGGGTGACACAGAAAGGGCAGACAACACAGAGAGGGGGGAACCACTGAGAGAGGAAGGAGTGAGACACAGAGAGCGAGACATACAGAGAGAGAGAGAAGAGGGAGAGAGCGCGATCAAGATCACTCCTGACAGATGGACATCTATCCAGAATACTCTGCATTGTTACAACAAGTGTGCAGGCAAACACTGACAACTTGTGCAAGCAAACAAATGCCAGGCAAGCCAGTAAATTAGTGTCCAACAGTAGTGATGAGAAAGTACATCAATAAATTAGTCTTCTCATTTAAAACGTTTTCACAAAAATGCACATTTTTTGTTGTTTTGACTAATAGTAACATACATTTTTAATGCCTTTATCTTTCCGAAATTTTCTCATGGCCCCTATGTAAGATAAAAATTGTAATGTGCCCCCCCCCACCCCCCGCCCCACACACACATATAAAAATGGTGGACACCCCTGATTCAAGCCTTTAACCTTGTGTTTTAAAATAATCTTGCAGCTTGGTTATTTTAAACAGAAGTTTAAAGGCTTGTGTTATGTAAACGCATTTTAAAATGGCAAATGTCACTTTGGGAATGTCTCAATTTCTACACTTTGGTATGCATTACTTTCATCTGGGACACAAGCTCAGTGACATATTGAAAGTTGCTGGACTTTTACTTTGATATAAATGTCGCAATTCTCCTGCTATCCATTTGGAATCACATTGTTCCAGAACTTGCATTGAGGGGAAAACAGGCAAGAAAATCCAAGGAATCTCCAGAAGTCAGCACTGTAAGTTCCTCATGAATACAACAGTATGGTGTAATGGGACTAAGTAATAGTGGCAAAAACAGGATGCTGCTGACCCATATACAATAGTAAATACAATGTAACGGATAGTTTTTATAAACCTTAATCTATGATGAACTGTCTACGATTCCTGAACAAAATCTATGCTGCATTTGCAGTTTTAAAAACTGTCAGGGAAGCCATAGTAAAAATTTATGATGTTTCAATGACCATGTTAGTAACAGTCATTAACTGATTTTTTTTCTTTGCTGAGAATTGGATTAAAGGTCAAGTTTTGCAAGTATGTCAAAGATCAGTAACTGCAATGTGCATCATTTACTACCCAGTTTGAGGGCAGATAACCTGAATGGCCAATGTCATTTGAAAGTTGTCTGTATCATGGAATTAATTACATGATGTTAAAAGTGCACATTTGCTAACAGGTAATAGATTTGGCTTGGACATAAATTGGTTAGTCTGGAGCACAATCTTACAGAAAGTGACTAAACATTTTGTAACTGAATAATACATGCAGTAACAACTGCTCAGCTTTTTGCAGAAAAGCTTTTTGTTAACAATAATCTTGTCAGAGCTTAATCAGCATCGCCAGTGATAGACTGAGATACAGACATGTGAATTTAAGAGAATCGCTTTATTGGAGGTACTCAAGGGCACTCTTTATTTGTAATTATGTTGATCTAATTTTGTCACTAGCTTTGGTGAGCAAATGACATTTTGTCCATGAGAGAGTCTGTTGTTTCTTTATTTTAAAATCCAGGACCTGGTTTAACAGCCTGTCAAGATGAATAATCTGGTCTTGGCTACCTACCGTTAATCTCTCCCTCCTTTCCTGTCCCATTCTGCTTTTCAGTTTCACATGGCTCTTCTGAAGTAATATCTGCTTCAACCTATAAAATTCTCCAGATTTGGAGATCATTGCCCTTTTATTGGCTGCCCTGTCTTCAGACACATATTACAAGCAGGCGGAGAAGCTGCACCAACAGAGGCCATCACGGGTTAAATTGTATTGTGACAAAAGAACTGTGAGAAATGGTCCGTCTTCCTATTGCTGATTTTTCTACTGTCTCATCTCAATGACCACAATAACAATCCTTTCCTTGAGTTTCATGGTTTATTGGAGGAACTAGCACTCCTGAAACAGTGTGAATCTACAGAGGTCATCCGATAAGGTACATCTAGCACCCCATGATACAGTGTAGCTAGCCCTATTCTGTCAACAAAAGTAATTCACATTGGCATTGCATACTATTTTGATTGCTAGCTAACTAATACAGCTGTGCTGCTCTCCATTGATGTTTGTATGCTTAGCTACTGTATTTATAGGGAGAAATGTGTTTTAAATGGGACTGTGCTTTGGTGGCATTAGGTTCGCTATATACTTTATATACAGCTTAATTGCTCCTATGTCCGTAGCTGAATCAATAATTTTGTCAAATGTCCGTGGTGCAACATGTTGGTGCCTATCCTTGCCTTTACCAGAGTCTAAGACTTTCTCTACAATGCCCTACAACGCTACTAATACAAACTCAACAACACAACAGTTACCACGGCACAGACAAGTCCTATCAGCTGAGGGAGAATGTGACAGTCGGAACCCTGACACTCAGAGGACTGCTGGAGACCAGGCACCTGCTGAGCCCCACATTAATTACGAACCTCTGATCGCGGCAACAAGAAACCTGGTGGACATGCAGCGCCAGATCAGGGAACATATGTCAGAGTGCAAGAGGTCATGTGCATCTTTGTACAGATGATGGAGGAGTCCATGCAAGCCCTGAGTTCTGCCATGTCCCAGGCAGGTGAGTGCATAGCTTCCCTGATGGAGAGGATGGCATCCACTATGGAGGGCCAGGTTGAGCACTCTACCCATATACACAGTAGCCTGCATTCCATTGCTTTAGCCATGGGCTCTGTGCAGCAGTGTTTAGGCAGGAGGGGGACAAGGCACCTGGACCCCCCTTCAGGTATCCCTTCCCCTCAGGGAGACAGGCAGGTGCCATCACACACCCAGATGGAGAAGCTGCCCAGGGCCTTCTTCTCCGGACACTCCCATGGTGAGCAGCGTCTCCTCACCCCCTCAACAATGACACCCCACCCCCACCTCCAGCAGGCGAGGCCAAGGGAGATTCCCCTGCACCAGTGCAGGGAACCTCCAGGAAGATGGAGGCCTCAAGGCCCCATACCCCCAGAGGACAGCTGCCACAATCATCCAAGGCAACAGGACAGTGCACTGAGCAGACTGCTTCCACCTTAGCTGCTGATATTGGGGCAGCACCAAGACGTAGTAGGAGGAAGCAGAAAATTAAGGAATTCTAAGCACTAAGGTGGCATGTGTGTTTCACCAAAAATGTTACAATTAACTTGTAAATAATCCACAGTATATTGTTTTTGCTTTATTTGTATGTAGATAATCATCATTTATTGGGAGCAGCTTAGTTAGAGAGCTAAGTGTAATGAGTTGTCTCATGGTAGGCATGCTTTGATGGTTACAGAGGAGTAATGGACATTGCCTTCATTGTGGAAGCTGTTTTTTCTTGGTGTTCACTTGTCACTGAAAGTTATTGTGAGTTTTCAGTTTTAATCTCGAGAGTCTGTGGGTCATGGCTTAACATGCAGGCTCAGCTGGTTGTCCCTTCTACGCATTGTTAAGGGGATTAGCCGCTTATACTCTTTTAAATAGGATAACTGAGATGTTGCTGGTGCTCACAAAGGACTATGAAGATGGAGCAGGATCTGAAGTTGGGCTCATGGTAGGATGGTAGATATGTGTCCAAGAGTGGCACGGATTTCTTCTATAAGAGTACATAATAGCGAGTGTGTTTAACAAGGCTCCTCTCCCCGTGCAAGTGTAGATGGCAGAGGATGCAGGTTATGAGCTTACACCACAAGGCAGGCTGCTATTGGCAGCCAGGAAGGCAATGGAGTTCAGGCGACGGGTCAGTGGTGATGTTGTTGCCTCACTCTTGGCCAAACTGAACATTTATAGGGATCTCCCTGGTATCTCATGCACATCCTTCCATAGATGTAGCACCCAGTGATGGGTCATTCACATTTATGGCCTCCTCCTCAGGCACATCCAAAACATCCTCATCTGAGGAGTGCTTCTCCTCCAGCTCGTCCTTCTCCGCATTGCATGGCCAAGTTGTACAGTGCACAGCAGATGACGACCACTTGTGACACCCTCTGTGGTGCATCCTGCGCAGCCCCTTCAGAACGCTCAAGGCAACGGAATCGCATTTTCAGCACAACAATAGTGTGATCGATGATGGCTCTGGTGAAGCCGTGAGCTGCACCATTCTGCGCTTCTGCTGCACTCTGGGGTGCCTCACTGGTGTCATCAACCTTGTCCGCAGGGGAAAGCCCTTGTCACCCAGGATCCAGCTGTCACCCTACTCAGAAATATGTGGACACTGTGAGTTGTGTCAAATGTATGCATCATCACTGCTCCCTGGGAAACAAGTACAAACCTGCATGATTCTTTGCCTGTGGGCGCAGACCAGTTGCATGTTCAAAGAGTGAAAGCCTTTCCAATTTGCATATGCAGCTGCCCAGTTGCAGGAGCTCTGATGGCCACATGATTGCAGTCAATGACCCCTTGCACTCTAGGAAAATGACCGATGGCCCCAAAGGTCGATGACCTTGCTGCCTGGCTGCCCTCATCTGTGAATGAACTCATTGGCACAAGGAAGAGAGCACTGGCCACCTCCATTATGCACCTGGGTGTGGCAGCCTGTGATATAACACATATGTTGCCTGTTGAGCCCTGGAATGCACTGCTGGCTAAAAACATGAGAGTCGCTGTCACCTTAAGGGCCACTGGCATGGCGATCCTACCAAATTCACTTGGCAGCAGGTCTTGCTCAATGATCCATGTCTCAGTGACCATTTCCCATGGTGGAATCCTCAGTCGTCTCTGACATAGCCATTCTGACATCTGAAGGTGGTTCTTCCTTGTCCTATGACGCGCCACTGCCCGCCTTCTAAGATACCTTCCCTGGATGGTTTCATTTTGTACAGCCTCCCCCACTTGCTCCTGACATAACAGCCTCATCTGTCTCTTTGTCACATACCCTCCTCTTGCTCCCGAGGTTGTAAGCATATTGGGTGAATGAGACCCATGTTATTGCAGCAAGATACCAGACTAAGACAGTGATCTGAGAACATATTTATCCATGACCTTCATCCATTGTATTAATGAGCAGCTGAGTTTCTCAGTTCCTCCCATTGTCCAGAGCAGCAATTCCACCCACCCAACACAGGCCTCCTCCCACTTCAAGCTGCAGTTGTGGCATGCCCATGTTAAAGGCCGGCTCGGGTCTGCAAATGAAACCCGACCCAAGCCCGACAGAACCACATCCGACCCCGAGCCTGACCGAACCCAAGTGCTTTCATTTTTTCCCGCGCCCGACCCAACCCGACCATCAGTTAACCTACCTTCCGTTTTTTACTTTGTTGATTATCTGCACAAGCTTTAAAAAACTGCAACAAAACCATCTTTCAAGTCCAAAACGTGTAATAACATTGCAGCCACTTACTGGAGGGGGTGGTGATAGAGCATGTTTGACCCGGCCCGACCCGACCCGAGCCGAGCCCAAATGCTGGACCCGGAAGTGCGACCCGACCTGACCCGAACCCGACACATGTCGTCGGGGCCTGTCGGGCTCGGGTCGGGTAGCCAGCCTTTAGCTCACGTGCGTTTACTTCTCCATTTGCAAAATGGTGCGTGTAAGCTTCCAGGCCAAATCCTGCACATTTCAACCTCCTCCTGTGTAATGGATGCTTGGCTCCAGGCTGAGGACTGGCAAGGGCAAATGTTGGGGGTGCGGTGGGGGGGGGGTGCGTTTTGAAAGGATGGGCTTTGGGTGAATGGAGGTGCTGGGGAAGGATGGCAGGGAAAATACAGGGTGGGGTTCAGGTAATTGGAGGTGTGGAGGAGGGAAGGTCCTAGAGTCCTGGGTGTGGTGGTGGTTGGGGTGGTATGTCAGTCAATGAAGGTGAGGTGAGTGAACAGCCTAAAGGGAGGGGTCAGTACTGTTGACTTCACTCTTGCCCCATCACCCTTGACCCCCCAAATAACCATGGCCCTTCCCACTGTAACCCTTGAGCCGCGCCCCACTACCCTGGATCCTGTAACAATCAACCTTGACATGCCATCTCTGTCCCCTAGTACCTATCGAGATGCCTACTCTGACCCTAACTCCTCCCATCATCATCCTTAATGTTGTCGTCCTAACCCCTTCCCCGCCCTACGAGACCTCCCATTACCTGACATTAACATTGGACATGCCCCCCTACCAAATCATGCTATCTCTGTAACTGTGATCATTCCCTTTGCCAGCCAGCAACCTGGGTTCCTCCCACAGGACAATAGCATCTTCCAATGCTATTCTATGGTACAGGTGCTATATAAATGCAAGTGTTGGTGGTGTTGTAGTATTAGTAGTCGTTAACAGCTTTGAAATGATATGCAAAGCAAAATCCCATCTGTTAATTCAATTAGATTACAAAACCCTATTTGAAACAAGAGCAGGGCATTCTACCAAAGTCATGGCCGACATTCCTCCCTCAAATAAAGCTACCAAAAAGAGATTTTTCAGATAATTTGTTCATTTACTATTTGTGGGAACTTGTGTTTATCTTCAAAACAACAGTGAGTGTACTTCATTATTGTTCAGCACTTTGACATGATGAGGCACTATATAAATACAAGTTTTTACTTTCTTTATATCTAATGTAGTTACATTTGCCTACAAGACAGTTGATACCTCAAACACTTTTCAGTTTTTTCTGATAACCATGATAAGGTGCTATAAATAAATCAGCCTTTTTTATTTTAGTTTATTTGCATCTATATCTCACATATGTACAAATAAATCTGATAGATTTTGTGAACCTTTTTATATTATTGCCATTCAATAATACTTAATACTTACAAATTTAAAACAGGATGTGTATAGTATCATGTTTCTCATTACGTAATAAAGCCCAAAGTTCAATGACGTTGCAGTTAAACAAAACAGAAGCTAAACATTAATCTAAACAATACTGAAACCAGTTTAACCTGAAGTCTAAGTCATAAGTGGAAACATTACTTGGACAGACTGGGCTTCGCAGTCAGGAAATTTTAAAACAGGGATCAATATCACAGTTTTTGATATGCTGCAAAGATACAGAAGAGTGGCAAAATCAAACATTTAAGCTTAGTTTGTGAATAAATAGACACTGAACTTCAAAACTATTTCATACATGGAAGTTGCCAAACAGTGAGAGGCAATGCTTTCTCAGCACATTTTTTGTACTCATTCAGGTGAGGCATGGCTGTACAAGGTATTGGCACTTTTCAAATCTGGACATTCAACATTAAGCACTCAGATATAGCTTGGCTACATCAATTGCTGAAGCAAATTCCCTCTTGGACCATTGTGAATTTTTCTTTTTACTGTTTCAATCATCCCAATAGCCCATACACTGCAAATAATTGTGGATAATGGGCTAGATTTTGCGGTCAGTGGTGAAGCAATGATGCTCGCTGCTGACCTTGAAGAAAGCTGCCCACAAAAATCTAGTGATCTCTGTGACGTGGATTTCCCCTCTCCCGACAGCAGTTTAAATCTGGCGCCGAATCAAAGGGATCTCCAGGCTTCCAGCAGCAGTGATGTCAGCAAGCAGGATAAGCAACCAATCACATTGATGTACTCTTAGAGACAACATGCCACTGATCATCCTTCACTTTTAACTTAAATTTTCAGATGGCAAAATAAATGATTATGATGGATTAAGATAGAATTTAAAATATGCAAAATAATCTTTGTTTTTTATTATTTTAAAGATATATTGAATATTTTTATCATGATGTAGAAATTTGACATTCCACAAATATAAAATTAGCTGTTCAGGGATAGTGAGGGTGTTTAGCAGTAATTAGGAACCCAGTCCATCATTAAGAACCCCCTTCAACAAGGTGAAATTTTTTCAAGGGTTTTTACAGTGAGGGCAAGACTAATAGTGTAGAAATGGAAGTTTTCATCAATTCACGGATTGCATTGAGAGTGCACTCTGGGCGGATCATAACTGCGTAGCCTCTGGAGAAGTGTAGGGTCGCTGACGGCATCATCTGGATTTACGTGTTATTCTGTGCATGTACATATTCCTGAAGTTGCTGTCAATTTCAGTGGAGTAATGACAGTGAATGCTGACAGTTTCAGCGTCATTACCACTGAGCCAATGTTCTGTGCTGTTGGTCTGAGTTCATGAAGACGTGCAATGAGGTTGCTTAAATTCATTTCATGTGGAACTCTCACAGCAACAGAAAGAGAAGACTTTCATTCTGTCACTCTGGGGCTACATTTGAGTACAAGTCCCTAGGGTGAAAATACAGTGTCCAAATCCACTGCACTATCCCTCCTTCACAGTAGTGATATTTATAGCAAACATGACAGCACAAAACTACTGAATTTTTTCTGTCATTTAACTTTTATACTTTCAAAACATATGAAATGATGCTACATTAAAATCTTCTCCCATTTGGCCTAAGCATTCAAGTGTCATTTTATTTTTACTAAAGATTTAATGCTTCAATAAAAAAGAGAAGACTTACATTTATGTAGGGCTGAATTTCACCAGCCCCAGCTGGCAGGCTGAGAGGCAGGGGTTGGGGGGTGGGGGGTAGGGCAGTAAAATCTTGAAGAGCCGGTCGGATCGGCTCTCCAACACAGTCCCGCCGTTGGGGCATGTTACCGATGGCGGGACTGGAAGCAGACGGGCTACTCGCTCCAAGGAGGCAGGCAGCCAATTTCCATAACTAAAGGCCCAATTAGGGGCCATTTTATGGATCCCCCACCATGTGAAGAGGCCGCCAGCTAAATGAAGTGGCCTCACTGAAGAAAGAGAGGGCAGGGGGCAGGGAAGGCAGCCCCCATAGCCCCAAAAATTTCTCGAGAAGGGTGTCCTCTCCAGCACTCAGCCCTGTAATATTTTCTGCCTACTTGCTGTAGGCCTGAGGACACCTGCCTACCTCAATAGTGACCACCTCTCCTGGTGGCATTGTGAAGGCTGCTGAGCTGTCGGCCCTCTGATTGGGCCAGCAGCTCTCAGGGATGGACCATCATCCTTAATAGGAAAGTAGCCCTGCCAGCAGCCACTTAATTGGCGGCCACTGACAAAATGCGGTCCCATGTCCTGCCGCCCGCCGAAGTGGGGTCGTCTCCCACTTTCGGTTCTGGCAGCAGGACTTCTGCTGCCTTTGCAAAATTTTGGCCATCGTGTTTTTCACAACCTCAGGCCATCCCAAAGCACTTTACAACCAATAAAATACTTTTTGAAGTGAAGCCACTATTGTAATGGAGGAAATGTCGCAGTCAATTTGCACACATCGAGCTCCCACAAACAGTAATGTGATAATGACCAGATAATCTGTTTTAGAGATGTTGGTTGAGGGATAAATCTTGGCCAGGAAACCAATGAGAACTTCCCTGCTCATCTTTGATATAGTGCCATGGGATCTTTTACATCAACATTAGAGGACAGACTCAGTGTAGTCTCAATTTGGTTTCCCACCCTCAGAATGTTCCAAAGCATTTTACAGTTAATTAAGTAGCTTTGAAGTATAGTTGCTGTTGTGAGGTAGGGAAATGTGGCAGCCAATTTACATCCACCAAGACCCCACAAACAACAATAAGATCTGATAATCTGTTTTGGTAGAGTTAGTAGAGGCATAAATATTGGCCAGGACACCAGCAGAATTCCTCTGGTGTTCTTCGAAGAGTACTATGATACCTTTTATGTCCACCTGAGCAGGCAGATGGGATCTCAGTTTAACATCTCATCCAAAAGACAGCACCTCCAACAGTGCACTACTCCCGCGACACTGCACTGAAGTATCAACCTAGATTATGTGCTCAATTATATAAGGTTAATATGATTTGGTAAATCTCTCCTGGTTTTGTTCACAGTCAAAAGACTGTTTCTTCCTTGAGTGCATAATCTAGGCTGGCATTCTAGTGAAGTGATGTGGAGTTTGTAGTATCCGGTTGGTAACATTTGTCTGTCCTGATGGTTTAGCTAGATGTCATAGATCTGAATGCACCATTGGGAGAACATCAGAAATTAGACTCTGTATGTTGGATAAAATTCCTACTTTGGACAATCTTACCAAAACAAGGGTCACTGATCTCACCAGCTGTATGTGGGATGTTAGTAGTGCATAAAGGCTGCTGCAATTGCCTGCCTAACAACAGTTACTGGACTTCAAAAATAATTAATTACATGCGTATTTCTTTGAGATATCTCAACATGATAATGCACTATATAAATACAGCGCTTGCTTTCTCTAATTGTTTCACTGTTTATTTTCCATATTGTAGTTTGCTGTACCTTTCGGTCTTCCTTTTGAACTTTATTTTATCTCTCTGTGTACACATTTATCATCATGGTATGTGTGACTCTGGAGGCAACTTTAGTCTAACCCATTTGGTGGGAAACTGATGGGAATGGCTCGGCATTCCCTCTGTATTGGACTGAAGTGTCAGTCTGGATTATGTGCTCAAGTAAATAATAATGTTCATATGCTACTGTAAATCTCTCATGGCATTGTTCATAGACAAACAAATTATTGCAATGGAGAGTAAAATAAGGTTAGGTGTAAAATCAGCATCAACCCAAATCCATTTATTTGATTCCTGGTGGGTTAAGTTAAACTTACCCCTTCCATATTTGTATCTTGACTCATTCTTTATTCTTTTTTATATCTCATTCACTCTGTCTCCTCTCTCTATGGCTTTCAAAATGTCTCGTTAATGATGTAATGTTTTTATGTCACAAGATATTCACAGATTAGGAAGGCTATTTGGCCCTTCTGAGTTCATCCATCTAGAAAGCTCCTAATCTCGCCCATTGCAGCATAATTAGTTCCAAAACAAAGTAAAAGTTTTTGCCATCCATCCACGTGTTGATCTCTTTTCATGTGAAGACGTTTGGATAAGAGTACTAAGATTTTTTTTCTAGTTTGAACCTATGGCCTCTTACATTATTCTCACAAATTAATTTAAAGTTATTTCAAAATTTGCCTTTTCCATACAGTTAACTATCTTATGTATCTCTGTAAGATCACTTCTCAGAAATCTCCCTTCAAGGCTGAAAGCCACAAGCTTCTACAATACTTCATCATAACTCAGCACTTTAGTCAGCCGTGTGGGCACCTAATGCAACACTTGAATGTCTCTCTTGTTTCTCGGAGACCAATACTGGTCACAGTTGTCTCAGCAAGTCACTAATTTTGGTCCTTTGGCCAAATGCTGCGGTGAAGTGCGACATATTAAAGCACAACACCTTTGAAAGAATTGATGTGATAGACAGACAGGGCATGAAAATTATACTGCTTATTTAATGGAATATTAAAAGTATGGCATAATCATTACCTTTTGAAAGACATAATCTGGACGGGTCAGAGCAAATGAGAGGGGCAAAGTAATGATGAGGAATGTTATGCTTTGAAGTTTAAAACTTTATTGTATTTTATTTTAATTCCTTCTGACACCTATCTTGCTGTAACATTGACCGTACAAGTTTTAAATGCTGCTAAAATATCAGCTATAATTGACCTGTTCTCAGTTGTTTTTGTTTGTATATATTCCCAACCAACAATAGTTTGATAATAGTAATGGTATGCAGTTCTAAATTGCTGTTTCCCTGACAAAGTATGAAACTAAATCTAATTGAACAATCAGTTCTTTCTTCCACCATGATTGCTGCCCACAAACAGATGAGGCAAGGCACAATTTTCTAATATCTAGGAACTCTTGCTCCAGGCTTTACATTATTTTAATGACTTCTGGGAGTGTTCTTCTTATGTCAGTGTTTTGGAGATTCCCTTAAGATCCATCTCAATGCAAATCTAGGACAGAGTTCCAAGTCTGAAAGTGCCTGATACAAAGAAGATGATGAGAAATGGTCTATTGGCAGGCAGTTAGTATCTGATGTAATAATCTCCTGAGATTCTAAAAGTTGCAGTTTTTTTTCAGTTTGCAGTGCCAATTAGGGAACATCGAGAAAATTCATTGAAAGACTTTAAAAAAAAGACTGGAATATTTAGCACCAGCTGCACATTCAGCATTTCCCAGCTGGTGTTACATTTTCCAGTCTGGGGGACCCCAACAATGAATCTGATGCTAGAAAAACAAAAGTGAGTGGAGATGAGGGGAGTTGAAGCTCCATCACGACAATGATAAAGGCATCAAGGAATTGGAGTTTAAAAACTGAATGTGTGAAACAGAAAAAGTACATATCAGTGGGAGAATGTTAGACATGAAAAAGTATTTCTGAACCACTACAACTTCCACCCAAACTGGTCATATTTCGAGAATACTGACAAGGTTTTTGAATGTTTGTAAGTAACGAGTGTGAAGGTTGCAGGGCAGATTCGACGATATTAGGGTAGGGTTGCTGAAGATTACAAAAACACAGTGGGGATGAGTGCTCCTTAACAAATCCCACTTTAATCACTGTTTATAACTTGGCAATGAGTCACTGCCTTCTGCAAGTTGATGCTTTTTGTCTCCCTCGCCCCAAACCTCCACTCACTAAGCAATAGTGATACTATAGTAACAAGATTAGGCCATTCAGTTCCACCATTCAATTAGACCATTGCTGATCTGTATCTTCTGTCAACTTGATGTAATAATAATGATATCATAATAGTGGAGATGAGGAGAGTTGAAGCCCCATCATGACAATGCTGAAATAACGGCATCAAGGAACTGGAGTTTAAAAACTGAACATGTGAAACAGAAAAAGTACATATTAGTGGGAGAATGTTAGATCTGAAAAAGTATTTCTGAACCACTGCAACTTCCACCCAAAATGTCCATTTAACTGCCTGGGTTCCATAACCCTTAATACGCTTGCCCAGCAAAAATCTAACAATCTCAATTTGAAATGTTGTATTGGCCTCGCCACAACAGATGCCATTCTCTGCGCCTGACAGAAATTTAGAGCCTGCTCAGCATTGGCTCTTATTTTCATCTTTCTCAAAAAGACCATTCAGATTGCATCTGCAATTTTTCCACTCCTAGCCCCACCCCCTTCACCAAACCCCCACAACAGTTAGGGAAGCACCTGACAACCAACTTCATTCTGAGAAGCTCCTGAAAATCAACAGGACAGATGGTAATATAGCCATGCTACAGATGTCACAGTGATGCAGTGACATCACAAGATGTTACATCACTCCTGTCTCTTAGCCTAGTAGTAGTTTAAAAAACTCTAATTCAAATGAACTATATAATATGGGTTAAATGATCTGCATCTGAACTGTGACATTTTATAAGTTCTAGAAAGCACTACATCACTCAATTTGGTGTCAAGCATATGCAATATCAATGCCAGAATCTGAACAGGTGAGTGCGATTGTGAGATTGAGTGATGATGTTTCAGCATCACCAGTCTCTAGCCCCTCTGGCACTTCACACTCCTGCGTCACGGCCTGGCTGGGTGACAATTTTTGGCATCTGAAAGCAGAAAGGCAGAAGGGTAGTTTTGTGGTGATGGAAGGGGGAAGCAAGAGGTGCATGCTTACATAATTTACAGCTGCTATATCAGAAAAGATTGCGGGATGAAGGGGAAGTGGGATCTGAACCGGAAAATTAGTTTGGAGCAGACCATCAACAGGCCAGAGATAGTGTTTCAAAGTTCAACCCCACTGAATGATGGCAAGCAGGGTCACCTCAATTGCAGTCAGGACATGCAGCCGTGCCTGTGCTCTGCCGGTTAGGTGCTGCTGCCTGCAGTTATGTGCCATCTTCTCCTGCAACAGAGAGGGACGTGTGTCAGTGAGTGTCGTGAAATCTGTTTGGGTGATGAGCCTATCATAGTTGAATCGATGGCAGTGTGTGCACGGTACGAGATGTGGGTGTGAGGCTTGCAGCAGTGGTGTGTGAGTGAGGGTGGAGTGCAGCTATGAATGTGAAGTATGAGTTACAGTTGATAGTGATTGTTGATAGGTGAGTGAAAGGGGATGCTGAATGGAGCAGTGTGTGAGGCTAGAGTGGTTCATTTGGTAGGGTGTGGCATTTGAAGGTGCATTCACTGACCTTGATCACTCGTGTGAGGTCATTGAACTTCTTTTGGCGCTGCATCCAGGTCGTCGGGGCTACACTGTTGGTATTGATCTCGATGGCTTTCCTCCTTTAAGACACTACTTAAAACCTCTTTGACCAAGCTTTTGGTAATCTGACCTAATATCTCCTTATGTGGATTGGTATCATATTTTGTTTCATAATGCTCCTGAGGAGTGCCTTGGAATATTTTGTAACATTAAAAGTGCGTTATAAACTGAACTCAAATATTCGGTGAGAGTGATTATCCTTGACATCAAGGCAGCATTTGACCGAGTGTGGCATCAAGAAGCCCTAGCCAAATTGAAGTCAATGAGAATCAGGGGGGAAATTCTCCATTGGCTGGAGTCATACTTAGCACAAAGGAAGATGGTTGTGGTTGTTGGAGGCCAATCATCTCAGCCCCAGGACATCACTGCAGCAGTTCCTCAGGGTGATGTCCTAGGCCCAACCATCCACAGCTGCTTCATCAATGATCCATAATAAGGTCAAAAGTGGGATGTTCGCTGATGTTTGTATGATGTTCAATACCATTCACAACACCTCAGATACTGAATCAGTCGGTGTCCATATGCATGCAGCAAGACCTGGACAACATTCAGGTTTGGGTTGGTAAGTGGAAACTAACATTTGCGCCACACAAGTGCCAGGCAATGACCATCTCCAACAAGAGAGAACCTCACCATCTCCCCTTCTCATTCAATGGCATTTCCATCACTGAATTCCCCCACTATCAACACCTTGGGGATTACCATTGACCAGAAACTGAACTGGACCAGCCATATAAATACTGTGGTTACAAGAGCAGGTCAAAGACTGGGAATTCTGTAATTCCACTTCCTGACTGCCCAAGCCTGTCCACCATCTACAAGGCACAGGTCAGGAGTGTGACGGAATACTCTCCACTTACCTGGTTGAGTGTGGGTCCAACAACACTCAGGAAGCTTGATGCCATCCAGGACAAAGCACTCTGCTTGATTGACACCCCATCCACCACCTTAAACATGCACTCCCTCCATCACAAATGTGCAATGGCAGCAGTGTGCACAAGATGCACTGCAGCAACTCACCACGCCTCCTTTGACAGCACCTTCCAAACCAGCAACCTCTTTCTCCTAGAAGGACAAGGGCAGCAGACTCATGGGAATACCACCATCTGCAATCTCCCCTCCAAGTCACACAATATCCTGACTTGGAAATATATTGCCGTTCCTTCACGGTCGCTGGATCAAAATCCTGGAACTCCCTCCCTAACATCACTGTGGGTTTACCTGCACCAGATGGACTGCAGCGGTTCAAGAAGGCAGCTCACCACCACCATCTTAAAGGCAATTAGCGATGGGCAATAAATGCTGGCCTTGCCAGTGACACTCACATTCCATGAAAGAATTAAAAAAGAATTATTATTGTTGGCTACCTGCTTCCACAATCTTCGTAGTGTCTATCTAGAGTTTCTTGGCCCCCTCTGTATAGAGGACCTTTGTCCACCTCCTTCACTAAGGACTCCAGTACTGCACGGGGAACCTGACAGCAGTCTCTTTGCCTTATTAAGCCATTATTCTAGGTTCCTTTTGCTGGAACACTCTTCCCAGTCACTTCCAGCACCTGCTGCAACCCGAATGCATCACCCATTTAAGAGATGCGGGCTGGCTTTAGGTAGTGCAGGCTCGGTTTAAGTGGTGCTGCCTCCCACAAACTTGAGCTCTCTGCTGAGGCATGCACAAAGTTTGCTTGCATTGAGAGGAACAGGGGTGGGTCAATCTTGCATATAAAAACAGAAAGGCTGCAAATACTCAGCAGGTCAGGCAGCATCTGTGGAGAGAGGTCTGTGACCTTTCATCAGAATTGGCAAAGGTAAGAAAAGTATTAGGTTTTAAGCAAGTGAAGGGGATGGGGGTGGTGGTAGGGAAGAGAACAAAAGGGAAGGTGTGTGATAGGGCAGAGGGTGGGGAGATTAAATAACAAAGATGGGACAAAGGCAAAGAGCATGTTAATGATTGGGGTGAAAGACAAAGCATTAGTCCAGAGAGAGTGTTAATGGCAGAATAATGAGCAGTTCTGTCCAAACACACAACATGAAAAACAGGCACATGGTTAGGGATCATTCCCTCCATGACACCCTGGCCCACTCATCCATCACCCCTGACATCTCGTCCCCTTCCCATGGCACCTTCCCATGTAATCACAGGAGGTGTAATACCTGCCCTTTTACCTCCTCTCTCCTCACCATCCAAGGCCCCAAACACTCCTTCCAGGTGAAGAAGTGATTTACTTGTACTTCTTTCAATTTAGTATACTGTATTCGCTAAACACAATGCGGTTGCCTCTACGTTGGGGAGACCAAACGTAAATTGGGTGAATGCTTTGCGGAACACCTCCGCTCAGTCCAAAAGCATGACCCCGAGCTTCCAGTTGCTTGCCTTTCAACACACCCCCTGCTCTCATGCCCACATTTCTGTCCTGGGCCTGCTGCAGTGTTCCAGTGAACATAAATGCAAGCTCAAGAAGCAGCACCTGGTCTTTCGATTAGACACTCTACAGCCTTCCAGACTCAACATTGAGTTCAACAATTTCAAAGCATGACTAGCCTTTTTTAATTTATTTTTATTTTATTTTATTTTCTAACCATGTGCCTGCTTTTTATGTTGTGCATTTGGACAGAGCTGCTCATTATTCTGCAATTAACACTCTGTCTGGACTAATGCTTTGTCTTTCACCATAATCATTAACATGCTCTTTGCCTTTTCCTATGACATCTGTGTTATTTAATCTTTCCTGCCCTCTGCCCTATCACACACCTTCCCTTTTGTTCTCTTCCCTACCACTGCCCCCCTCCCCTTCACTTTCTTAAAACGTAATACTTTTCTTACCTTTGCCAGTTCTGATGAAAGGTCACAAGCCTGAAATGTTAACTCTGCTTCCCTCTCCACAGATGCTGCCTGACCTGCTGAGTATTTCCAGACCGTTCTGTTTTTAGTTCAGATTTCCAGCATCTGTAGTATTTTACTTTTATTTTAGTGGGTTAATCTTGCATTGTGTTCCTCACACCCATTTTTGGACTTTATCCAATTTTTCCCCCATGACTTTATGAATTACTTTTGAACTAAGACCTGAATATTTTTAATACAGGTGAAATGCTTCTCCTGAAAGCTTAAACTGACCTCTGAAAAAACAAACTAAGTGGTTACCACCAGTCTGGTCTGGTTAAATATTTCTTGGATGGGGGAACTGTATGTAGAAATTTACTTAATCTCTGTGGTATTTTTCATGATCTCCATTGCCCAACCAAAAATTCTGTAAAACCAGGACTTTATCTAATCCTCTACTTCTTCACTTAGCAATTTACATTAATTTGCTATTAATTTCTTCTTATATCTTCTCCCCCTCTGTTATGCTGAGAACATGAGATTAATCCAAAGTAAAATCTTTGTCTTCCATTTTGACCTTTTAATGGGCAGATCTACCTTATTTGTGCAGACTGTCAAGTTATGTCAATCTTTTGTTGCATTGCCTCCAGCAAAGTGAGTGTTGCTTGGTTTTGTAGCCTCGTCAGCATAATTTTCAGCTGATTCCTATATATATTTTCTGTTCATTTACATGTTGTCAGTGATTGTTTTGTTTTCCAAATATTTTTGAATCAATGTTTGCCAAAGCAGGAGGGAAACTCATCATTTTACATCATGGTAGTAGTTTGGTTGGACCACCAATTAGATCGTGCCAATCTTAGAGCTAATGCAAATCAAGTCCACAGAAGATGCTACTCATAATGCAGTCTGAGTTAATTTACCATGTTGGAGATCAATATTTATTTGCTGCATCTTTCATAACTGATCCCTGAGTACTTTAATCAGCAGTGACATGAGGTTGGCTTTCATTAAATGCATATTACCTCCATCAATTTGACTAGAACAAACAATTAGGGCACATTTAATATTTGTCCAACCTCTGTATGATCTACATTTCTTCCTCAAAAGTAAGCATTTACATTAAAACATTTATAAGACAGTATAAAATAAAATAATCATTTTGTAGATTTTTTTTAACAAGCTGATTAAGATGGTTTAAATATTATTTAATTATTTAAGTGAATTACAGAAATTCAGTGATGTAAATCAGTTACAGATTCAATTGACAAATATTACAGGGAAAACTGGCATTTTTCTCTGTAAAGGCCACTTCTATGATTTTTAATGTGAAACCAAAGATATATAAAATCATCACATCAGATAACAACAACGGCTTTTGGTATAATTCTTAAACACAAGAGTTCTTCTTCTTTGGGCCTCCTTATCTCGAGAGACAATGGATATGCGCCTCGAGGTGGTCAGTGGTTTGTGAAGCAGCGCCTGGAGTGGCTATAAAGGCCAATTCTGGAGTGACAGGCTCTTCCACAGGTGCTGCAGAGAAATTTGTTTGTCGGGGCTGTTGCACAGTTGGCTCTCCCCTTGCGCCTCTGTCTTTTTTCCTGCCAACTACTAAGTCTCTTCGACTCGCCACAATTTAGCCCTGTCTTTATGGCTGCCCGCCAGCTCTGGCGAATGCTGGCAACTGACTCCCACGACTTGTGATCAATGTCACACGATTTCATGTCGCATTTGCAGACGTCTTTATAGCGGAGACATGGACGGCCATTGGGTCTGATACCAGTGGCGAGCTCGCTGTACAATGTGTTATAAAGAGTTATAAAGCTGATTTATGGGGTCTAAGAAGTGAATTACTGGCAAAAGTGGGACTCTTTAGACTTGAAAGGAGATGAGTTACAGGGTAAGTTATAGACGTATACAAGATATTAAATGATATAGATAAGGTTAATCCGGAAACACAACTTTGACGTATTCTAGCATAGTAGAACAAGGCAGATAGTTTCTGGGTAGAACGGTGGAAGCAAAGTCTTTAGACTCATTCATAAGTCAGTTAGATGATGTGAATGAGGAATGAAGGCCTTTTATTCTGGATGCATAAGCCAAGGTGGCATCCTTCCTGTTGAAGTGCTTTGGGATGTCCTGAGGCCTTGAGAGGCGCTGTATAAATGCAAACGCTTTCATTTTCTTTCCTTCATCAATTTTGCAAAAAAATATAGAGATTTTTGTAGTGTGAACCTCTCCTTTCCCGATGGCAGTTTAAATCTGGCGCTAAGTTAAGGCGATCTTCTGGCATCCAGCAGCAGTGATGCCAGCAAACAGGGTAAGCAGCCAATCACATTCAAGTATTCTTAGACAGCAAACTTTTAATTTAAATTTTCAGATAGCAAAATAAATGATAAAGAGTAGGGATTATGGATTAAGATAGTAGCTAAAATATTATAACCGAACTTTAATTTTTTTACTATTTCAAAAATATGTGGATTTTTTCACAATGGTGAAACTTGACATTCCACAAATATAAATGAGCTTTTCTGGGCCAGTGAGGGTGTTTAGCAGTAATTATGAAGTTAATACAGTGTTAAAAACCCAATTACACCTCATTCAACAAGGTGTAACTTTTCCAAGGGGTTTTACAGTGAGACTAACAGCGTAAAAGTGGAAATGTTCATCAATTCACCTATTGCTGAGAGATTGTAGTCTAGGGGAACACATCTGTGCACTCGCTGGAGCAGCATAGAGTCAGAAAGGTTGCTGTCAGTTTCAGTGGAGTAATGGTGGCGAACATTGAAAGTTGTGCCCTCATTAACACTGCAAAATCTGAGCCATTGTCATTTAACATAGGCTTCCTCCCTCTCAAAACATATGTACAGGCAATAAAAATATAAAAAGCATAGCCCAGCCAGGATAATCCTGAGCCAATAAATGTATATTGCATAAATCAATTGCCATTAATAACATATGGAATAACCTACCTGAGGGAGTTCACACATGATAATCTACTAGGCATTATCATGTTGAGAATGGTTCTTTTGTTGTAAGATTTATCTAGAGTATGCTGTTGTATCCTTCCTTATGATGTCTGTTCTTGTGCTGTGTGTTTGGAGATCTCCTTGCTTACCATGTTTATCTGCAGAGGTGTCAAAGAGTGAATTACCCATGATTTATAATTTGAGATGTTGCATATTAAATCTCTTTGCTCAGGCATTACAAATTCAAATCTATTCTGGAAATTATGTGACAGTGTGTACATTTCTAGTGAACACAGAATAAGCATTTAAAAGAGACCTTGATTATCACTATAGCGCAAGTCAATCTAAACAGACAATGAAAATCCAATAAAAACAGAACCAGAATGCAGATCAGACTGCAGATCAGATACGTAGAATGGAGACAGGTTTAGAGGTCTATAATGTATCAATTATAGGGCAAAGGAGCATTTAATTAAGTAAATTTTAGAATTCATAAGACTCCACAAAGAAGTACCAAATTGTCTATATGGTATAAGAATAGTTATTATAGTGGTTTGGTAGGTTTAAACAGCTGTTGCAACTGTTTTCAGTCTTGGTGGTGCCCTGGAGCATGGGTCTTGCCCCCTCACTTTGATTTTCAATAAAAACAGTATAAGCTAATTCTTGGCATATTTAAGTAGCATACCTAAATTCTTGAAGACATTGTTTTTCACTGCTCTTTGAAATGATCATAGGTGTTAATATTCTCTATCTCTTCCACTGCAGTGTTTAGAGGTAGCCTGTTAAAATCAAACTACCAAGAATGAATCAAAGAATAGAATCATGGAATGATTACAGCACAGAAGGAGACCATTTGGCCTGTCAAGCCCATGCCGTTTCTATGCAAGAGCAATTTAGATCGTCCCACACCCTCGTAGCTCTGCAAATCTTTCCCCTTCATAGAAAATTTTTATGAGAAAAATATGGAAACAATAGCAAACCCATTTAAATGAATGACAACTTGATTGAATATACTATCTTCAACACACTGAGCATGCCAAGATACTTCAGATGCAGAGTAACAGAAGGGTTGGGGATGTGACTAAAGATGAGAACAGAAGCATAATTTCTGAATAGCAACCATTCAGAAAATTTGCTGGTATACTAAAGCAAAATACTGCAAATGCAGGAAATCTGAAATAAAAAACAGAAAGAAATGCTGGAAATACTCAGCGAGTCTGGCAGCATCTGTGGAGAGAGAAACAGAGTTAACATTACAGGGTCATCAACCTGAAACGTTAACTCTGTTTCTCTCTCCACAGATGCTGCCTGACCTGCTGATTATTTCCAGCATTTTCTGTTTTTATTGCTGGTATACTGTTGTACATCTGGAAATGCAAATAAATGTCTTCTATTTCTACGTTTGTGTGCAAGGAATAGTCCTTCAACCAACACATTTAATCATGTTATAGGTTACAATCAGCTTATCTGAGACTCTATACTAACATTGTTTGATAGTAAATCTCAGTGCTTTTGATACTTTAGCTCACACTACAGTCCTGCATAAGTGCTGTAACCCTGCCAAATACACAGGAAACGCATTAACTCGTCATTCATGTCATTTGCAAATTGCCATGTTTTATATCATACCAGGATGTTCCTACTAGATATATTTTAATGTTGATATAGCATCTGTCACTGAGTCTTTGAAAATCCTGCAATGATCTTTCCCACATTTGTTCATTTGAAGGTAAACCTCTACTTGGTGTTGAGGTAAGCACTCAGCCACCAATGTTTAATAAAGGACTTGCAATTATATTGAGCCTTGTCATGTCCTCATAGCATTTCACAAACAATTAATTATTTTTAAAATGTAGCTACTATTGTTATGTAGGCAAATGCAGCAACCAATGCGCACAGCAAAACAGCAATATTGGCTGGCTAGGATGCCAGCCTAAGAGCATCATAAGAGCTCAGGGGAGAGGCAATTGGGAGAGGAGGCAAATGGTGGTTGCCACGAGATGAGTAAAAAGTACAATGCACCTTTTCAGTGGCTGTACTTTTAAGGACCTCTAGTTTGGCTGCTGTGTGACTGTGGTATGTTGGGCACATGCTGTGGTCATGGGGGGGTCCAAACGGATCTTAAGCCTCTGATTTGCATATGCAATTGGCCCAACGCAGTTTCAGGCATACAAACTGGATGCATACTTGAGCAGCCCTAACCAATATGGTGGGTGTTGCATTCTGCCACAAAAGACCACAAGCACATTATATTGCACACCATATTGGACCCTTAGGTACCGTTTTATGCCAGTAAAACGGGGACAGCACGAATCCAATTTCTAGGCCCTCAAATTTATTGTCTTTATGGGTGCAATCAAAAGTGTGTTTGTGATGTCACACTCCAATTCCTGGTAGGTCTACAGCAGACAATTACCCTCAAACAAGGCTGAATTAGCCATGGCCTCAATTGAGTGTGGAGTAATACATTTGATGGTCAGGTGATGTTGTCCTGTTGGTATACATTTGACAATGGAACTTGCAGGATGATCTTATAGAGTACAGTGAAAAGCACAATTGTGGGTAGACACTTTTAAGAAAGAATTTTTGAAATATGTTCATTCAAGTGTGAAATTTTAAGTAAGTAAGAAAACAGAGTAATTTTTGCTGTTTTAGTTTTTTGTTCATGTGATCTGATGACATATTTTGGATTCAGCTCTGTACACTACCTCAATGATTAGCTCTGATTCCACCCCCCCACCCCCACCAGCCCGCCCCTGCCTCCCTAATAACTGTCACGCTCGTGCAAGGAGGAATTATGAACTATATAATGAACTTATAAAACAAACCCAAAATGGGCACTTTTCTGAAAAACAAGATGGAGTTGAGGTCAGGTGACCTTATCCTATACTGCAAATACACATGGAAACTACAAGAACGCTGAGTCAATCTTCATGTCTGGACCAGTCTTGGAAAAGGTATTGAAATGTAAATGGCCCTTTCTGTATCAATGGCTACCTCTCTTCAACAAATTGGGTTAACAATGGCCTGGCAGACATTGGGCTGGATTTTGTGCTGGAGGTGGGGCTCCTGGTGCGGGGCTGTATAGGCGGAGGAACCCCGCCTATGCATTTTCACGCCCCCTCAGAGTGATCCTCTGGTCTTTTTAAATCAAAATTATAGGAGGCGGGATCCCCATCCCTTTAAAGACGGGGATCCCACCTCCATGAGCTACTGGCAGCTCAGCAGAATCGGCAGGGCCACCAGGAGTGGTGGCCACGGCTAGTACTGCAGAGGCCTTGGATCTAGGTCCAGCGCTGGAACCCCAGACAAGAGGTAGGTGAGGCGGAGTCGCCGGGGCCAGTCCAGAAGGTGAGGGGGTGGGGCTGGGGGGTGGTCTTGCAGTCCAGGGTGTGGTGGCCCGGGGGGTGAATTGGTTCCTCGTGAGGGTCCTCCGTGGGCCACAAATTGCCCACAGAGGAGGGACATCCCCAAGCCTGCAGGGAGGGCGCCTTGTGTTATAAGGCGACCTCCCCGCGTGGTGGAGTCCCCTCTGCCACCAGTAGGATCCCAGCGGCGGTGGGAAAAGGCCCTTAATTGGCTGTTAATAGGCCACGTAAGGGCCTCAGTTACCCTCTGGCCGGGAAGGCAGTCATTGGCCTATCCTGCCCCTGGGAAGAGCGCTTGGCGACGGGCCCTCCATCCTGCCACACGTTGCGATACACCATGACCATGTCACCGTCGATCCCGCCACACAGGGCCACACAAAACCCAGCCCACAGTGTCTCAAAATGAATGGGTGTGCAAAACTGCACTTTATAAAAATGGAATGAAGATGGGTAACATCCAGACCCCATTGTCTAAAAGTGGTCCCAACATTAGATGCCAGTTATAAGAAGAATAGTAAAGAGAAACCATGGTCACATGACAGAAACCAGGGATCTGATAAGGAGCTTAATAAAAGCATATGCTGGGCAGGCAGAGAGCCAGCGAGGGAGAGATTCCATCTGTTCCAGTGGAAAAAGAAAAGCCCTGCCTAAGAACACCATCTTTAAACTACATGTAGGCAGTGACTGGAGTGGCCTTGAACTCCATACCTGAGAAATTGTACCAGGGTTTTCGACTTTGAACTATTACTGAGATACAACAAAACGAAGACTGCAAGAATGCATTCGCCCTCTTGAAACTTTCCAAGTTTTGTCTTCACTAAAGCAGGAAAAAGGAAAACAGGGCTGCACCATTTTTTTTAAAAATCTTCACCCCCCCACCCTGAGGAAGAATACAAGGTTTACAATAAAATCTTTTAAAAACCATTAGACCTAAACTCATATTATCTTTTAATCTCTATCTTTTCTTGTGTGTAAGTGTGTCTCTGTGTGCACGTGAGCATGGGTGAAGTTGCGAATATTTTTGGGTGTTGCTCAATAAACATTTAACTTCCTTTAAACTATGAGAAAATCTGTCATTTATCTTTATCATTAAAAAGCTCAGGTGTTAAAACACATTTCTAATAAAAACATTGTCTTTGGTCAGTTGAGGGATGGAAAGGGAAACCATCCCTATCATTTCCCATCTGGCAGTAACATAATGCAATTAAATTGCTAGTTTTTCATGACTGCCCTTCTTGCACTGTCAACAATGTAATGGGAGCTCCTGGCTCAGGTAATGATGTAGTCAGCTGGATGTTTCACCCTTCGTGCACCTCTCTATTTTAGGTATGATACTGTTTACCTTTTGATTAGAGTGCATTGGATCATGTCACTTTATTGTAAGTGTTTATTTGCATATTCCCCTGAGCCTGTTCAGTGTATGATGCATTGGGTGCACTGTGGGATGTTGACAGTTAAATGTGTCATTTGCCAGTAAATTGTCCTGAGCTTACATTCCCTGTGTGGTTGCAGATAAACAGATGAAAGCTGCTTCAAGTCAGGTTGTAGGATTTACCTAAGGGATCCCTTTCCTTCTCTCCCTCCCTGATATGCCAGGAGTGTTCTGTGGCACCTATGCGAAGGCACCACAATATTTACCTGTAGGAATCCCCCTGTCTGACAGGTTGTCTTCAGCCAGCCAGATTTTTCAGCTGATATTGTCACACATATAATGGGAGGGTGGGGAAAAGGGGAAAACTCATTTCAGAGGGTCTAGTTAGGCCATATTATTTAACATACTGGATATCTAGAATTCTAGGAGGTGGAGTTACCTTCAATAAACCAGAGTTTGGCTTACCAATAAAGCATGTGCCCAAGTGCTGGGCAGTAAAGGCAGCATGATGGACTTGTGCACAGCAGGTAGGTGGTAGGCAAGAACAACTTTTTACTTGGCTAAACATGGTTGTTTTGCCCATAACAAACATGACTGGCCATAATTCCCTCTATTGTACAGTGTATCACGTGCATGTGTTGGCAAGTTGCCTTAATAACTTATACTGATTGTATTCATAATGTAAAGGTTTTTGCTTTCAATCTCTCTTTTGTGCACTTACTTCATTCCTCTCTACAACCTGATGTAGAGAAAAGCTACTGCAGCAGCCTTGTGTGTGCTTAGCTGTAGGTTTTCTTGTGCCATGATGAGTTGAAAATAGGCTAGTATCTCCCATGCTCTGGACAGTTCTGTACTGAAGTGGGCTTATTGTGGTAAAATTTACCCATTGAGAGAAGGACACAATCTTTAAAGATTGTGCAGATGACACCTGCTGGTCATTTTGCTGTAGGGATCCACCTGGTGGGTGCAATGTGGGTATGTATTATCCATGCGCCCTCCCGCATGGGTCGGAAGTACTCATTGGGAAAGCCCTCCAAACCTGGGTGCACAGTGGGTTGCCAGCCCCCCCAAAAGAGTTTGCAGTGAGCTGGAGTTACCTGTAGGAAGAATCCCTTTCTAAAGATGGTTCACTGTGGGCTGGAGTTACCTGTAGGGGGTGGCTCTGCCTGAAACTGGTGCACAGTGGGCTGGAGTTACCTGTAGCAGGTGGCTCGGCCTGAAGCTGGTGCACAGCGGGCTGGAGTTACCTGTCGGGGGTGGCTCTGTCTGAAGCTGGTGCACAGTTGGCTGGAGCTACCTGTAGGGGGTGGCTCTGTCTGAAGCTGGTGCACAGCGGGCTGGAGTTACCTGTAGGGGGTGGCTCTGCCTGAAACTGGTGCACAGTGGGCTGGAGTTACCTGTAGAGGGTGGCTCTGCCTGAAACTGGTGCACAGTGGGCTGGAGTTACCTGTCGAGGGTGGCTCTGCCTGAAATTGGTACACAGTTGTCTGGAGTTACCTGTAGGTGGTGGCTCTGTCTGAAACTGGTGCACAGTGGGCTGAAGTTACCTTTCGAGGGTGGCTCTGCCTGAAACTGGTGCACAGTTGTCTGGAGTTACCTGTAGCAGGTGGCTCGGCCTCAAGCTGGTGCACAGCGGGCTGGAGTTACCTGTCGGGGGTGGCTCTGTCTGAAGCTGGTGCACAGTTGGCTGGAGCTACCTGTAGGGGGTGGCTCTGTCTGAAGCTGGTGCACAGCGGGCTGGAGTTACCTGTAGGGGGTGTCTCTGCCTGAAACTTCTGCACAGTGTGCTGAAGTTACCTGTAGGCGGTGGCACTGCCTGAAACTAGTGCACAGCGGGCTGGAGTTAGCTGAAGGAGGTGGCTCTGTCTGAAGCTGGTGCACAGTGGGCTGGAGTTACCTGTAGTGGGTGGATCTGCCTGAAGCTGGTGCACTGTGGGCTGGAGTTACCTATAGGGGATGGCTCTGCCTGAAGCTGGTGCACAGTGGGCTGGAGTTACCTGTAGCGGGTGGATCTGCCTGAAGCCGGTGCACAATGGGCTGTTGTGACCTGTAGGGGGTGGCTCTGCCTGAAGCAGGTGCACAGTGGGCTGGAGTTACCTGTAGCGGGTGGCTCTGCCTGAAGCCGGTGCACAATGGGCTGTCGTGACCTATAGCGGGTGGATCTGCCTGAAGCCGGTGCACTGTGGGCTGGAGTTACCTGTAGGAGATGGCTCTGCCTGAAGCTGGTGCATAATGGGCTGGAGTTACCTGTAGCGGGTGGTTCTGCCTGAAGCCGGTGCACTGTGGGCTGGAGTTACCTGTAGGGGGTGGCTCTGCCTGAAGCTGGGGCACAGCGGGCTGGAGTTACTTGTAGCGGGTGGCTCTGCCTGAAGCCGGTGCACTGTGGGCTGGAGTTACCTGTAGGGGGTGGCTCTGCCTGAAACTGGTGCACAGTGGGCTGGAGTTACCTGTAGCAGGTGGCTTGGCCTCAAGCTGGTGCACAGCGGGCTGGAGTTACCTGTCGGGGGTGGCTCTGTCTGAAGCTGGTGCACTGTGGGCTGGAGTTACCTGTAGGGGGTGGCTCTGCCTGAAACTGGTGCACAGTGGGCTGGAGTTACCTGTAGCAGGTGGCTCGGCCTCAAGCTGGTGCACAGCGGGCTGGAGTTACCTGTCGGGGGTGGCTCTGTCTGAAGCTGGTGCACAGTTGGCTGGAGTTACCTGTAGGGGGTGGCTCGGCCTGAAACTGGTGCACAGTGGGCTGGAGTTACCTGTCGAGGGTGGCTCTGCCTGAAACTGGTGCACAGTTGTCTGGAGTTACCTGTAGGCGGTGGCTCTGTCTGAAACTGGTGCACAGTGGGCTGAAGTTACCTGTCGAGGGTGGCTCTGCCTGAAGCTGGTGCACAGTGGGCTGGAGTTACCTGTAGGGGGTGGCACTGTCCGAAGCTGGTGCACAGCGGGTTGGAGTTACCTGTAGAGGGTGGCTCTGCCTGAAACTGTTGCTTAGCAGGCTGGAGTTACCTGTAGAGGGTGGCTCTGCCTGAAGCTGGTGCACAGTGGGCTGGAGTTACCTGTAGGGGGTGGCTCTGCCTGAAGCCGGTGCACTGTGGGCTGGAGTTACCTGTAGGGGGTGGCTCTGCCTGAAGCCGGTGCACTGTGGGCTGGAATTACCTGTAAGGGGGTGGCTCTGCCTGAAGCCGGTGCACTGTGGGCTGGAGTTACTTGTAGGGGGTGGCTCTGCCTGAAGCCGGTGCACAGCGGGCTGGTGTTACCTGTCATGTCGCAGGGGAAACCGGTTCCCACGTTGCCCTGGTAACACGCTGTGGAAATTCCCAGCGCCAGTTCCCGCCACCACAGATACGCGCGCTTGTGCGCGAGCCTGAACCCCTGCCAAGGCGCGCGACCATCGCTGCCGGTGCCGCGCGTGGACGCTTGAGCGCGCGTGCCCGCTGGGAAGGAGGCGGGGCCTGCGATCTCGGGAGCGCGCCGGGATCACCACTACTTTCAGACATGGCGGACTGCAGGTCTGAGTGGCTCCGGTTGCCGGGCTCCTGGTCTCACGGGGTTACCCGGGACGGACGAGTCTTCTTTATCGAGTGAGTGAGTGTGGAGGGGAGAGGGGCCCGTGGCGGACACTTGAACCAGCCTTTCCATTTCACACACATTGTTTTGTGTTTCCTCTCTTTTTCTCCCTCAGTGAAGAAGCGCAGAGAACAACCTGGTTGCATCCAGCGACAGGCGAGGCCGTCATCAGCGGGCACCGCAAAACGGCAGGTATGGAGCGGGACCCGGGGCGGGAGGGACCGGGGGTTGGAGTGACCCGGGGCCGGTGCTGGGGGTGATTCGGCCCGAGGGGCCATGGGTGGGAGTGGAGGGTGGGGGTGGAATCCGGGATCTGGGGATGAGGGAAGGGGGGAGTGATTCTCAACCGGGCAGACTTGGGACCCCCCTGGATGGTAGTGAGAGGGACTCCGGCTGCTCATCCCCAAGCCCTGGCTATTAATGATAGGTGATCGGTCGGGCTGCTGTCTCCCACTTTTCCAACCGGAGCGGATTGTTTGCCAAAGGCCGGGATTGAATGCCGTTGATTTGAATCCCTGTTATCCCCCAGCAACTTGCTGACCCCCATCACTCACCCACTGACATTCAGTCCCACTGCCCCGGGGCTGCAAATCTCAGGCTGACTTGGCGAGGGAGCGATTCCCACGGAGAAGGGCACAGTCTGGGAATGCCTCAGTTTGAACCTCTTACACCTCGTCTGTTCCTCCGACAGATCTCCCCACCGGCTGGGAAGAAGGATACACCTTCGAAGGGGCGAGATATTACATTAAGTGAGTAAAACAAGGAGAGACAGGTTCACGATGTGACTGGCCTCATGCAATCTCTGATAACTCACTCCTGCTGTACATGTGCAGTACTGTTTTCCAGCTGGATGCAAGTTTGCTAGCTGAGTGTGTGCGTGTATATTTGTTAAAAACGTTAAATTCTGGTTAAAGATACTCAATGTGGATTGCACGTTTTGTGTGGGGTGGGCGTGTCGCGCCAGTTGATTTCAATATCGGTTCCAACAACGCTTTGATTCATAACTGACGCTTAAACGTCACCCGAAATGTAAAAACCCAGCAGGTCGTTATTCCGAGGTTTCTGGTGGTTCATTTACATCCGGTCAAATACACGGTGCAGAATGAACCAGCTCCCACCACCCCCCCCCCCCCCCCCCCCGTGTTTCCTTTATTTCAGTGGGATCAAGTTAGTTACTATCTGTGATGAATGGAAAATAATCTCATGGCTAAAGTTGGTGTTATTCTGGTTAGGTATCAAAGTGTAATTTTTTTTAAAAAAGCACTGACTAATTCTGTACGTAAAATCAAGTCGTGACAACTTAGGGGCGAGAGATAAATTATCAAGTAAAGAAAAGATGCTTGAGCAATTTTTGATTTTAAATCAAATTGAACATGTGCTTAACAGGACTCCCTAGTTCATTATTTATTTTCAGCCACGTTTGTGACATTATATGTGTATTCACTGAGCTTTCAAGAGTTGTGATATGTTAATAGTATGTAATAAATACTCCGCATTTAAGTTGTGGTAAAATGTGAAATATGCTATGGAAGAATTCTGCTAATTCAGTAACTGTATCTTAAATGATAAGATGATACAAGTAGTTTAATTATGCACCAGAGTTCTCAAGGGTATGAAATGTGGCTGTGGCATCTGTATTGATTTTCCAACTGTGAAGCATTTGGTTATGTAGGTTATTCATATTAAGGCTGAGTGAAAGTTTCCATGGTGCACTTAAAATTTCACTTTTTTTGTATTGCATTGGAAGACGAAATGTTCTTAACATTATATTCTTAACTATGATTTGTTGTATGCTTGATCATGATAGTGTTCAGCTTAATAGTTTAAATTTGTTTCACTTTTGAATTTTTTTCCATTGATTATTCCTACCACAACTGGCAATAGATGAAGTATATTTATTTAGAGTACACGGTGCAGAATTGAAGTGCAATTTTAATGTTTTGGCTGTGGCACTGAAATGCACGAACCTAAGGGTGAAAGTACACACCTCGTATAGTCTGATTTCTTTGGAGGCAGTGGGTGTGTCTGTATTTGTGGGAGATGGCCATTTCCCTGTTAGCAAAGCAGTACACATTTCTGTTCGATTTGAGTATTAGTGAGTTCTACTACACTGCAATTCACTGGCAATGACCAGTATTCAGATAAAAGCCGTGTTTGAAGGCAAAAAATCCTTGCAATATGACATTGTCATCTTTGTAGACATTTCTGCATTTTGCATTTCTGCATTCTGCATAATTTCCAGCACATGGACCTTAAGCTTCCTTCCCATTAATGCATACTATAAATAGTATTTTGGTTACATAGACAGCAAAATGGGTTCAGATGCAAAATTAAAATAATGCTATTTTCCCAAAGGTTAAAAATTACACTGGATGCAGGTTCATTATTGGGTAAATAGTGTATCTTTCCTAAAAGGGATCGAGGCTACACTGCGTTTCAATTTGTGAAATGAAGATCAAGTAACATTGAGAGCATGGAATGCATATATGTTCATCAGGAAATAGATCAGATGATTCGTTCATGATTTCATTTGCCTTGTGGAACTGCTGCTCACGTCAAGCTAGCCATTGACGGTAGCTGTGTAAAGTAAATGCTGCATTTGTAGAAGGTTTAAAATTGGGGAGTTTCTGCACTTACTAATATTCTCAGATTGACTGCATGTCAAAAAGGATAATAATTTAATTGAATTGGAGTAATAAAGGATGAAATGGATGAGATGAGAGAAATGAGAACCTAGGATGGCTTAAGCTGAGATTGTAAACCAGTATTTCATCCTGAGTGGGTGGTAGGAAGGGTAAGGTGGTAGATACTGAAGGAATGGAGAATGCAGGGAATAACATTATGTGATGAAGCTGTGCAGAGGATGTAGGTTGGTCAGGTTGGGTGTGTTGAGAAATGTGGCAAAGTTTTGGTGAACAGATACAGGGGGTAAAGAAACGAAAGAAAATGTGTTGAGTGGTGTTTGAGATTGTGAAGATTTTCAGTAACCAGATCAAAAAAACTTGCTCATGGATCCGTGTGTCTAATAAAGTTAAATATTTCATAATATAGCATTTAGAACTACTATGAAAAGTTTTATTTTTTAAATGCCTGTATCAGCAGTGGCCTTGAATAATTAATAAAATGTATATGGATATTTCTTTCAAGAACATTAAAACTTTCGCAGCAGAATTTGGTTACTTTCAATTTTCTAATGTTTGTAGTTGCAACATACTGTCATAGATTTGATGACTTATATGACTTCAGGTATATTAAAAGTAGTAAATATTGTAGTATGAAACAAGCTGTCCTTTCAGCTTGTCTAGGTTATTGTGAACGCCAAATAACATTTTGTGTTTGATATCTAATTGTCCAAGATTTTCCACTATCAGCACTCTATTATAGAGTAAATTAGACAGTAACTTCTGGACTAAGTACTTGTGCAGTTAAATGTGAAAATCCAGAGGTTGCGGTCTGAGTCGCTGTTCCTCTGCAGGTTGTGCTATAACAATACCTTACTAATAGACCTGCCATTAAAATCAATGTAAGAATGTGCAGTTGCAGGACTTGCCCACTTGTTACCTACTAAACACACCAGAAGAAGTTAGGGCTGGTACATTCGGGTGTAAGTAAATTTTTGATCGCGATCAGTCATAATTACTGTCAAGCAACCTCTCTGATCCTGAAAATTTAATTTTAAAGTGTGGTGTCTCATTCCTTCAGAATTTAATTTGCATTGGAGATTTAAAAAAAAAAAAAACGTTTTTTTACTTTTCTGTCATCTTTTTATCTCAATCCCATCTTTCCCAATATTTTGCACTCTGCACATGATTTAAATCTAATTTATGATTCCTGGTTTACACCCTCTGTTTTAGACTCTGCCTCAGTGAGGATTCTTCAGTGTGATTGATTGAAGAGTCTCACTGTTTCTTGCCTTGCTCGTAGATGCCACCGATCCCCTATAGAAGGCAGCACGCTGGGCCAAACACAGTATTAAAGCACGCCTCTGCTCAAAAGCCCACAAAAACTCCGGGCAGCAGTCAGTGAAGTGAATGGAAGGTACTTTTCCTTCGCTGGTAACTGCAAACTTCAGGCCATTGTGATGTAGCATTATAGAGAATAGTCAGTTTTTTTGTTTCACTGAACTCCTTAAATGCATTATTAAACAATATTTGGAAATGTAAATTGAATGTTTGGGCATATGAAATCAGGCAGTTTTAGATTTGAATAAAGACTTTAAAGAAGAGTGCAGGAAAGTCTTTAAAAGATGACATTTCTATTTTCTAGTGTTACAGAAACTTTTTACATTAAGATCAGCTATATGGGGAGGTAGTTTGTCTAACCTAATGACACTAAGTGCAGAATTTAGCAGTAAAATCAGAAAACTATCTCTAAACTTTATCATTAATCTTTCAATGCAGGTATTATGGTGTAAAAAATGAACTTGCTTTAATATAGCATCTTATGTCCTCCAGATTTCCCAAAGCACTTTACAACAGTGAATTTCTTCTTCTCTGAGCTGCAATTAGTATTATGTAGGAAAATATAACAATCAATTTGTGCACATCAATGTTCCTCAGCAGATAATGAATGAATGACTTTTTTTTTTGGTCAGAGTGGCCTGGAATTTGTGGGGTTTTTGTGGGTGAACTGTCAGCATTCGCTGTCATTATCACTCTGAACTTGCCCGCAACTTCAGGATTTAGCGCAAACGCAGCTTAACGTGGAAATCCTGAAGTTCTGGTCTGTCATTCACTACTCCACCACAGGCTGTGCTGTCAGATGCCCTCCAGCCCTTTTGAGCCAGCAATCAGCAAAATTCCCTTTTCCACTCATGACTGTTAGAAATGCCATAAAAAGTTAAGCCTTGTTCAGTGAGGTGTAACTGAGTTTTCTTTGGCAATCTGAGTAATAACTGCTGAGCAACTGATTGGGCCCTGAAAAAATAATTTTGTATTTGTGGAATGTTGTTAAATGCCTCCATTATGATTAATTATATTTCAGCTTCTACTTTAACCCATGTGTATGTCCCAATCTTTATTTCGCACTCTAACATTTTAACAAAGTGATTTGATCATTAGTGCTTTTCATATCCTGGTAGGCTGTCTGTGAGAATTCTTTAATCTGATTGGCTGCTTGGATAGCTTAATGACATCACTGCAGCACGATGCTGAGAATCCCCATGAAAGAATGCTACATTTGCCACAGGGATTGTGAGAGCTCTCAGCGAGGCTTTCTTTGAGACCAGTGGTGAGTGCGCTTGCTTTTCCGCTGATTGCAAAATCCAGGCTGTTCCTTTAGTGCACTACTACCATGCATCAGTGAGTTAGTGTTCCAGCAGCTTGTGTCTATACTGGTCATCAGATTAAAATATAGTAATATAATCCTGGGTTTCATATTATAATGAACTACTCCAACATCATGATTTAGGTTGTTAATCGGATTCCCTTAAGTAGACTGCCTTAATCATTTCCGGGTATCTATTTTTTTTCCATCTATTATTATAAATTGAATAGAGGCAGCTCTTAGATTTTTGGGCAACGTCTGTGTCCCACAAATCTTAAATTTGCTGATTGAATATTACTGCTATTTACAACAAACTGCATGCAAATAAATATTCTGGCCTTAGAGCAGTCCGGCGGTATTGAGGCCATTTGACAGAAGGTAATTGACTTACACCATAACAGTTCATCCTTACCACATAGTTGAGACGACTGGGCTGTCCATTTTGCACAAGATCCAAACTCTTCTCGCATAATTGTTTGCTGGTGCTTTAGCCATAGCTCCATGTTTATCCTAGGAGCACAGACACCAAGTAGCTAAACATCAGTTCTTTGCATCAGTTGTTGCAATCCCTGTCTAGACCACCAACAAACCAAAAAAAAATTGACTCCATTGACTGACCCCAAATTAGGAAACAAAAGCCAAATGGACAAGATTTCACTTTTATAAATTTTACTTTAATACTTGAACCAAAACTAGCATAAACAGTCTAACCACGATTAATGTATGTATATCTTAAAGGTTACACATTAACTATCATGCTACAAGGACATATCTCGCAAGTCCTTTGGAATTCCTATTGGCAAGGTGATGCCAATTCTTCACAAAGTCCTTCAGGTCTTGAACTTTTCAAGTAGATCTCCAGATTCCTGTCTCCCAAGTTACAAACACCAGTTTCCACTTGATTGCAGTTTCTCTGCAATCCAAACCCCACTGATACCATTTCGACCAAAACTGTGAACTCTTCTGGAACTTCCATGGTTTTGCTCACAACAGTCTTGGTGGTGTAACTTCACTGGTCCCACCTTGCGTAACTCTTTAAGGCACTGGAAACAATAGTAGCAACTTATATTTTCTAAGCGTTAGCTCCCAGAAAGGAGGTTCCGTTCAGCATCTCTGGGAAACCTGTTTTTAAACAGCACCCAGCTTTGCAGCTTTTTGCAGTCTCTTTTAACAACCACTCTCCAAAGTTCTCTTGTAAAACTAAAACCTAAGCTCCAATCACATGTTTTTGGTAAAAAAAAAACTGCTTGTTTGTTTAACATGATTCTGACCTCCTCAGAACATTAAGGCCTTTTAGATTCAGTTTCAAATCCGGGTTTGTCTCAAAAAAAACACTCTTTGAAAGTTCAAGCACCCAACAAGTCAGCTGCACAGAACCCCGTCGACACGTAAGGACACCGTTGCACAGTTCAAAAATATGTGACGGAATATCGGCAGGATTCCATTTAGTCTCCCAGACAGTGTCATTTCCTGAAACTCTGCTTTAGGGGCAGCAGTTAACCATCATTGGCTGATGGGTTGTTTGAGTGTGTGTCTGTCAGGGGAAAACAATGGGCTTGTCTTATCTTACAGGGGAATTCTGGCCTTTGGGATCACTGTAATCACTAGAGCCAATTTTGTCAGACTTAGAGTGGCAATAGAAACAAGGAAGTGTGCATGTATATGTAATAAAGAGTAAATCGCTTTATCCCTTCTGCTTGAATTTCTAAGCAAAAAGCAGAATTTGTTATTTGCCCTTTATCAGGAGATTTGGAATCCACCATAGCCAATCCTTTGTACCAACTGTGCAGTACCTTCTACGCCAGATTATTGAGCATTATTTTATTTTATTTATTTAGAGATACAGCACTGAAACAGGCCCTTCGGCCCACCGAGTCTGTGCCGATCAACAACCACCCATTTATACTAACCCTACAGTAATCCCATATTCCCTATCACCTCCCTACACTAGGAGCAATTTACAATGGCCAATTTACCTATCACCTGCAAGTCTTTTGGATGTGGGAGGAAACCGGAGCACCCGGCGAAAACCCACGCAGACACAGGGAGAACTTGCAAACTCCGCACAGGCAGTACCCAGAATCGAGCCCGTAGTTTTAGAAAGAAACCCACATTTGCTTGCTGTTGCTATTTGACTATAAACTGAAACTTCCCGTCTCAAAGAAATAATTGAACACAATATCTTTCCTCAAACTTCCATTAGAAGCTAAGTCAACTTTATGATCTCTCCGAGAATAGCAAATATTGCAAATCATTTAGAAGTAATGTGCAGATTTTTTTTTAGTGACATTGCTGAGCTTACTGCAATAGATAACTAGTTTCAATTATACCTTTCTCTCATTTTCTCCCCTCTTCTTCTGAAGTCATTGACGAATGCTGCCATGTGGTTTCCATGGGAAACTACAGCCCTATGGTAGCTTGTTCAAAAAGTCACTCTTTACCTGTGAACACAGAGAATTGAGTATCAGTAGGCTGTTCTTCTTTGGAGGGTCTCCCGACTGTAGCCACTCTTGTTTTCACCTAAAGTGTACATCTGCAGCTTTCATGTGTCACCCATCCTGATTACTGACTTTTTTTTCTTCTCTTCTCCTTTCCCTTGACCCTGACTAGGGTGTTCAGTTTTGTGGGAATGGGGTCAAAGGAGCAGGAAGTGGGTCTCATGGACAAAATGAGCTCAGGGAGGCCATGAGGGAAAATAGAAAAAACTAGAGGAAGATGTGGGTTCAAGGCTAGGGTAGAGGAGAATTCTGGGAGGTGACTTGGCTTGGTGGGCGAGCAGAAGTTGAGGAACCAGCAGAGGCAGCTGAATGGATGGTCTCAATCTTAGTGATAAAGAAGTTGATGAGTTCCTTGTTCTTGATGATGCTGACGGTGGAGGGGGCAGGGAAGAGGAGTTTGAGAAGTTTGCTGTTAAAGAAAAGAAGCCATGAGTTATCCTTACTCTGTCGGATGATCCTAGAGGTTTGATAGAGGAGAATGGAGACCATTAGTGCTCGATGGGGTCCTGCCAAATCGGGCGATGGATGGCTAAACCAGTTGTGCACCAGATACACTGAAGTCTCCGCATTTTGGATTTGTGAGTGAAAATGGGGGCCATACCAGATGATAGACTGGAGTGGGTCAGAGCAAGGGATTTACTGGGGATAAGGACTTGAGGGAGTTGTTTAAACAGATTTATAACTGCAGTGGTATTGTGACGAATGGAGGGCCAAATAGAAAGGTTGGGATTTAGAAAGTGCAGTTGAAAGTGACTTTTTTGCAAGGATGTACGTAGAAGGAAGTGGCTAGGGAGATGTGGATAGCGAGGAAGTGGTTGGAAATGACAGCGTCAGCCATGGAAGGAGAGATGGCAAGGAGGTGGCTGTGAATATGGGTTTGGGCGTTTACATGGAGGAATGTGTTTTGGATGGACTGATGAGAAATGAATTCAGAATGGAGAGTGAAAATGGTGTTGAGATGAAGATGGAAAACACTGGGGATGAGTCTTTGCCCGTGCAGAGGCTGAGCAAGGAAAAGGGGAGAGTAGCTTGGGTGAAACTCAGGTGGGCAGTAGACCAATGGGCAATTTAAAGGAGAACTAAATGGGGTGGAACAAGGTCAGGTGCTCAAAGAAATGAATTGTATCGAGGAGCTGCTTGATTATTTGGTTAAATATTTAACAGAAATCTTAAAAACTATCTTTTCTCAATAAATGATATTTTGCTTGAAAGTGGAAAATGTGCAATCCTGAGATCTATGAGGAAAATTATACATTTTAAGTAGTTTGTTGCCATTATCGGTTAAATTTACCAGTGCATACCTTCGATGTGCACAGTTACATATTTTGTTAACTGGCTTTGTAACTTTTTTGCCAATGGGAAGTTTCACAGCAGAAAAGGGCTGTTTCTTTTGCAATAAGCAGAAAAAATAAAGTAAACCAGAGTAGCAATTCTCTTGGAAGCACTTTGGATGGTGTGAAAATAAAGAAAACCATCTACTTTATTACTTAACAGCTTGCCAGAAAGGCATGCTGAAGTTCAAGTGTTGAATACCATAACAGATTAAGACACGCAGAAATGATGATCAGTAGCAGTCAATGCATAACGTGATTTATGCTTTATGGATAAAATGGTTTTGGGCAAGATTTGGAGTATGGCCAATTAATCAGATAAAGTGTGTGTCAGGTAACTGAAATATTCAAAAGCTGTGATTCATAGCGCTGCTGTATGATGGATTATAAATTAATTGACTGTCTGGCCAAGGTACACCACAAAATAATAATGGAATTTAAGGATGTCACTATTTGAGTATTTACAGTTGATCAAAAAAGTGAAGAGTGACCTTTTCAGAACATTGTCTGGTTTTGAAGCTGGTACAAAAGTGGGTTGACTTTTCAGATAACTGCAGTGATCCATGTTAAATTGGTTATTTCAATAACATGATTAAATTTCACTAAACCATCAAGAGTTCACCTTTTGAGAACCAATGCCATGTTTCACGGAACAGACACTGTCATAAATTGATTACATTATTAATGCTGATGGTGTTCTTGAGTTGACTTACAAAACAAAGTAAATTTGGGTGTTTTTTTCCCCAAATAATACTTGGGTCGCCACATTTTACCGACTTTTTATGAATACAAAAGGAAGAGTTAAATTAGTTCCTATATCTATAGGAATTCTTGTCTATTACAGGGAGCAAAAATGGTAATCTTTAGGGATTTAAAAAACTCCTTCTTGCAATGTTGGTGTCACTGGCAAGGGTGACATTGCCCACCTGTAGTTAACTCGAAGGTGATGGCCATCATCCTGAATCAATGGGGTTCGTGAGATGGGAGGCACTTCTGTAGTGCTGTTCGGTGGGGAGTTCCAGGATTTTGACCCGGTGACAAAGGAACAGTGATGTATGTCCAAGTCAGAATAATGTAAGACTTGGAGGGGAATCTGGAGGTGGTGATGTTTCGATTCACCTTTGTCCTTTTGTGTGGTGGAAGTGCTGCCAAAGGAAGCCTTGATGACGTCTGCAGTACACCCTGTAAATAATACGCACTGCCCCCTTGGTGTGCTGGTGGGGGGGGGATGAGTATTTAGATGAGTGGGTGAAGGGCGATCAAACAGATTGCTTTGTCCTCAATGATATTGAGCTTCTAGAGTGTTGTTGCAGTTGCACCCATCCAGGCAAGTGGAGTGTATTCTGTCCCAATCCTGACGGGCCTTCAAGGTGGTGGAAATGCTTTGAGGAGTTAAGAGGGGAACGTCTCGCTGAAGAATATCCAGATTTTGAGAGGAAGTTGATGTCCTATTAATACTGAGTTAGTGACTTTGAAACTAGGACATTGCAATGTGTTAAACCTTGCAGTATGCATGCAGCCACTGTTGGGATGCAGTTTGTCAATGCAAAATTCTTGTGTTTTCAATTTTTGGCTCTTTATAGAAGTGAATAAAATATTTTGTTTCCTATACTGAATGCTTTTTCGCACTTTTTGCAGCATGTTCGTTGAAATGCACCAGTATCGTGTCAGTTCAGGATCTAAGGACTGCTTTGTCATCCTGGTTATATTGCCTGCTTTGATATAGCACTGTCTGCATTTGTGTAGCATTTAGTGAGTTGTACTGATTACTCTTTCCACTTGATGTTGGTGGGGGTGGGGTTAGGAGGAGGAACCTCATTTCTTGTGTTTTCTTAAGCACTGAGTTGTGCTGCATCCTGTACTGTTGTAGTGTTGCCTTTGAAAGGAGTTTGTTGCCCTGCCAGTTTCTTCCAGTTGGAAGAAAATAGAAAAGCGTATAGAAGTAACCCAGGTTTTCATTTGAAGAAAATCAGATTTTACTGTAACCGAAAAGCAAGAAAAAGTAAAACTGAAATATGGCACCTATGCTAGCATGGGGAAAAATTGTAACACTGCCTCAATGTACAGTACATTATTTTCATCTGAGATAGCTTATTGTGCTCACTGTCTTAATTTAGTTGTGGAATGTGCAGCAGAGGGCCTTGTAGAGATTTCTCTCCCTGATTCAGAAAAGACAATCAACTGTACGGAATGGGAATTCCAAAAATAAATCTGTTGAAGATGGCATGTGCTGATATCTTCATTGTGAGCTTTTAATCTATAGTTTAAATCCTCAGTGTTCGCAAGTAAGATTTGTCCCTCAGCAAGGCTGCCCTTTACCACTATTGGTTGCTTTCAGGCAGGTTCGTATTCAGATGTTAGCAATCCAGGTTTCTGGTCAAAGGCAAACATTTCATTTCTGTAGATGATGACCCGTTTTATATCTCTGACCCCTGATGTCATGGCTTGTAGATGGCTCAAAATCAGGATCTCCTTCCTTAATTGCTTTTTCCCTTACTCCTTGATGGAAGAGTTAGCTTTTCAAAACATTCTCATTTGTATAATTTTCAGATTCCCCATTTGAACAGACAAAAGGATGGAAAACGAAAAGGTTGATGAAATCCGTCCCATTAAATGCCCCATTCGGTCATTGTGGAGAGACAAATAAATCACCCACGGCCAATTCAGGAAAAAATTGGGATTTGTCTCCAGCTCCTTAAGACGGTCAAGCAATTGTTTGAGACTGCAGAAGCCCATAATTTTCACAATGAATTACAAACTACGATAACTGATATCATCTTCACTTTGGAAGCTGTCAGAATCTCTTTCTTAAGGAATTGTAATCAATCACTACCCACCACGTGTTCAGGGAGTTTGTTCCAGAGGGTGATGAGTCTCTATAAACAGAAACACTTCCTGCAACTAACCTATCTCTGTTGACCTTTTTTATTTGCTGGAATTTTAGTATTATCATCCCTGTCAATCTCAGCCTTTCCAGCCTTACTGTGTTATTTTACTTCATTTTAGAAGCCTTAATCATATCCCCCAGCCTTCAATAATAAATAATCCTAACATGAGAGCTGTGCAGCCAGAAAAGAGTTAGGGATGGATTTGAGCCCAGACCTATAACTGAGAGGATGGTGCTGCCGAGTCATAGAACTACCGAATCTCCGCATAGTGTGATTCTTCAAGGAATTGCATATCATGGAGATAGTTATGATTTGATTTATCCACTCGAGGCAATGTAAATTATAAGTTTTTTTTTGTATAAATTTTGAGAAAATACACTATGTCAGAATTGCCATTTCAGTAGTTCAGCAGTTAAAGTATTTGGAAGCAGCCTGAACTTTGGGTCGCAGTTACTGAATTAAGAGAAACCACAAAGCAACTGCAACAACTACCATGGAATCTCCCTGTTCAGCACAGTGGGGAAAGTCTTCGCTCAAGTCGCTTTAAACAGGCTCCAGAAGCTGGCTGAGCGTGTCTACCCTGAGGCACAGTGTGGCTTTCGAGCAGAGAAATCGACCGTTGACATGCTGTTCTCCCTTCGTCAGCTACAGGAGAAATGCCGCGAACAACAGATGCCCCTCTAAGTTGCTTTCATTGATCTCACCAAAACCTTTGACCTCATCAGCAGACGTGGTCTCTTCACCTCATTCCATGACAATATGAAAGGCACAATTCAGCATAGTGCCGCCTCATCAGACCCCTTTCCTATCCTGAGTGGCGTGAAACAGGGCTGTGTTCTCGCACCTACACTGTTTGGGATTTTCTTCTCCCTGCTGCTCTCACATGCGTTAAGTCTTCAGAAGAAGGAATTTTCCTCCACGCAAGATCAGGTGGCAGGTTGTTCAACCTTGCCCGTCTAAGAGCGAAGACCAAAGTACGGAAAGTCCTCATCAGGGAACTTCTCTTTGCTGACGATGCTGCATTAACATCTCACATTGAAGAGTGTCTACAGAATCTCATCGACAGGTTTGCGGCTGCCTGCACCGAATTTGGCCTAACCATCAGCCTCAAGAAAACGAACATCATGGGACAGGACGTCAGTAATGCTCCATCCATCAATATCAGCGATCACGCTCTGGAAGTGGTTCAAGACTTCACCTACCTAGGCTCAACTATCACCAATAACTTGTCTCTCGATGCAGAAATCAACAAGCGCATGGGAAAGGCTTCCACTGCTATGTCCAGACTGGCCAAGAGAGTGTGGGAAAATGGTGCACTGACACGGAACACAAAAGTCCGCGTGTATCAAGCCTGTGTCCTCAGTACCTTGCTCCACAGCAGCGAGGCCTGGACAACATATGTCAGCCAAGAGCGACGTCTCAATTCATTCCATCTTCACTGCCTCAGGAGAATCCTTGGCATCAGGTGGCAGGACCATATCTCCAGCACAGGAGTCCTCGAGGCGGCCAACATCCCCAGCTTATACACCCTACTGAGTCAGCGGCGTTTGAGATGGCTTAGCCATGTGAGCTGCATGGAAGATGGCAGGATCCCCAGGGACACATTGTACAGCGAGCTCGCCACTGGTATCAGACCCACCGGTCGACCATGTCTCCGCTTTAAAGACGTCTGCAAACGCGACATGAAATCCTGTGACATTGATCACAAGTCGTGGGAGTCAGTTGCCAGCGATCGCCAGAGCTGGCGGGCAGCCATAAAGGCGGGGCTAAAGTGTGGCGAATCAAAGAGACTTAGCAGTTGGCAGGAAAAAAGACAGAAGCTCAAGGGGAGAGTCAACTGTGTAACAGCCCTGACAACCAATTTTTATCTGCAGCACCTGTGAAAGAGTCTGTCATTCTAGTATTGACCTTTATAGCCACTCCAGGCGCTGCTCCACAAACCACTGACCACCTGCAGGCGCTTACCCATTGTCTCCCGAGACATGGAGGCCGAAGAAGAAGACAAAGCAAAAATATGTTTTACTATGGGAGAATGGAGAAAACAATTATTATTGTGTGATCCCGAAGAGAACTATTTAATGTTTTGAAAATCGACTTGATGAATTTTGCAGATTTAGGTTAAAAACTTAAATTCTTAGACCACTAAATAGTTCAAAGTGCACAGTACTGTTGGATAAAAGCTGCTTGGATAGAAGTTACGGTACTCTTAAGCAAATAAAAGTCCCAGTGAACTTTTGAAAGGAAAGGAACCATAGATAGAGAATTCTGTCAGTGGTTTGCTCTTCTCGTGTTTTTTTTAGCTTCATGGTCATTTACAGCATCGAAGGAGGCCATCCGGCCCTTTGAGTTCATGCTGGCTCTCCGTGGAGCAATCCCATCAGTCCCACTTAATTTTGAACTGGCTGCTCAAAGCATTTCATTTAATTTCACAATTGAGTATAATTTTCTCAGCACTCCATCCCTAAGTTGCCCGTCTTCATTTTCTTCTATTTACACCTTGCAACACTTATGGCAACTTTCAGGGTAAAAGCCACAGGAAAGCTATCAACAGAGAATTCGTATAGATATAAACAGAAATGATGGAAATACTTAGGCCAGGAAGCATATGACGTGCTGAATATTTCCAGCATTTAATGTTTATATTTCAGATTTCCAGCATCTGTAATATTTTGCCTTGATATGCAGTCATTTACCATAGCTTGAATGAGCAATTATTTAGTTGGGAAACACCCTTTACATTGCCACTATGATCAAGTTTTGAACCATTTACTCTTCAAAAGAAAGCTCTTTTGAGGTCGAATACCACTTTAAAGCATTATAATCATTGGAATATCATCTGTCAGTCAGTTCAGGTGTCAATTTATTTTTATTTTATTTTTATTTAATTTAATTTAGAGATACAGCACTGAAACAGGCCCTTCGGCCCACCGAGTCTGTGCTGACCATCAACCACCCATTTATACTAATCCTACACTAATCCCATATTCCCACCACATCCCCACCTGCCCCAATATTCCCCTACCACCTACCTATACTAGGGGCAATTTATAATGGCCAATTTACCTATCAACCTGCAAGTCTTTGGTGGTGGGAGGAAACCGGAGCACCCGGCGAAAACCGGCGCAGACTCGGAGAACTTGCAAACTCCTCACAGGCAGTACCCAGAATTGAACCTGGGTCGTTGGAGCTGTGAGGCTGCGGTGCTAACCACTGTACCACTTTACCCAAGATTCAGTGAGGTGCTCAAATTTTTAGGGTTTGTAGATTTTGATCATAATGTAATAAGTCTAAATCAGAGCTAAATATTCGTTCCTGTTAGGTCAAATAGGATCCCCTTGGAGGACATTAAATGGTATAATTGTTTCCATTATACTAGCAGCTATTGCAAAAGCCATTGCATATGAAGCACAAATCATAATTCAACATTAATACTTTCTAAAAATATTATGATCAATGTGACAAACTTTTTGTTCTAGCATGGGGATTGTTTCATTATAACTCATGGCTAACTAGGTACTATTGACTGCACACAGGCCAAGAGCTTCACAATGCCCAAATTGTTTGATTTTGTTTTTAAAATCTCATGGTAAACAGTGGTGAGAATTTGGAGTGATTCCAGACCGAAGCTTTAGTTTGTGCAGGGCTCTTTCATGCTGTGATGTGGACGTCTTGCACTGGGTCTGTTGTGATTAAAATGAGCATTTCATTATACTTTGCCATGACCATTTAGATTATTTTAGGTGATAGTGATTTGATTCTGTTTAATTTGTTCTGGGAATGCAGTACTTTGGTCTGTGTTGATGTCTGTGTTCTTAGTTGGATATTAATATTGGGATTGGTTTTGGTTTTCCTCGCCTTGTGTCTGGGTTTCTTGTAGATTAGTGGATAGAGATTGACTGCTGTGATTAGTCCACAACTCCATTATCATTGTACCTTGTGATTACGAGGATGGTAGAAAGTGAACTAGATGGACCTCTGTCTTTATTCCTATAGCATTTCCTATGTTCTTGTGTTCCAATGATTGTACAATGTCATTTAGAAATTGAAGTTGGGGTACTGTGCTAATGAGGAAAGCATGTTTCAGAATAACAGAAGGATTGATTTATCTGCCCGTTTGCAGTCTGTTCTCAATTACTCAGATGGATGTGAATTAACCTGCTATCTAAACTCTCAGAGCAACTTGATTTTTTTCCCCCCTCCTTTAAAATAATTATGTTTTGCTCTTGTACTCCTCTGTTTATGTTGCTTGCATTGCAAATTCACAAGTAAATCCTTGTGTAGAAATGTTGATTCTCTGCTACTTTTTATTGTCTTTCAAACCAATTTTTTTTATTCTTTCATAAGATCTGGGTGTTGCTGGCTAGGCCAGCATTTATTGCCCATCCCTAATTGCCCTTGAGAAGGTGGTAGTGAGCTGCCTTCTTGAACCACTGCAGTCCATTTGGGGTAGGTATACCCACAGTGCTGTTAGGAAGGGAGTTCCAGGATTTTGACCCGGCGACAGTGAAGGAACGGCGATATAGTTCCAGGTCAGGATGGTGTGTGACTTGGAGGGGAACTTGCAGGTGATGGTGTTCCCATGTATTTGCTGCCCTTGTCCTTCTAGTTGGTAGAGATCATGGGTTTGGATGGTTCTGTCTAAGGAGCCTTGGTGAGCTGCTGCAGTGCGTCTTGTAGATGGTATACACTGCTGTCGCTGTGCGTTGGTGGTGGAGGGAGTGAATGTTTGTGGATGGGATGCTAATCAAGCGGGCTGCTTTGTCCTGGATGGTGTCGAGCTTCTTGAGTGTTGTTGGAGCTGTAACCATCCAGGCAAATGAGAGTATTCCATCACACTCCTGACTTATGCCTTGTAGATAGAGGACAGGCTTTCGGGAGTCAGGAGGTGAGTTTCTCACCGCAGGATTCCGAGCCTCTGACCTGCTCTTGTAGCCAGGGTATTTATATGGCTACTTCAGTTCAGTTTCTGGTCAATGGTAACTCCTACGATGTTGATAGTGGGGGATTCAGCCATGGTAATGCCTTTGGAATGTCAAAAGGAGATGGTCATTGCCTGGCACTTGTGTGGCGCGAATGTTACTTGCCACTTATCAGTCCAAGTCTGGATATTGTCCAGGTCTTGCTGCATTTCTACACTGGAGGAGTCGCCAATGGTGCTGGACTCATCAGCGAACATCCCCACTTCTAACCTTATGATTGAAGGAAGGTCATTGATGAAGCAGCTGAAGATGGTTGGACCCAGGACACTACCCTGAGGAATTCCTGCAGTGATGTCCTGGAGCTCAGATGATTGACCTCCAACAACCACAACCATCTTCCTTTGTGCTAGGTATGACTCCAACCCGTGGAGACTTTTCCCTCTGATTCCCATTGATTTCAGTTTTGCTAGGGCTCCTTGATGCCATGCTCTGTCAAATGCTGCCTTGATGTCAAGGGCAGTCACTCTCACCTTGCCTCTTGAGTTCAGCGCTTTTGTCCATTTTTGGACCAAAACTGTAATGAGGTCAGGAGCTGAGTGGCCCTGATGGAACCCAAACTGAGTGTCACTGCGCAGATTATTGCTAAGCAAGTGCCACTTGATGGCACTGTTGACACCTTCCATCACTTTACTGATGATTGAGAGTGGACTGATGGGGCGGTAATTTGCCGTGTTGGACTTGTCCTGCTTTTTGTGGATAGGACATAGCTGAACAATTTTCGATATTGCCGGGTAGATGCAAGTGTTGTAGCTGTACTGGAACAGCTTGGCTAGGGGCTTGACAAGTTCTGGATCACAAGTCTTCAGTACTATTGCTGGAATATTGTCAGGGCCCATAGCCTTTGCAGTATCAAGTGTCTTCAGTCATTTCTTGATATCACGCAGAGTGAATTGAATTGGCTGAAGTCTGGCATCTGTGATGCTGGGGACTTCAGGAGGAGGCTGAGATGGATCATGAGCTCGGCATTTCTGGCTGAAGATTGTTGCAAATACTTCAGCCTTATCTTTTGCACTGATGTGCTGGGGTCCCCCATCATTGAGGATGGGGATATTTGTGGAGCCACCTCCTCCAGTTAGTTGTTTAATTGTCCACCATTCACAGTTGGATGTGGCAGGACTGCAGAGCTTAGATCTGATTCGTTGGCTATGGGATTGCTTAGCTCTGTCTATTGCATGATGCTTATGCAGTTTAGCACGAGGGTTAGAGGCCTGCTTTAGGTTGAGCAAAAGAATCCGACCAAACCACAGTGGACCTGAGCACGACCCGGCCCGAGTCCCTCCGATTTTGCCCTGACCTCGACCTGACCCGAACCCGCCTCCACTCGACCCAACTTGAGCCCGCCCCGACCATCCTTTCGCTTACCTTCCTAACACCGAACTTGCAAGAAGTTGCAGCGCATGCGCGATGACGTCTTGGTGACGTCACTCGCTCTCTGTGCAGACTCAGTTTCGTCTAGGATTCTCAGCTCAGGTAAGTTTTTTTTTTTTCATTTCAGTACTTAACGGCAGAGGAATTACCGTGTGTGTCCGGCCCCACTCGACCCGAACCCGACACATGTTGGGTTCCGTCGGGTTTGGGTCGGGTAGCAGGCCTCTAACGCAGGTAGTCCTGTGTTGTATCTTCACCAGGTTGACACCTCATTTTGAGGTATCCCTGGTGCTGCTCCTGGCATGCCCTCCTGCACTCTTCATTGAACCAGAGTTGGTCTCCTGGCTTGATGGTAATGGTAAAGTGGGGGATATGTCAGGCCATGAGGTTACAGATTATGGTTGAGTACAATTCTGCTGCTGCTGATGGCCCACAGTACCTCATGGATGCCCAGTTTTGCATTGCTAGATCTGTTCAAAATCTGTCCCATTTGGCAGTGCCACACAACACGATGGAGGTTATCCTTAATGTGAAGGCGGGACTTTGTCTCCATAAAGATTGTGTGGTGGTCACTCCTACCAATACTGTCATGGACAGATGCATCTGCGGCAGACAGATTGGTGAGGACGAGGTCAAGTATGTTTTTCCCTCTTATTGGTTTCCTCACCACCTGCCGCATAGCAGCTATGTCCTTTAGGACTCGGCTAGCTCGGTCAGTAGTGGTGCTACTGAGCCACTCTTGGTGATGGACATTGAAGTCCCCCACCCACAGTACATTCCGCACTCTTGCCACCCTCCGTGCTTTCTCCAAGTGCTGTTTAACATGGAGGAGTACTGACTCATCAGCTGAGGGAGGGTGGTAGGTGGTAATCAACAGAAGGTTTCCTTGCCCATGTTTGACCTGGTGCCATGGGACTTCATGGGGTCCAGTCGATGTTGAGGACTCCAAGGGCAACTCCCTCCCGACTGTATACCACTGTGCCGTCACCTCTGCTGGGTCTGTCCTGCTGGTGGGGCAGGACATACCCGGGGATGGTGATGGCAGTGTCAATCAAAAGCGAGGGTCTGGAGGCAGGAAACATTGTTGGCTGCTGTGTAATTTGTGGTTTCAGTTCCAGCTAGTGCTGCTGTTCCTTTGCTCACTGGTATGATGCTTTGACCTTTGGAGAACGTTTGTGGCATCCATTTCACTTGGCAGAGCCAAGACGAAGTATCAGCAATGTCTGAAAGGTGAGATTTACCTTGCTACCAAGGCATGACAAGGTGTGAAGGCGCAGTGGGCAGCACCGCAGCCTGTCAGCTCCAGCGACCCGGGTTCGATTCTGGGTACTGCCTGTGCGGATTTTGCAAGTTCTCCCTGTGACCGCGTGGGTTTTCGCCGCGTGCTCCGGTTTCCTCCCACAGCCAAAGACTTACAGGTTGATAGGTAAATTGGCCATTGTAAATTGCCCCTAGTGTAGGTAGGTGGTAGGGAATGTGGGATTACTGTAGGGTTAGTATAAATGGGTGGTTGTTGGTCGGCACAGACTCGGTGGGCCGAAGGGCCTGTTTCAGTGCTGTATCTCTAAATAAATAAAATATAATCGCACTTAAATTTGGATAGACCTGTGCACCAGAGCTGCACCTTTACATTTATATCCTGCTTTTCTTTTTACATAGAATGTAAGAACTAGGAGCAGGAGTGGGTCATTTGGCCCTTCAAGTCTGCTCCGCCATTCAACAACATCATGGCTGATCTACCTCAACTCCACCTTCCTGCACTATCCCCGTATCCCTTGGTTTCTTTAGTTTCCAAAAATCTAATGATCCTCTGTCTTGAATATACTCAACAATTGAGCATTTACAGCTCTCTGCAGTAGAGAATTCCAAAGATTCACGCGCCTTTGAGTGAAGAAATATCTCATCTCTGTCCTAAATGGTTCACTGCTTATTTGGAGACTGTGACCCCTAATTCTAGACTCCCTAGCTAAGGGGAACATCCTCCCAACATCTTCCCTCTGAAGCCCCTTAAGAATTTTATGTTTCAATGAGATTGCCTCTCATTTTTCTAAACTCTAGGGAATATGGGCCCATTCTACTTAATCCCTCCACATATAATTCCCTTGTTCCAAGAATCATTCAAGTGAACCTTCATTGCACCCAATCTAAGGCATGTATATCCTCCCTTAGGTAAGGACCTTTTTAGTTGATTTACAATTTTGTTGCACGGATGAGGATATGGAGTCCAAGTTTTCAAGTATCAGTGTAAAAGCTTCTTGCGTCCTTGCTGTTTGTCCTGTGCTGTGAAGAAATCCATGACATCGTGACAAGGCAAGTGATTTATGATGAATGTATAAGCCAGTTCTCTCTCTCTCATGCGATTGGAGGATTGTAACCAGTGTTTTGATTATCATATTCTGTAATTCTGTCCATTTTCCTGTTTAAACCTTAAATCAGTGGTCCTATTTGTGATTTGTGATCCATGGGTATTCACTGCAGGATTTGATCATGACCAACCCTTAATGGTAGAGAAAAACCATCTTGCTGTTCTATAAATATATGTTCTCGTTTAACAATCCTTTTTCATACATGGGAAATCAGTTGACTTTGTTGACATTCTGGTTAATAACTGATGTAATTGAGCAACAACAGGAAATTGAATGGGGCTGGATTACGAAAAATTGGTCCAAATTGTGATAAGATCAGATACAAGATTTTTTTTAAAAATTCAAACTTTATGCCACACAAAATCCTAATTTGTGTTTTGATAAAACAATTGTGGATACATTCTGCAAGTACTTCATTCAGTTTATGTTTAAGAGAAATATCTTTAACTGCTCGTTGTGCACTTGAGTACACTTTGGAGACGCTGAACGAGAAAGTAGCAACTGAGTGTGATTGGTTAGCCAGAAATAGCATATTCATTACATTGATCGTTAAAATCAACCTCCTTCCTTGACTGACTGGAAAAACATGATTTATAATTTTGCATGCAGAACTCCTTTCTTCCCTTTCCACACCACCCCACTCCCCACCCACTTAAAAGCCCTCACAACCAAATGTTATTTGTTTCTACCATTTAATGCTCTGTGTACCTTCAGATTGTACACTTTCTATTGGACTAAACAAGCATGGTTTTAAATCTGAAGTGTTTTTAAGTTTTGAGGTGATTTAATTTTGAGGGTTGGTAGGAGTTATCATTTAGTATTCAGAGGTTTGTTTCTTACTTCAGAAATTGCAACAATTGTGCCTAACAACGTGTGAAAATGATCATCAAAACACATTGAAACTTTAACCGAACACCGCTTTATAGCTTTCCCTGACAGACAGACACACACACAATCCAAATTTACCCTGGGTTAAAGTGTGTGTATTCATATGGGTAAAAGGATATTTACAAATGTCTGCCAGTGAAATGTCACAGTACTAAATTATTTGTGTGCTGGTAATTGATAAATTTTTAGCAATGCTGTCTTTTTGCTTCCCACCCACCCCTCACCCAAAGAAAAACATTGTAACAGTGGACATTTCATGATAACATTATTATTTGTGGATTTAAAGATAACTCCGTGTTCTATCGTATTGCCTGCTTCTAGCCTTCTCTGTTTTTAGTTTTCCAACATTTGCAGCATTTTGCTTATTTGTGGTTACTCTTCATCGCTTGCTTCATTCTTTCAATTCTGGATTGCTATATTTCGGTATTGGTTTTGTTCAGTGGTCCAAAAAGCAATTGCAAAGTATAAAGCTAATTATTTTGAGAAACAAAGAATTGATTAATCTGTTAATTGTTTGCTAGATCAGACTAAAAAGATGCAAATTGGTGCTGCCAGGTAGGAGGGATAAGAGGGTACTCACTAGACTTTTCATCTTTGGAACCTGTGTTCAAATTTATCTCAGGCTGATGGCGATAAATGACCACTTCTCCCGACCTCTCCACTGTCTCTGATTTGACATGCTACTTGTCTGACATCCCGTTCTGGATGAGCAGAAATCTCCAACTAAATGGCCTTAACTTTGCAAAAGCCACGACAGCAAAACTGTCAGCATTCCTCTATCATTACTCCTCTGACAACAACGACGTCTGGAGTCCACACATAAGCAGGAAAAGGCGGAAATCTAGAAGATGCTTTCAGGGATCCTATGCTGCTCCAGAAGGTGCGCTGTTGAGGTGCCCCCAGACTGCAATCAATTAAAAATCTATGAACTGATGAGAATTTTCCACTTTACACTTAGTTTTGCTGTAAAAACCTTTGAAAAGTTGCACCATGTTGGAGCAGGTGGAATTGGGTTTTGAACAGCATATTAAGTTCATAATTACTGCTGAACATCCTCTCTGACCCTAAAAGAGTAATTTTATATTTGTTGAATATCAACTTTGTCCATTATAAGAAATTCAGCATTTTTAATTTTTTAAATTGTCAAGAAAACACTGTCAAATGAGAAATATTAATTCATCAGTTGGAAACTTACATTAGACTTTTAATAGAGAAAATCCTACCATTAACTTTTGAAAAACTGGCAGCCAAGATGTCCATGGCTATTTGCATCTGAAACACCTTTGTACATTCCAAGGCCCAACTGGAGTCAGAAGTCTGAGAAGCCCTAGACCCAGAACAATGGCTTGCTCTAAGGAATTGAATTCCCTAGGGTTTCTTCATTAGCATGGTAGTCAAGGCATTCCTGCCACATTGACTTTGAAAGGGCAAACCCCTCCGAGTGTAAATAGTGGCATCCTGGGGCTTGTGGGGCTAATCCTGAACCTTGTATCTCATTAGAAGGTTCCAGAGAATACCCTGAGGCAGTCGTAACCATCTGACCATCTCTGAAAAAACTGGGAGTTTTGTTACACGCACAGGCAAGCAGTAACTGAGACTGCAGCAGCAGAGCAGGTTGTGTGCCTCCCTTTCTCTCCAGAAAACATCAAGTTTGAAAACCATCTGCAACTGTGGACCCTCCAAGCCTACAGATTGCTACAGCCAGAGACCAACGGAAGAGAGCCACCTACAATTCTGCCTCCAATAAAACCCTGAGCAAAGTGGGCCAACCACAAAGTGCAGTTTGACCAGCCAAAGACTTCAATGATACAACTCCAGCCAGAATTCAGACTGTGTATTTAACTTTTATTTATTCTGGATTTTAATCCAACCAAAAAACCTACTTTCCACTTTGTAATCTATTTGTGTGTGTGTGTGAATGTATGCGTGAATGTGTAGCTTTTTTTTATTATTTTAGATTGTGTTTAGCTTGTTGAGTTTAATAAACTTACCTCTTCCTTGTTCAAACTCAAGACCACCTGTCCAATGGGTTCTTTCATGATCACATTAAAGGTACAAGGTAAAACACTCACAGGTGGTAAGCACAAAAGGAATAAACCCTGTTGCGGTCAAGTTAGAGGAAGGGCAAGAGGGGCGACTGTGGCCCCTCCTGACCTTGGCCATAACAAAAGTTTGATATTTTTCTTCTACCTTAATCCTATAAGTATGTCCCAATCATTTATTTTACGATCTAATAAAAATGTAAAATTAAGTAAAGGGATTTAGCGTTTTTTTACATCCTGGTTTGCTGTATGAGAATACTTAAATGTGATTGACTGCTTACCATGTCTTGTGATATTACTGCTGTTGGATGTTTGTAGATCCCCTTGACTTGGTGCTAGAAACAAATTGATGTCCAGAAAAGGGAAGTCCGCACCTCAGAGATCGCTACATCTTTATGGACATCTTTCTTTGAGGTCACTGATGAGCGTGTTGCTTTGTCACTGACTGCAAAATCCAGCCCAGTATTGGGAAGACCAAAGCCACTGGTTTCGGTCACCACCACAAACTGTTTTCCCTTGCCAAGCATCTCTCTGTTTCAAGGCTGAACCAGACTGTTTGCAACTGAGCGTCCTATTTACCTATGAGTTGAGCTTCCAACCGCACATCTGCTTCGCCACCAAGACTGCCTACTTCCACCTTCATAATATCACTTATCTCTCCCTGCACCCAGCTCCCCCATCCCCCGTTCAGCTCAGCTACTGATGAAACCTCCATCCATGCCATTGTCAGCTCCAGAAGCGATTATTCCCATGCTCTTCTTGCTGCCTCCCAACTTCCCCTTCTGTAAACTTGAACTGATCCATAACTCTGCTGCCCATATCTTAACTGTCACCAAGTTCCATTCATTCATCGCCCCAGTCCTTAATGACCTTCATATAGGCTCCCAGTCTGGCAATACCTCAATTTTAAAATGCTCCATGGCTTTGCATCCTGTGCCCCTGCAATAGTCCAAGAGCTCTGCCAATTTTGGCCTCATGCATACTTGATTTTAATCACTTCAGCTGCCTGGGCCTGAGGCTCTGGAATTTTCTCCATAAACCTCTCCACCTCTCTCTCCTTTAAGATGCTTCTTAAAACCTATCTCTGATCAAGCTTATGATCAAGCTTATTGGCTCGTATTTTGCAGTTATAATGGTACTGTTATTACTGTGAAACTGTCGGCAACTTCTGGCATCCGCACATGAAGTGTAGTCACTTTTGTAATGTAGGAAACACGGCAGCCAATTTGTGCACAGCAAGCTCCCACAAACAGCAATGTGATAATGACCAGATAATTTTTTTTGTGATGTTGATTGAGGGATTAATATTGACTAGGATACTGGGGATAACTCCCCTGCTCTTTGGAATTGTGCCATGGAATCTTTTACAACCAGCCAAGAGGGCAGATGGCGTCTCAGTTTAATGTATCATCTGGAAGATGGCACTTCTGGCAGCCTTGATTTTTGTGCTCAAGCCCTGAAATGGGACTTGAACCCAGAACCTTGATACTCAGAGCCGAGTGCTACCAATTGAGCCATGGTTGACACGCAAAACTAAATCTTCAGTCTTGGTCTCATTGATTTTTTTTCTCCCTGGCCTAATGCTTATTGGCGTGGCCATGAAATTTGTCAGAACATCAAAAATTGATGTTCCTCTTTGGTTCTAAACTGCAAATAGAATTTTCAATAGGATTTCTTTTGTCAGTATCAAGCCTGTTAATATCATTTAAGGCCTCTTGTAGCATTTCTGTCTCCAGTCATGCTGCCCTCTGCTCAGTTCTATTAAATGGACCAGTTACTTTTTTGTCCCTACTTTGAACTGAAGTTAAGATAACAAGTGCAAAAAATTCTCCACAGTTTATACAAGAAGCATTCCCTGCGTTTTAGCACTACTTTGTCCTGAAGCATTGACGGCTTCTTGTGCTGTTGAATCCGAAGAGTACAAAGTACGCCATGTCACTATGCATGTGAAAGGATCCCTGTTCCATCTTTGCATGAGAAAAGACCAGCTTAACAAATCCTGCTCCATCCAGAGTCCATGTCTGATTGTCGTGTCATGGACTTGCATTCAACACCATCTTCTTACCATCCTGAGGGAAAAAAAGATTCAGTAATCCTGAAATAAAAACAAAGTGCTGGAAATACTCAGCAGGTCTGACAGCATCTGTGGAGAGAGAAACAGAGTTAATGTTAACTCTGTTTCTCTCTCCACAGATGCTGCCAGACCTGCTGAGTATTTCTAGTATTTTGTTTTTATTTCAGATTTCTAGCATCTGCAGTATTTTGTTTTTATTTCAGTAACCCTGAATTGCTCTTCACAGCAGATATTGATCCAGATTGTTTTTAAAGTTGTCACTTAACCCTGAAACCAGTTACCTTCTCTGGGAGTTTGTTCCATTTGTTAGCTACCCCTGCAGCTTTGTGTCATTATCAAATTTAGTATTGTTATAAACACCCTGTTCTACTTTCACAAGTATTGTAATTAGCCAGAGTTCCAGATAGGACTCCCCAGGCAGGGGGCATTTTTACTTCATTTCCCCCCTCTGTTTTCTGTTGGTAAGTAAGTTCTGAATCCAGTTGAACCATTTGTAAACCATTTAATGAGCCTTGAGCTTCCCTGCCAGTCTCAGATGAGGAAGTGGCAAATGCCTTTTGAAGATGTCAGTAAACTACATCATCTGGATTTCCCTCCATCTTTCTTATTCCCTTAAAGAATAGCTTTGTAAAGCATCATCTATTCATTCTGTCTTGTGGTATGCTGATTGCCTGTGAAACTTGTGCTATTTAAATGCTTAATTATGATGCCCAGTATGAACCAGCTGGTTGTAGCCAGTTGACCTATTTTAGTGATCATTTACTCCTGCCATGCACCTAGACATGGACTTAAACTGTGGTCCATGGAGACAAGTGAGGATTCTGTATCAAACTAAGTTCCAGTGGGTTTGTTTCCAAGGGATCTGTACAAAGCTCTGCATCCCAAGGCAACACCGAAGTTGGCAGCAAGTGTCAAGGCCTTCTTTGAAAATGGCCTAGAATTTCTCCATTATTTGGTGAGATATGCTATTTGCCTACGTGAGGTGCTTGTGCACCTGGGCCTCTGGGATGTGTTCTGTGAATGTGATGTTTGGGGGTGGTGGGGTGAGGACCCACTGACACTGTCGTCATCTGCAGAGAGCAAAAGTAGGTGATGGAGTACACAGTGACTGCAATGCATTTGAGGTCATTGATATTGAATGATAGGGAGGAGAAGCTGCATTCTTAAAGCTGAGCAGAACTATCTACTTTCCTCATTAGATTGCACTGCTATCCCAAGGCGCAGCACCTTGTTGGGGGCTCAAATCTATAGAGGATCAAATCCAGCATGTTGCATGCTCAGTAAAGTATGTGCCCTTTCTAGGGGTTCAAGAGTTTTTAATGGTACTGGCAATCACCAGTTCTTGCCTGCGCTCTTGCATTACATTGGACAGAGGCCAGCAGCAAGCAGAATGATGGCAAGATCACTATAATGCATATTATGGAAACATTTCACGTGTGTGTCTGTGTGTGTTGTTGTGAAAGTGCTTCCATTTTTAAATATTTTTTTGAGGCCAACTGGGTACGCCCCGGGATGATCTCCTCAAGCCAGAAAGGAAGATGCTGAAGGTGGAAGTCAGGTCCGCAAGCCTAAATTTTACCATTGTCACAAGGTGGGACACCTTCATGCAGAATGCTGGAAGTTGTGGGGTAAACCCATGGGACTTATTGGGGTACACAGCCAATGTAGCGAAAGGGGCCCTGACCGAGCAGGCTGTAGCTCTGACTGTAGCTGTATGGCCAAATATAAGAGCCGCTGTGAGTGCAAAGGTCGTGAATAAGATACCTGAGAGTTATAGGGAATTCTATCAAAAGGAAAAGAAATTCTGTATCCCTTAAGTGAGGCAGGTAAACCCATAGTTAGACTTAGGAATACAGGAGCCACCCAAACTCTTTTGCTGTGGGAAAGCATATTTTTTCCACTAGAGAGTGCATTGAATGCCAAGGTTTTAGTGAATGGTATCAGTGGGGAATATATACCCATACCTTTGCATTGAGTGTACCTGGAATGTGACCAAATGTCTGCAATGGTAACGGTAGGAGTTGTCCATAGTTTGCCTGTAGACGGAGTTGACTTACTCCTGGGGAATGATTTGGCCGGAGCGAAGGTAGTAGCTTCTCCGGTGTTCATGGAAAGACCAAGTGGTCAGAGACAGTACAGTTGCAGGAAAAGGTTCCAGGAATTTTTGTTTCATGTGTAGTGACCCAAGCATTGGCTAAACAAGTTCTTTTGTCGGAGGTAAAATTGGCACCACAGACAGGTAGCTGAATATCTGAAGCTTTCTTTGGGGATTTGGATAATCCAAAGGAAATGTTTAATAGGTCTTCTCTGATTAAGGCTCAGTAAGCCGATCCCGAGTCAAGTTAAGTGACACAATCGGCTCTAACTGAAGTTACTGAGTCTACCGGTTTTAGTCCTTTTGAATTAGTTTAAGGGCATGAGATAGCAGGTCCTCTAAAACTCATCAAAGAAAAGCCTTTAGAACAGAGGGACGAATCGTCTGTGCTAGATTATGTATCCATGTTCCGGGAGCGGCTCATGAGAGCCTGCAAAGTGGCTCAGGAACACCTGAAAGCTTCCCAAACGACGATGATGAAATGGGCAGACAAGCATGTCAAGACCCGAACATTTCAACCAGGGATGAGATGTTAGTATTACTGCCTTTACAGGGTGAACCGCTGAAAGCACGGTTCAGTGATCCATATAAAGTGGTCAAAAGAATTGGTAAAGTAATTTAGTTGATTGACACCTCAGATCGCCGGAAAAAGAATCGGCTGTGTCATTTCAACATGTTGAAACAATATCATCGCCAGAAGGGGGACAAGTAAGCAAAGGTATGTCAGGTAGTAAGGACAGGGAAGGATGAAAGGGAGAGTGAGGATGAGGCAGAAGGAGATTTAGACAATTCTCAAAATGAACCTCCTCCTAGCCGGTTAGCTAATACTGAATTGTTAGCGAAATTGGACAGTATATTTTCATATTTTGATACAGCCCAACGGGAAGACCTAGCAAGGCTAATCACTGCATTTAAGAGTCTGTAGGTACAAGCCAGGATGTATAACCTTAGCCACACATGATGTGGATGTGGGGGATTCCTTTCCGATAAAACAGCATCCTCATCGCTTATCGCAAGAGTTAAAATACTTGATGTTCCCTGAACTTTATCACATTGCATTACAGTCCCTTAAGTGAATTAAGTGCTTGGCTATTTTATGTTGTTGCTTTCCTTGATTTAATGGCTTATTCACTCATTGATTCATAAAGGCTTAACCCGCTTTCTGTGATATGCATTTGAGATGACAACTTCACATGTTGTATTGGACATGTCAAATGTGGCTATAGCGATATGACTGCTAATCGTATTGGCTGAACAAAATATGATGGTGTGCAGTACAGAGTACAGTTTCTTTTTTATTCGTACGGGGGATGTGGGCGTCGCTGGCTATGTCAACGTTTATTGCCCATCCCTAATTGCCCTTGAGAAGATGATGGTTAGCTACTTCTTGAACTGCTGCAATCCTTGGGGTGTAGGTCGACCAACAGGGCTATTGCGGTCACTTCCCTTGGTAGCTTTCTTGATGTAACCAGTGTTTTTTTTCCTGCATCTCCTTTATAGTTCTCATTTTTAAAGTAAAACATTGACATTCCTTCTATGTGAAGACAGAGTGCCTTAGTTGTGTAACCAGCAAATCTAAATATTAACCATTGGCAAACTAACACTTTATAGTCAATTAGCACAGGTACAGCACAGCAAGTGAAACATGCTTTACTTGAATGGGTATCCATCATATTCTCTGACTCGCCTCAGCTGTTTCTGGGACACAGCCACTTTTATCTCAAATACAAGAGCTGTTAATTAATTGCCAAACATCATCCGCACTGTTTTTTTGTCTTTTAACTTGATTGGCGCAGGGAGCTAAAGCACACATAAGAAAACGGCTTGAGCTACATCTCTGCACCGTTGGCCACTAATTACTTTATTAGCATCACTGGCAACAAGTCTGAAAGCAGAGGAAGCAACCCTAATCTCATTACCTCATGTTTGCTTTGGGGAAAATTTGAGCGGTCTTGCATGTCATGGAGTGCTAATGTCATATTCAAATTATACAGACTTAAGAAAATGAAGGCCAAAGAAGTCCAGCTGAACCATCAAACCCTGTCTCGTTTAGCATCATGATCCCCGTAAACCCCCTGGCCCCACTCATCCCATATTCCCCCCTCCATCATCAATGCTGGCCATTCATATAATCACCTAGGAGAGGCAAAAGGGGAAAAACATATAGGTACTCCCTCTTTGACCCTTGAAGGCAATCTCAAATTTGAGGAAACTCCAGTGACTGGGAGACGCATTGTTCTATACCCACCTACCTTTTGTATTTGGTGATGTCAGCCACAGTCAAGGACCCATCCCATTCCCTTTTGTGCATTTCCAAGGAATCTGTACTCAGTGCATGAGCTGGTGCTTTGTTCCAGAGGTCAGTGACCCTCTGTGGGAAAAAAAAAATCACCTGACATCTAGTTCTATGCTTTTGTAGTTTACGTGCCTGTTCCCTGGTCTTCCCTAACGTACCTACATGGACCAAATCTAATCCTTTGATTATTTTCAAGATGCTAATCAAATCTCCTCAAAATATACACTTTTATAGAGTAAATGACCCCGATGTTCTCAGCCTATTGTTGTAACTAAGGGCTTTTATACCAGGTATCACTCTTGTGGCTCTCCTTGGATTCATTTCCGGGACTTCTCTGCACCATGTGAGGGGGACCTAAACTAGGACTGCACAGTACTCTAGGTGAACTTTACCCAATGTCTTATACATAGTGTTTTCTGTTCACAATCCTGTATGGCATACATATGCTTGATGTTAGCCCTACCCATGTGCATAACACTATGCATATCTTGATTAAATGATGACAGCTAGCCACTGGCCAATTCCTCTGTCACACCTGGATTTGTTTGTAATCTGGTTTTTCTCACCTAAGGTTCTAACACCCACACTTGCATTGTCTGCGAATTTGCCCCCAATGCTTTCATCCATGTGATCGATGAGGATTGTGCAGAGCAACAGCATTTCCACCAGTCTTTGTGGACACTACTCGTAACCAGTCCCCATGCAGAACGATTGCCATTCTGAGAATGTATCCAATTTAAAATCTGACTGCTAATCCCACAGGAGTCTGACTTATTCAGCAAACGATTGTATGTCATTTTGTCAAAAGCTTTTTGGAAATCCATGCATACAATATCAACTGGGCTACTTGTATCGAGCAACTTAGTAGCTTCCTCAAAAATTCAACCAGGTTGGTAAGAAATGTTCATTTTTTTCCAGAAACTAAAGTGAGAGTCTCCAATAACTACTTCTATCAAATCGGTCATACAAAGTACCTGTAATGATCTATTCTTAGTGTATAACCAAAGTCAAGCTAATGGGCCTCTAATTTATGATCTGTTGTCCTTTTGAGAATACTGGCCCTACATGGCCCATGAGAACAATCAGAGTCTAGAATAGCTAGCAGACGTTTAATTTATTGGGCTCGTGAACTGTTGGCAAAACCTCTGCTTCCATCTGCTAAACATACAGCCAGTACTGCACTTCTGTGTTCTTATGCAAACATATAGATGCAAAGCAATGGATTCAGCATCAATGTGGCAAATAGGTTCTTGAGATCTCACTTGGGAAAGCTTGTGCACTTCCCTTTGTGTTCTTGCAGTTCACCAAATGAGCTTTTTTTAAATATTTGTTCATGGGATGTGGGCATCACTGACCAGGCCAGTATTTATTGACCTAGAGAAGGTGGTGGTGAGCTGACGCCTTGAACCACTGCAGTCCATGTGGTGAGGGTACACCCACACTGCTACTATGGAGAGATTTCCAGGATTTTGACCCAGCGACTGCAGAAGAACAGCAATATTATTTCCAAGCCCAGATGGTGTGTGACTTGGAGGGGAACTTGCAGGTGGTGTTCTCATGCATCTGCTGCCTTTGTCCTTCTAGGTGGTTGAGGTTGTGGGTTTAGAAGGTTCTGTCGAAGGAGCCTTGAGAAGTTGCTGAAGGGCATCTTGTAGATAGTGCACACTGCTTCCACAGTGCGCTGGTGGTGGTGGGGTGCCGATCAAGCGGGCTGCTTTGTCCAGGATGGTGTCAAACGTCTTGAGTATTGGAGCTGCCCTCATTCAAGCAAATGTGACCAGATCTTTCTAGTGTTTGCAATAGATCATGTTACTAATCTTTTCAGTGAGGTAAAATATTTTGTTAGGGCACATTCACTGTTGAAAATGTTGATTGGACTTGTGCCTTGCAGATGGTGGACAGGCTTTGGGGAGTAAGGATGTGAGTTATTCACAGCAGAATACCCAACCTCTGACCTGTTCTTGTAGGCACAGTATTTATGTGGCTGCTCAAGTTAGGTTTCTGGTCAATGGTGACCCCATCCCAAGGATGTTGTTGGTGGGGGAATTCAGCGATGGTAATGCCATTAAATGCCAAGAGAAGGCAGTTAGATTCTCTTCTGTTGGTTGTTAGACTCTCCCTTGTTGGAGATGGTCATTGCCTGACACTTGTGTGGTGTGAATGTTATTTGCTACTTATTAACCCAGGCCTGGATGTTGTCCAGGACTTACTGCATGCAGGTTTTGACTGCTTCATTACCTGAGGAGTTGTGAATGGAACTGTATAATTAGCAATGAGCATCCCCACTTCTGACATTATATTGGAGGAAAGGTCATTGATGGAACTAAATTTACTCGTTTTAACTTCACTTGAAAGTTAGTTCTAAATGTTGAACTTTCAAGCTGTGAATTAAAAAGCAATGATGAATGTTGATTATATGCACAAGAGAAAACCTTTATACCCTTGCAACCTCCAATAGATGTGCAGGACATTCTTTTTCTTAAGCATAAAAGGAGAGCAACACACACAATTTTAGGAGCCGTACCCTAGCACCCGGACCACAATGAATTGGGTGACCGCTTTGCGGAGCACCTCTGCTCAGTTTGTAAGCATGACCCTGAATTTCCAGTTGCTGGCCATTTCAACGCCCCCCCCCTCCCCTTGCTGTCATGCCCACATCTCTGTCCTGGGATTGCTGATTGCTGTGGTGTTCCAGCAAACATCAACGCAAGCTCAAGGAACAGCCTGCCGGACTGAACATTGAGTTCAATAATTTCAGAGCATGATGGGCCTTTTTCTTTTCAGTTCTTTTTTTCTTTTTTATTTGTTTTATTTTATTTTGTTTCTACTGTGCCTACCCACTGTTTTTTGCATGTATGTGCTTGGGGCCAGGGCTGTTCATTTTTCTGTCAATTGGCACTCTCTCTGTACTGTCACGGTCCTGTAGTTTTTTTCAGGATTATGCGCTTTGCCTTTAAGGCTTGCAAGGGATCAGTATTGCTTTAAGAACCAGCAAGCCTCAGGAGTTATAGGAAGGTGCATTTTCATTGCCTTAGAAACAGCCATTTGGAGACTGCGATTCAAAGGGTGCATTCTCAATACCATGGAAACAGCCACTGGGAGTGAGTCTCATGCGATACATTTGTTACAATTCAGTTTTGAATTGGCTTTTTAGTTCAAGACAGTTTATTCTAACAGCCAGAGAGACACAGATAGAAGACACAGCTGTGATGACAGCACCTGGAAAAAAAGCTCTTAACCATTTAAACTGAAGGAATAGGAATTTAGTCTGTTTAATTATTATCTCTCAAAATTCTAAAAACATCAAGCCAAAACAGAGATCTCTGGTAATTTAAATTGAAGAAAGGGAAGTTAGACTGTGGCAATCTTTTATCCCTCAAAAACTGAAGTCAGATTGATTACATTGAAAGTATTTGTAAGTCATTAATTGTTGAATTTCGCTGAAGAAGGAAAGCAACACCCCATGGGGACCTGGAGCAACACCGGAACATAAACTTGCAAGGACTCTAATTTTTTCTATTTTAAATGTTGTTTAAGAATTTAGTTCTTCTAATTAAAGAGTTAATTTATTGATTTAAAGACACCTGGTTTGGTTAGCCTCATTCGGGGGTTAATAGATGGTACAATTTGGTTGGGTCTCTCTTTAATTTGGAAAGTTTTAAATGATATGTTAGCCAATCTGTGGAACGACGGAATTGAATTAACAGTGCGTTGGTCCCACCACAATCAGAATCATATATTTTGATTGGGGGCTTTGACAGGAGCAGTTGGTTGTAACAGTACTAATGCTTTGTCTTTCACCACACCATTAACATATCGTTTGCCTTTGTTCCATGACCTTCTCGTCAGTTATTCTCTGTGACCTTGTCCTATCAGCACCTCTTTTGTTATCTCTTGCCCCACTCACACTTTACTTGCTTAAAACCTTTTTACATTTCTAATATTTGTCAGTTCTGATGAAGGGTCACTGACCTGAAATGTTAACTCTGCTTCTCTCCACAGATGCTGCCAAACCTGCTGAGTATTTCCAGCATTTCTTGGGTTTATTCAAGGCTGAACACATTTTGTGTTTAAAACAAAACATTTGTATCCCCTTATTATCTTTTATATTGTTCAATATTGTTGAACAACCTAAACACATTTTTAATTTAACTGACTACAAACCTTTCAGTGGATTTGCATACAATGTCTTAATGTATTTTTCCCAAAGGTCTGGATTGAATATAAGCAAAGCAAGTTTTGGAATGAAACTAGCAAGCTTGACTTGCTTCAAATGAATGGTAAGGTTTATTTGACCAGCGTAACTAGATTGTGCAGATTTTGTCATTGACCAAAAGAATCAGAATTTATTAGAATCATTTAATGTTGTAAAATTCTGTTTAAGAATAAAGGATATACTTTGCAAAGGTTCTGCTACACAATACTACTACTTAGATGATTAACCATAAGACTATGATACAACCTCTTGTTTGTCTTCACCATCTCTCAGTTTTTGCCCCAATAGTATTTCACCCTCCCCCCAGAAAAAAAATATACACTATTATGAGGCCATTTTTTCTTTCATTGCTCACCCCTTAACCTGAATGTGTGCAGGAGTTTGTTCATGTGTTTTTAGAAGAAATTCTGCCAGACGGAAATGTGTCGGGGTAGAGAGAGAGGGGGAAAAGTGATGCTCCATAGCCTTATTGAGGTGAGGGAAGGATAGGGTGACGAAGACAGGCAGTGGAATCTTTGGTTCTGCTGAGCACAGGAGGGAAGGTTTCTATTTTGGTGTAATAAGCCCAAGTTTTAAAACCTCCTTAGACTTTGCTTTGAGCAGAACCACAGGAGATTTAAGAGTATTAGAAAATAATGGCCTGTGCCATAAGTTCTTGCTTGATCTGCATTTAATTTGAATGATTGGTGAATACTTCCTTGTCTGAAGTAATGTGATGAGACATATCTGCCTCTGCAGAGTAAAAAGGAAATGCTTACTCTCTATTTGGTCATGCTATGAATTACAATTTGAAGACTGGATGAAGAAGTAATTTCCTTTTTGTGTCTACTGGGACATGAAATGAAGCAATTTATTTTCTGTTTAGTTGAAAACCTAAATGACTTTCACCTACTACACTGAATTTACATTTAAGCTTTACTTAGTAATTTCGGTAATTAAATGTTTCAAGTTAGTGGACCTTTTCTAATCGCTTTCACTGCCGCCTGCTTTTCAAATCTCAGATATATAGTTATGCACATCTAAATCCAAGAATATTCAAAATCCAGATTTTTAATTTAAGCATTCTCCACATACAAGGAGTGAAGCCTAGCTTTAGAGATGCCACATTTTTAACACACACAAAAATATTCTAATGTGAGAGGAGTGGTGCTATATATACTGTCTTAACCCTATCTCATGTAAAGCCCCAGAATCTCTGCCATTGCCATGGTTCTTAATGTCAAAAAATTGTTTGCTGCTTTTCATGTATGACAGGAGTCTAGTCTTCAGTCTATCCAGAAGTGTATGTTGAATTAGATTGTCCTTGTCTTCACTAGTATATTCTGTTTTCAAACCCACCAGCCTGTTTTTTTTTTGAAGTCTTATCCAATTTGGGGTATTGGCATTTGGGAAGTTTGCTTTACAAACCTTGCATGCATATCTTTGTGACTTTGCATTCAATGTCTTAATATATATTTCTCAAAGATCGGGTTGAAAACAAGAAAAACAAGTTTTGGAAAGAAAGTGATGAGCTTGACTTGGTACATCTGAATGGGAAGTTTTATTCAGCTAGTGTAACTAGACCTTGTCACTGACCAAAAGCATCAGGATTTATTGGAATCATTTTACATTTTGAAATTCTTAGTTATATGTAAGCTATTTTGAAATTATGCTCAGGTAAGTTCCCAATTGGAACATTATATTGTACTCTTGATGATTAGAACTTATATTTTGAGCTTAAAAAGAAGTTATCCAGCAACTAAATTGAATGATGTAAATAATGCAGCAATGTAGGAGTTTAGTCCTCAAAAAATTCAACTTACCAGAAAAATTGAATTAAAATATTTCAGATAAAAAGAAGTGGACTGCAGTTTGTTTGTTTTTCCAGAAGTTAATGGGACTTTACAAGTTCTTGGAGCTTTTGATTTTTAAGTTGCTTGCACGGAAAACTGCATTGCTGCATATTTTTAGCTCGGAGTTGGTGAACTGCGAATTCTTATTGTAGACTTCTGCACATAATGTCTTTGGCAGGTTTGTTCTGACAAATAGTGTCTCCCTTTCTAAATTGTCCCATTTCGGTAGCTTGTGTGTAGCGGGATGATGAAATAAAGGCTGATTGGTTACCCTGTAGAGTGGTGTTTTTCATGCGTCAAATGAAAACTCTGCTCCACAATCCCCAGTCCCACCCATGTGTCACGTCAGCCCTTCTGAGGACACAGGTTTGGGGGTTAAAGAATCCCTATCAGCTGAGCATTTGATCAAATGAATTGGCACAATGATACAAGTTTACAAATGTGAATGGGAGACAGTGTGTGGCTGACTGAATCATGCTAACATTTGTGTTCTGAGAAAATTTATTCTTGCGCGTTGAAATCTAATGTAACTTTTCAACATTTCCCCCCTCAATTTTGAACTCCTTTAAAGATTATAAGCAGAGAAATCATTGGACTTGATTTTTGATAAGCACAGCCTACTGTGATATTTTCAAGTTTCTGATTTATTTTCTGGTACAGCCAGAACCAAGAAATGCGCTTAAAGATCAGAGTATAAAATTCACAATTTAATGCAAGGCACAACTTCAGTACTAAACTTGCCATTCACCAATATTTATTTGTAATTGTTTCATCATATTATAATTCTTGAAAAATTCATCTAATATTGCACATTGTTAAAACCACATAGTTAACATTGTGTAATATCCACCTATACATGCACAAACTATTACATTGTTCAAAGCTACACAAAATTGATTGTTGTAGGCAATTTACATCCACATTGGGCAAGACTTGTGGGCCAAATTCAAGAGATGGAAAGGAGAGGGAAAAAAAGCCTTTTAATTGCAACACTTCCTTTTTTTCATTTAATTATATGAATACTTTTTCAACTGTTATGTTTAATCATAGCATTTTGCTTTTGCATATTGGCACAAGGGTTATTGTGCCATATTTTCCAATTATAAATATTTGTACATGATGTAATAGACATCTCAGTACTTAAGTAAATCATTTTCTCCTTTCTTATGCTGTGATGAACATGTCATAATTTTAATGACACAGTATAACTGCATGCAATTGTATTACTTTTACGTAAGAAAATGTCCCAAGGTATTTCACAGGAGCATGATGAGGCAAAAATGCACACTAAGCTTAGATGGGCTGATCAAAGAGGTAGGTTTTCAGGTGGATTTTAGAGGAGAGGGAGTTGGGGAGAGGTTTAGAGAAGGAATTCCAGATCTTGAGTCCTAGATGGCTGAAAGCGTGGCCCCTTGTTGGGGTGAAGGGAGTGGGGGGATTCATAAGAGGGCAGAGGTGGAGGAATACAGAGTTCTCAAAGTTGTAAGATGATGAACATGTGGTAGATTTCCTTTGATCACTTAACAATACTCTAACTGCCACCTCAGTGCCATAAGGGGTGCTTATGATGTGTGGTAATAAGTATCAAATGCAACTCATTGCATCTATGAAAATCCAAAAACTGCATTTGCTTCTTCCTACTTTATCCACTACTTAAAGAATATTTGTAATATCATCTCAAATCTCTGCTCACTTTAGTCTCCAATCAATGATTTTTAATTCTTGTATCTTACTGAAACCCAAACTTCTCTCTTTTTCTGATGATCCAATTTCTCTCAGCTCCAGTTTTTGATCCAAAAGAACTGTACGTGTGTTTAAAAAATGTAACTTTGTCAGGGTTAGTGTGAATACTCAATCCCATGAGAAGACCTTGTAGACTTTTCTGTCCGAAGGCTAAGTAAATGATTGTGTGACCCAGGATCATTACAGTAGGCCTCTTATTGTATGAATTGGACACTATAGTTTTAGGTTTTCCTGTCTTTTCAGAAAGAAAGGATATGCATTTACGTAGCTCCCTTTATGATCGGCAGGATGTCTGAATACCCTTCACAACCAATGAATTTCTTTTTCAAGTGTAGTAACAGTTGTGTAAGCAAACACAGCAGCCACTTTGCTGGCAGCAATGAGGATAAATGGTCAATTAAAGGTAGACTGGAAAGTACTGTAATGAGACGAAGCTGATTACTAAATCAACAAACTGATTTTTTTCACATAGACTACAAGCATGAACAAAATACAGTTCTTTTTTCCCCTCTCTTTGCATTTCTGTCCCCACCTTAACCCATTGCCCTCCCAGCCCAGCACCATATCACACTTCTGATGTTCTGATGAAGGGTCACTGACCTGAGACGTTAACTCTGCTTCTCTCTCCACAGATGCTGCCAGACCTGCTGAGTATTTCCAGCATTTCTTGTTTTATCGCCATATCACACTTGTTCATCGCCAGAGTGGGAGAAAAATAATGACTATCCTCTACTCTTGGTGTCAAAGATCAGTCTGATGAACTGCCAATCAAATTTATCACCATACATGAAAACTGCCCCATATGGCTAAGCCCCTCCTGCATGGTGTAATGAATGAAAAATATTCTTTCATAACGACGAGATACCTAGCACCAGAGCTTAATAACTTGAACTCATAGCTAGTATAGCAAGTCTGAGGTCTATGATGACTACTCTACTTGCCATTTGATTGAGGGACATTCTAATCAATGTTCTAAATGGATCTCTGGGAGTTAAATCTTTGCAAAATGCATTTGGTAACATAATATAGTTTGTCACTGTAAAGTACTTTAAGACATCTTGAGGTTGTGAAAGGTTCTATATAAATGCAAGTCTTTCTTTCATCTTGCCATGGTAATTTTCTCCTGTTCATTCTAAAGAATGGTGATTCTTACCCTCTTAATCTGTTGCTTCAGTTTCATTACTTTCTACATTCATGGAATTTGTGTGATGCCAGCACTTAGCCTTCAGTGGGATGAGAAAATGCAGGAAATGTTGAAGTAGCCTGTTAATTTTATAACTGTGACCCTATGTCCTACGTAATTCTCATTGTGGTAATGGTTGGGAACTTTAAAGTCTGAAGTGAAAAGATTCAGAAGTTGTGCAAATCCTTTTAGAGAATTATGCCTCAGTGGATGCAATATAAAGCAACATCAGACCTTTTTGTGTGGAGGGACCTCTTGGCATATATTGACATTACGAGGGATGTCAGTCCTCAGACCTTGGCAGCTACATAATGCATGCATAGCAACAGAATTGATGTGCCAATAAATCATCAAATACAAAATAAAATAATTCTGATGACCCAGTTTAGAAACCTGTGATCTAGTACCACATCCATCACTTGCAGTCCTTATCCCGAATTGAACCTTTGACCCATATTGCTGATTTGTTTGTTCTTTTGTACTGTCACTATTACTTTTTCCTGTAAAAGTACTGCATAATAAACTTCCTATATTTTTCCCCTCTCCAATGATCTTCAGCCATTATGTGATAAATAAGCAGGATCGTACTTGAGACAGTAGGGATGACTTTCAACTTCATTGCCAGGCAGCAATTTGGTGTAGTGGGTGAGTTGCTGAATTTCTATCCCATTGAGTTCAAATTAGGATAGACAGACCACCTCACATTATGGAAGATGTGCCTTACTGTAGTAAAGCCCTTTGCTGACTAGGAACTGATAGGACGCCTTCAGGCAAGTTGCTGTATTACTATAAATTTTTATTTAGCCTAGTTAACTGTTTTTATTTGGCCTGTGATCCCCAAGCTGTGCAGATCCTTTACTGCCTATGTTCCTTTCCAGTTTTCTATACATATACAATGAAGTTGCTGGTAATGGTGGAATACAAAATAGTCAACTAAATAAATGGAAGAGATAAAACATTTCAAGTAAAATGTGGGAGGTGCAAGGAAGAGGAAAAAAATGGAAATATTGCCAGAATTGCAAGGCAAAGATATGCATTCTGTCTCCCATTCAGTTCAGTTTGTTTCTTTATCTATGTAGGTACTTAAACTGAAAGGCAAAATCTTTATCATTTAAAAATAGAAAATTGATTTGAATTCCATTAGCAGAACTTTGGAGATTGCCCACATAAGCTTGATTTGTGGTCTAATTAGACTTTTCATGGTGCATTTGTTTGTTTACAAAAACTGCTGGCTAACTAAACAGGAGGAATCTTAATAGGAAATAATATGATTTGATATGCTCATGGACTGTTGAACCTTTCCATAACACTCAGTGCAGTGTTTTATGCACAAAAGGGAGCAATTTTGTTGTTGGAGTAGCATATGCATTGCAAAAATAGTTTAATAATCTGAATTCAGGAAAACAGGTCATCTGGTTATTTATTTCATGGCTATTTGTGGGACTAAGCTGTTTTTAAATGGGCTGTCACATTTTCCTATATTAAAATAATGACTATATTTCAAAAATATTTATTTGGCTGTGAAGTGCTTTGGGCCATCCTGAGGTGGTAAAAGGCACTATATAAATGCAACGAACTTGATTCATCAAATGTTCAGTGAGGGTAATGCAGTTGATGTGGTGTACATGAGCTTCCAAAAAGAGCTTGATAAAGTGCCAGAGCGGTGCAGTGGCTAGCACCGCAGCCTCACAGCTCCAGCGACCCGGGTTCAATTCTGGGTACTGCCTGTGCGGAGTCTGCAAGTTCTCCCTGTGACTGCGTGGGTTTTCGCCGGATGCTCCGGTTTCCTCCCACAGCCAAAGACTTGCAGGTTGATAGGTAAATTGGCCATTATAAATTGCCCCTAGTATAGGTAGGTGGTAGGGGAATATAGGGAAGATGGGGATGTGGTAGGAATATGGTATTAGTGTAGGATTAGTATGAATGGGTAGTTGATGGTCGGCACCGACTTGGTGGGCCGAAGGGCCTGTTTCAGTGCTGTATCTCTAAATAAATAAATAAATGGGCTTGCCAGCAAATCTGAAGCCCATGGAATACAAGGGACAGTGGCAGCATGGAAATGAAGTTAGCTGAGTGACAGAAAAAAAGAGTAGTGGTGAGCGGTTGCTTTTTGGACTGGATGCAGGTATGCACTTGGGTTCCCCAGTGATCAGTACTGGGACCCCTGCTTTTCTTGATCTATGTTAATGACTGAGATGTGGGTGTGCAGGGCACAATTTCAAAATTTGCAGATGACACAAAACTTGGAAATATTGTGAACCGTGAGGAGGATAGTGATCGATTTCAGGAGGACATGGACACGCTGCTGGAATGGGCGGACAAGTGGCAGATGAAATTTAATGCAGAAATTTTTTTTTATTTCACGGGATTTGTTTCTCATCCCTAATTGCCCTTGAACTGATTATCTTGCTAGGCCATTTCAGAGTCCGAATTAAGAGTCAACCACATTGCTGTGGGTCTGGAGTCACGTGTCGGTCAGACCAGGTAAGGGTGGTAGATTTCCATCCCTAAAGGGCATTAGTGCACCAGATGGGTTTGTATGACAATCGATAGTTTCATGGCACCATTACTGAGACTAGCTTTCAAATCCCGAGTTTTATTAATTGAATTGAAATTCCACCAGCTGCCATGATGGAATTTGTACCCATGTCCCCAGAACATTAGCCTTGGCATCTGGATTATTAGTCGAGTGACATTACCACTACGTCACCATCTCCTGACTGATATTGCGGAAGAAGATTTCAAGAAATTATTCCAGAAGTATGGGGAGCCGTCTGAGATATTATCCACTGGGACCGCAGTTCGGATTCATTGGCTTGGAAACCAAAACATGGCTGAAATAACAAAGACTGAACTTGACCATGCAATGCTGAGGAATTGACCTCTACGTATTTGCTTTGCTACTCGTGGAGCAACTTTGGCTGTGAGGAATCTTTCTCCAGTGGTTTGCAATGAGCTACTAGAACAGGCCTTTTCTCCGTTTGGTCCAGTAGAGAGAGCAATAGTTGTTGATGATGACCATGGGAAGCCTACAGAAAAGGGTTATGTGGAATTTGCAGCAAAGCCTGCTGCTTGCAAGGCACTGGAAAGATGGTGAGATGAAGCAATTTATTTATGTCCTCTCCTTGTCCTGTTATTGTGGAGCCATGGTGTTAAACTCCTGAAAGTTTGCTCAGCCTGGGACATTTGAGTTTGAATATGCATCTCGATGGAAAGTCCTTGATGAAATGGAAAAGCAACAGTGTGAGCAAGTTGATAGAAACATCCAAGAAGCAAAGCAGAAACTAGAGGCAGAAATGAAAGCAGCTTGTCATGAACATCAGCTTATGCTTATGAGACTTGATTTGCTGAGTCGCCAAGAGGAGCTGAGACACTTGGAAGAAATGAGGAATCAAGCTGCAGAAAAGAAAATAGATAGAAATGAGGTATGAAGAGGAATGCTGCTGACGAGAGGAGGAAATGATGCGTCAAAGAGAACAGGATGAATTGAGAAGGTAGCAAGAAGGGTATAAGTGCAACTATATAGACAATAGGAAAGTGTGAAGTGATTCACTTTGGTAGGAAGACCGAGGAAAGGCAATATAAATTACAGTTCTAAAGTGGGTGCAGGAGTAAGAGGGACTTTGGGGTATACGTGCACAAATCATTGAAAGTTGCAGGGCAGGTTGAGAAAGTGATTAATAAAGCATTCGGGATCTTGGGCTCTGTAAACAGATGCACAGAGTACAAAAGTGAGGTAGTTATGATGAACCTTTAGAAAACAGTGGTTTGACCTCAACTGGAGCATTGTGTGCAATTCTGGGCACCACATTTTAGGAAGGATGTTAAGGTATTGGGGGAGGGTGCAGAAAAGATTTGCGAGAATGGTTCCAGGGATCACGAACTTCAGATACATGGATAGATTGGAGATGCTGGGCCTGTTCTCCTTGGATAGAGAAAATTAAGAGGAGATATAATGGTGTTCAAAATCATGAGTAGTTTGGCCAGAGTACAAAGGGAGAAAGTGTTCCCATTGACCGAAGGATCTAGAATTAGAAAACACCGGTTTAAGATGATTTGCAAAAGAACCAGAGGCGACATGAGAAAAAACGATTTCCCGCAGTGAATGATTAGGATCTGGAATGCTCTGCCGGAGTATGGTGGAGGCAGATTCAGTTGAGGCCTTCAAAAGAGAATTGGATAATCAGTGACAATGAAGAGAAAATTTGCAGGGCTGCGGGGAAAAGACCAGGGAGTGGGACTAGGTGAGTTGCTCTTCGAGAGCCAACACAGACACGACAGGCTGAATAGCCGCCTCCTGTGCTGTAGAGATTCAATGAAAGAAGACTGGAGCATAGACCTTTAATAACCTAATTTGGAGCATTGACCTTTAACGACCTGGAGTCAGCTACAGACTTTTGAGTTAAGGCAGATGAATTGAGGGCATTGACTAGCCCATGGGATTATGATACTGCTATCACAGAGGGAGGGGCAGGACTGGCAGCTCAATATTCCAGGGTATAGAATCTTCAGGCATGACAGGGAGGGGGTAAAAGAGGAGGTGGTATTGCATTGTTGATCAAGGAGTCAATTGCTGCAGTAAGGAGGAATGATATCTTGGGTTCCTCAAATGAGGCCATATGGGTAGAACTTAAAAACAAAAAGGGGGCAATCACTTGGCTGGGAGTGTACTACAGGCCTCCAAATAGTTGGGGAGTGATAGAGGAGCAGATATGTAGGCAAATCTCAGAGGTGTAAAAATAATAGGGTAATAGGGGATTTTAACTTCCCCAATATCAACTAGGATAGTCTTAGTGCAAAAGGCTTAAAGGGGGTGGAATTCTTAAAATGCATACAGGAGAGCTTTTTGAGCCAGTACGTAGAAAGTCCTACAAGAGAAGGGGCAGTACTGGACCTAATCCAAGGGAATGAAGCTGGACAAGTGGTAGAAGTGTCGGGGGAGCATTTCGGGGATAGTGACCATAACTCTGTAAGATTTAAGGTAGTTATGGAAAAGGACAAAGACAGACCGGAAATAAAGGTATTAAATCGGGGGAAGGCCGATTTCAGTATGATAAAACAGGATCTGGCCAAAGTAGACTGGGAGCAGCTACTTGTAGGAAAGTCTACATCAGACCAGTGGGAGTCATTCAAAGAGGAAATAGTGAGAGTTCAGAGCCAACATGTACCTGTTAAGGTGAAAGGTAGGACCAACAAGTCCAGGGAACTCTGGATATCAAGGGATATAGAGGGTTGCATCAGCAAAAAAAAAGGCGGCTTATGGCAGATTCAGAGCGCTGAAAACAGCAGAGGCCCTAGAGAAGTATAGAAAGTGTCGGGGGGGTACTTAAAAAAAAAAAGTAATTATGAGAGCGAAGAGGGGACATGAAAAAACCCTGGCGAGCAAGATAAAGGAAAATCCTAAGGCATTTTATAAGTATATTAAGGGAAAGAGTAGGGCCCATTAGGGACGAAAGTGGCAGTGTGTGTGGAGCCGGAGGATATAGGTGAGGTTTTAAATGATTACTTTTCATTGGTGTTCACTATGGAGAAGGACGATGTAGGTGTAGAGATCAGGGAGCGGGATTGTGATATACTTGAACATATTAATATTGAAAGGGAGGAAGTATTAGCTGTTTTAGCGTGCTTAAAGGTGGATAAATCCCCTGGCTAGGTGAGATGTATCTCAGGCTGTTATGTGAGGCAAGGGAATAGATAGCAGAGGCTCTGGCACAAATTCTCAAATGCTCTCTGGCCACAGGAGAGGTACCAGAGGACTAGAGGATAGCGAATGTGATACCATTATTCAAGAAGGGTAGCAAGCATAAACCAGGTAATTGCAGGCCGGTGAGTCTAACATCAGTCGTTGGGAAACTATTGGAAAATATTGAGGGACAGGATTAATCTCCACTTGGAGAGGCAGGAATTAATCAGGGATAGTCGGCATAGCTTTGTCAGGGGGAGATCGTGTCTAACTAACTTGGTTGAATTTTTCAAGGAGGTGACTAGATGTTTAGATGAGGATAAAGCAGTTGATGTAGTCTACATGGACTTTAGTAAGGCTTTTGATAAGGTCCCGTATGGGAGATTAGTTAAGAAGCTAAGAGCCCATGGAATCCAGGGCAATTTGGCAAATTGGATCCAAAATTGGCTTAGTGGCAGGAGGCAGAGGGTGATGGTCGAGGGTTGTTTCTGCAAGTGGAAGCCTGTGGTGTACCGCAGGGATCGGTGCTGGGACCCTTGCTGTTTGTAGTGTACACTAATGATTTAGGCGTGAATGTAGGAGGTATGATCAGTAAGTTCGTGGATGACACGAAAATTGGTGGTGTCGTAAATAATGAGGAAGAAAGCCTTAGTTTACAGGCTGATATAGATGGGCGGAGCAGTGGCAAATGGAATTTAATCCTGAGAAGTGTGAGATGATGTATTTTGGGACAACTAACAAGGCAAGGGAATATACAATGGATGGTTGGACCCTAGGAAGTACAGAGGGACCTTGGTGTACTTGTCCATAGATCACTGAAGGCAGCAGCACAGGTAGATAAGATGGTTAGGAAGGCATATGGGATACTTGCCTTTATTAGCTGAGAAATAGAATATAAGAGCAGGGAGGTTATGATGGAGGTGTATAAAATGCTAGTTAGGCCATGGCTGGAGTACAGTGTACAGTTCTGGGCACCACACTATAGGAAGGATGTGATTGCGCTGGAGAGGGTGCAAAGGAGATTACCAGGATGTTGCCTGGGCTGGAGTGTTTCAGCTATGAAGAGAGACTGAAAAGGCTAGGGTTGTTTTCCTTCAGAGCAGAGAAGGTTGAGGGGGGACATGATTGAGGTATACAAAATTATGAGGGACATTGGTAGATTAGATAGGAAGAAACGTTTTCCTTTAGCGGAGGGGTCAATAACCAGGGGGCATAGATTTAAGGTAAGGGGCAGGAGGTTTAGCGTGGATTTGAGGAAAAAATGTTTTCACCCAGAGGGTGGTTGGAATCTGGAACACACTGCCTGAAGTGGTGGTAGAGGCAGGAGCCATCACAACATTTTAAGTATTTAGATGAGTATTTGATGAGCAATAGCATACAAGGCCAAGTTCTGGAAAATGGGATTAGAATAGGTAGGTGCTTGATGACCGGCACAGACACAATGGGCCGAAGGGCCTGTTTCTGTGCTGTATTATTCTATGACTCTATAAATGGGAAGTCCCATGTTGAAGTACATTGCGATCTTAATTTGGGTTGCATATAGCATGGCCTGATAGTTAGACATAGAGAATATGTTTTCAGTTGTGGAAGAGACCAAGACTAAGGGCCATGAATATGAGAGTCACGAATATGTCCACTAGGGAATTTAGCTGAATCTTCTTTATCCAGGGAGTAGCTAGAATATGGAATACAAACGGGAAGTGCTGAAAATGCTCAGCAGGTCTGGCAGTTAACGTTTCAGGTCAATGACCTCTCATAAGACCATGCAAAGTCACAGAATAACTAGCAGTGTGCACGTCCATGTGTATTGTGCTGAAATTTTAAAAAAAGGTTTTAAAGTTTTTAATTTCTTAGGTTGCTTGCATTGTTTTCTGCTTGTGACATTTGTTGAGCCAATTTCTGTAGCCTCTCCCAGTAGAATTTCGAACCAATTCAGATGTGCGATTGTGGCTTTCCATCTACTCGATGCCATTTCTGTAGTTAGCTTTACTGATGAAAAGCAAGTTGGAATTGTGTGGCAGGGGAGCTCATGATGTACAATGTGAGTGATTTGACCCTATGTCCACTGCCAGATTATGCTGGCATAAAATCTACCCCTAAAGCCAAGTGTTGTGACTGAGGTGGAGAAAGTAAGCCGTAACATTACAAATTTTGTACACCAATCTAATTATAGCATGAATTTTTGGCAGTGTAGGTTTCAAATGACTTGCCCTTTTGCCAAGGTTATTTACCCAATCTATTCTTAGGTTGTACTTGAGTAATCCTACTTGTTTAGTTTTCAAAACGGATTTTTTTGTTTATAATTTACAACCATGTAAATATTTAATGGTAAAAATCTGTGAAAGTTATGGAAATGTAGCTGCATGGGTACAGAAATGATTAGGGGCTGGTTAGCAGCGATTCGGCTAGATAGTGTTTTTCAGATTGTAAGGATGTGGCCCGTGGTATGTTTCATAAATCTCTGCTGGGACCTCTGCTTTTTGTTTTAGTGTGTTCATGGTGATTTGGAACATGCACTGTTTTATAATAGGGACACTATACCCTACAATATGCAGCATATCAGGTAACTGATTTATATTGACTGAGATAAAATGCCTTTATGTTGGATGCTATACTGGGATTTTTACTGGTGTTCTGGGAAAATGGTAAACCAGTGAAAATCATTATTATTATATGCTTCTTTGCACAGTTTTTATTTTTTACTGTGTTTAAAACTCCAGATACGCAGCGTGGTAAGTAGGACATACCAGGATGAAGGTAAGTAGCTGCCATTTCAGCAGAGCCCAGAGGGAATCCACTGATGGCAGTATTGGGGAGCCACGTTTTGCTGCACAAGTGGGCAGGTCTTTGGGTTTAGTCATACAGGAGGGAAGTTCTGGGTCATTGAGGAACTGTGGAAGATCCTAGACTTTGGCAGCTTTGGGGGGTGGGGAACATCTTGAGTTTGTTCACATTGAAGGACTGTTATGGATTTGATGGCACTAGTGTGGGAATCTTGGGATTGGGCAAGAGTGGGATGCGGGTTTTGGAATTTGACAGCATTGCAGTAAATGCTCTGCAGTGCAGAACATTGTGTGTATAGGGGCGATGGGGTGGGAGGGAGGCGCAGGTGTCCTTGGGTTTTGCAGCATTTCAGAGAGGACTTGTGGTTTAATAGTCTGGGGGGGAAATTCTGAGCTGTTCCAAAACTGGAGAGGTGCGTCTGGATTTTAACAGCACTGCTGCATGGGCCTTGCAACCTTGGACGGCGCAGTGGTTAGCACCGCAGCCTCACAGCTCCAGCGACCCGGGTTCAGTTCTGGGTACTGCCTGTGCGGAGTTTGCAATTTCTCCCTGTGACCGCGTGGGTTTCCGCCGGGTGCTCCGGTTCTCTCCAACAGCCAAAGACTTGCAGGTTGATAGGTAAATTGGCCATTGTAAATTGTCCCGAGTGTAGGTTGGTGATAGGAGAATGGTGGGGATGTGGTAAGGAATATGGGATTAATGTAGGATTAGTATAAATGGGTGGTTGTTGGTTGGCACAGACTCGGTGGGCCGAAGGGCCTGTTTAGTGCTGTATCTATAAATCAATAATAGTGTGAGAGGGGACCTTGGGATTAGCAACACAAAAAATGGTCTTGGTTATCAGTTTATTATACAACAAGTTTTAGTTTAGTTTAGAGATACAGCACTGAAACAGGCCCTTCGGCCCACCGAGTCTGTGCCGACCATCAACCACCCATTTATACTAATCCTACACTAATCCCATATTCCTATCACATCCCCACCTGTCCCTATATATTTCCCTACCACCTACCTATACTAGGGGCAACTTATAATGGCCAATTAACCTATCAACCTGCAAGTCTTTGGCATGTGGGAGGAAACCGGAGCACCCGGAGGAAACCCACGCAGACACAGGGAGAACTTGCAAACTCCGCACAGGCAGTACCCAGAATCGAACCCGGGTCCCTGGAGCTGTGAGGCTGCGGTGCTAACCACTGCGCCACTGTGCCACCCCAACTAGTAATGAAGTAATCAACACACAAATTGAAATTTTAAATCCCCTTTTTACCTTAGCAACCCTCCTCTTCCCCCCCCCCCCCCCCCCACACACACACACACCAGTTAATCGAAAAAATAAAAGGGATTTTTTTAAACATTTAGAGCTCTATTACAAAACAGCACTTGGGCTGGTTACTTGCTTATTTTTGAAGAAAAAAGCAGATGAGATATGTTCCAAAACTGGCATACAGTCCAACTTCAGAGTACACGTAAGCAGGTCACTGGGATCTTTTAGAACAGTTCTTTTCAGGCGGTGTTGAGAAGTAATTTAGCAGTCTTTCTTCAAAGACAGAAGATGAGATGAATTGACACCGTGGACTTCTCAGGGTCTTTGAAATTTGCTGGAAA